>NC_037338.1:25538695-25844799 GCF_002263795.3 Bos taurus
CCAACTTTTATCTATTCCCCTCTCCTCCTTCCTGTTGGCGGGTGCCTTAGGAAGATGTAGATGAGCTCATGCCGGAAACGGGAGACCTTTCTTCCCACTCAAGGTGAAGGTCAGTGATTCACGTAGCTAAAAATAAACTTAAGGCCACCTATCAATAAAAGGAAAATGAAACACACACAAAGTTCAATTCCCCCTTGCTATTTAAATTTCAGCAAGGAACATAAATCCTTATTTAGTCAAGTACAACCAACACTCAAATATGTAAACTTTAATTACATGTTCTGGACCAGTGAGAGTAAAATGAGGGAAAAGGAGGAGAGGTGAGGTAGGGGAAAGCCACAAACGAAAGGGGGGAAAGCCCAGGGGCAGGAAGTGAGGCCCAAGCTCAGAAGCAGGGAAGCGAGCGAGAGGAGGGAGGAGGCAGAGAAAGCAGAGTGCGGAGTAGGTTCTGGGATGAAGCGACAAGTGACTCTGGGCAATGCCTGTCCGTGGATAACTATCGCCTACAACCCCTCCTGATCGCTACCCTTTATACTCAGGTCCCCCTCCTGGGATGGGGAGCCACAAGAGTCCATGGGAGAAAACTTATTGAATTAAACAGAGGACGTCCAGTTGAATTTGAATTTTAGGTAAACAGTGAACATCTTTCCAGTGTACATATGTCCCAAATATTGCACGGGGCACCTTACACAAAAAAGCTATTTGTGGTTTATTTGAAAGTCAAATTTAACTGAGTGTCCTGTATTTTTATTTGCTAAATTTGGCAATCCTATACTGGAGGTCAAACTATTCTTTGGACCAGAACTCAAAGACCTGGCCAATATGTACACTGAGGGTCGGGGGAAAAAAAATCAAGTGTAAGGTCACTTTTTGAAATGAGGAGTGAGGCAGCACAGAGATTTGCCAGGCAGGATGGTAGCCAGCAATTCAAAATGTCAATTCTCAAGTCGTCTCCTTCTTGAACGATTTCCTGCTGGGACCATGTCAGTGGCCCCCTCTCCCTGCCAAGAGTCAGAGAGGCTAAAAACTGTGCACAGAGGCACGCTGGGACTGTGGGTAACCTGGGCTGTGTGCGGCTTCCGTGAGATTCTGAAATTTCTGAGGTGGAGAGTGAGCTTGCGGAACACTGAGGGACAAGTAGAGCCAAAATAAAACTCAGTATATAATCTAGGGTGCTAAAAAACATTAACCTCAATCTTCATCACTATCATTTTCCGAGGGACATGACTGAGCCCAGGCCACCGTGCTCAGGGGAGGGGTAATGAAGCTGACCTCAACCGGAAGCTCCAGGTTCTCTGAGTGCTTGGTGAAGAGGACACAGCAGGTGAAACAGAAATAGTGGCCTCTTCCGTGATCCACTGCTTCGTGGGTCCACTTTGCTCCAAACTGCTCGATGCTGCACTGCAATTCAGGCAGCATGTGCTCTGTTCCACCATGGCCCCTGTTTGCTCTGATGGAACACCCGCCAGTTCTTGCAGTCATGCTCCTTGCCAGGTCCCGGGAGGCTCCAGAGACTGTAATTCATAATATATGGCCGTCTAGAGCTTCCCTGGTGGCTCAGTTGGTAAAGAATCCATCTTCAATGCAGGAGACCCTGGTTCAATCCCTGGGTTGGTAAGATCCCCTGGAGAAGGGTATAGCAACCCACTCCAGTACCCTTGCCTAGAGAATCCCATGGACAGAAGAGCCTGGTGGGTTACAGTCCATGGGGTTGCAAAGAGTCAGACATGACTGAGGGACCAAACCACCGCTACATGGCCTTCTAGATATTAAAAAATTATGTATTTACATAAAACTATTATTATTTGTAAGTGGGGTCATTCTACAAATTCTCTTATGCTATGTGCTTTTTTCAGGTAATGATATATCATGAATACCTTTGTGTATCAGTTCATATAGATTTACTATAGTATTTCATTATTTTTAATTGTCTTGTGGTATGGAGATATATATTGTCACCCTGCTTATTTAACTTATATGCAGAGTACATCATGAGAAACGCTGGGCTGGAAGAAGCTTAAGCTGGAATCAAGATTACCGGGAGAAATATCAATAACCTCAGATATGCAGATGACACCACCCTTATGGCAGAAAGTGAAGAGGAACTAAAAAGCCTCTTGATGAAAGTGAAAGAGGAGAGTGAAAAAGTTGGCTTAAAGCTCAACATTCAGAAAACTAAGATCATGGCCCCCAGTCCCATCACTTCATGGGAAATAGATGGAGAAACAGTGGAAACAGTGTCAGACTTTATTTTCTTGGGCTCCAAAATCACCGCAGATGGTGACTGCAGCCATGAAATTAAAAGACACTTACTCCTTGGAAGGAAAGTTATGACCAACCTACAGAGCATTTTCAAAAGCAGAGACATTACTTTGCCAACAAAGGTCCATCTAGTCAAGGCTACGGTTTTTCCTGTGGTCATGTATGGATGTGAGAGTTGGACTGTGAAGAAGGCTGAGCACTGAAGAATTGATACTTTTGAACTGTGGTGTTGGAGAAGACTCTTGAGAGTCCCTTGGACTGCAAGGAGATCCAACCAGTCCATCCTAAAGGAGACCAGTCCTGGGTATTCATTGGAAGGACTAATGCTGAGGCTGAAACTCCAATACGTTGGCCACCTGATGTGAAGAGTTGACTCATTGGTGAAGACCCTGATGCTGGGAGGGATTGGGGGCAGGAGGAGAAGGGGACGACAGAGGATGAGATGGCTGGATGGCATCACTGATTTGATGCACATGAGTTTGGGTGAACTCCAGGAGTTGGTGATGGACAGGGAGGCCTGGTGTGCTGCGATTCATGTGGTCACAAAGAGTCAGACATGACTGAGCGACTGAACTGAACTGAACTGAATGGCAGAAAGTGAAGAGGAACTAAAGGGCCTCTTG
This sequence comes from Bos taurus, assembly GCF_002263795.3. Taxonomy (NCBI): domain Eukaryota; kingdom Metazoa; phylum Chordata; class Mammalia; order Artiodactyla; family Bovidae; genus Bos; species Bos taurus. The sequence goes on from NC_037338.1 coordinate 25,541,581, forward strand.
ATGAGGGTGAAAGAGGAGAGTGAAAAAGCTGGCTTAAAACTCAACATTCAAAATACTAAGATCATGGTATCTGGTCCTAATCACTTCATGGCAAGTAGATGGGGAAAAACTGGAAGTAGTGACAGATGTTATTTTCTTGGGATCCAAAATCACTGAAGACAGTGACTGCAGCCATGAAATTAAAAGATGCTTGCTCCCTGAAAGTAAAGCTATGACCAACCTAGACAGCATATTAAAAAGCAGAAACATCACTTTGCTGACAGAAGTCCATATAGTCAAAGCTATGGGTTTTTTCAGTAGTCATGTATGGATGTGAGAGTTGGACCATTAAGAAAGGGTGAGCAGTAAAGAATTGATGCTTTTGAACTGTGGTGCTGGAGAAGACTCTTGAGAGTCCCCTGAATTGCAAGGAGATCAAACCAGTTTATCCTAAAGGAAAGCAACCCTAAGTATTCATTGGAAGGATGGATGCTGAAGCTGAAGCTCCAATACTTTGGGCACCTGATGCAAAGAGCCGACTCACTGGAGTCAGCCAGTGAGATTCACTGACTCACTGGAAAAGACCCTGAGGCTGGGAAAGATTGAAGGTCAAAAGAGAAGAGGGAAGCACAGGATGAGATGGTTGAATTGCGTCAACGACTCAGTGGACATGAAGGTGATCAATCTCCGGGAGACAGTGAAGGACAGGGAAGCCTGGCGTGCTGCAGTCCACAGAGTCACAAAGAGTCGGACACGACTGAGCGACTGAACAACAACCCTTTGATGGATGTTTAGGTTGTTCCTTTGTTTCCTGCTTTTCTTCTAAACAAGAGAGAAAGGAATAAGTTCGTACATAAATCTTTGCACTTGTGCATATAGTTTCTACAGGATAAATTCCTAAGTGGAATCACTGGACCAACTGCTGTATATACACAAACACAGACACACACACACATATATACACTAAAATTTCTGAAGATAATATTGAATTTCCTCTAAAAATGTACCAATTTAGTCTTCACCAGCTATGATCATGCCTGTTCCTCCATACCCTTAGCCATCCTGGGTTAAAGGCCATCTTTTTATCCTTTGCCAGTAAGATATGGGGAAAATGCCAGGGCACTGCTGTTCTGGTTGGCATGTCTTTATTATGTCTGGATGGCCATTTTTCCCATATGTGTACTGCTCATGGCTATTTTTTTTCCTTCCACAAAGTGCTAGGTTTAAATCGTTTGCCTCTTTTTCTATTATCTTCATTTATTGATTTTCAAAGAATTCGTTGTAGGCTATGGATAAAAATTTAATTGTCTAAAATAATGCAAAGTTGGACTTCCCTGGTGGTCCAGTGGTTAAGACTGTGTTTCCACTGCAGGGGACGTGAGTTTGACCCCTGGTTGGGGAATTAGGGTCCCACATGCTGCGAGTTGCGGTCAAAAAATTTAAAAAATAAAATAAGGCAAATAGTGTTTCTGCCTCAGAGGAGTTTAAAAAAATTTTTTTTTTTTGCTGCCATCGGCATAACTTATTTACAAGATGGTGTACAAATATGCAAGTGGTATTTTACTGTTGTATTTTTATTTTAAATTTACAGTTTGCTTGCAACTTGGTCAGAATGTGGCCTACAAAGGTTCCTACTTCATGGAACTGAAATTTTCTTGATGACTCAAAATATAATCAACTTTTATAAATGTTATGTAGTGATTTGAAATGGATGCTTATTTTCTATCCTCAGATTACTAAATTCAACATAACCCAGCTTTTAAATATGGCATTCAAATCCTTTATAACCTTATTCACATTTAATCTGCTTGACTTTATAAATTCTGAGGAAGGAAGGTTAAAGTATCTTACTTTGGTTGTGATTCTAACAATTTTTTCCCCTAATATTTCTTATAGCGTGTCTTTTTTGAAGGGGATATATATTTTGATGCTATTTTGCCTGATACATGAAAGTTTATACCTGTTACATCTTCTTTGTATATTACATGTTTTATCACTTTCCAGTGCATCCCTTTCTGACAACTTTCCTGTTGTTCAGTTGCTATGTCGTGTCCGGCTCTTTGCAACCGCATGGACTATCGCCCACCAGGTCCTTCTGTCCATGGGATTTCCCAGGCAAGAATACTGGAGTAGGTTGTCCTTTTCTTCTCCAGGGGATCTTCTTAACCCAGGAATCAAACACGTGGCTCATACACTGCCAGGTGAATTCCTTAACAACTGAGCCACCGGGGAAGCACGACCATCTTCCTGGTTTTTGTCAAAATTTTAGTCTGTCTACTATTTCTTTTGCTACCTTTGCTTTTGTTTGGTTGCCATTTGCCTGGAACAGTTCTGTCCATCCCTTTATTTTCAACCATTCCATGGCATTTTTGGGGTATCTCTTGTGTCAAAGTGACACAGCTAGAGGTACGCCCTTCTTCCTCAGTATGAGAACTCTAGGTAATACATCTAGGCCAAAAGAAAACACTTCTCGGCACACAGTGCAGCTAAATATGGCCACAGTATCAGTGTGTGGCCAGTGAGAGGTCCACAGGGTGCTCTATGGGACTTTGGGAGGGCTCCTGAAGAGGGAGAGGGCGCGACCGCGTTACTGCTCTTCGTTCTTTCCTTTCTTCTCATCTGGAATGAGGACTGGGATGGCTGAGGCTCTCAGTAGCTACCTGGGACCAAGAAGTGACCTTGAGGATGGAAGTCATGTGTCAGGAGAGGGAAGCAGGAAGACAGAGGAAGTCAGAGGGGGTCCCTCATGACTGAGAGCTGCCAATCAGCCTGGAAAACGCCCTGGGGACCCCTTTAACCCAAGAGAGAGAGGAACTTCCACTGTGTTCAAACCATGGTCAGTTTGGTTTTTCTGTTACATGGAGATATCAGATTTGTAAAAATTACATCAGATGCTGCCTTTTTTGGGCGGAGGGGGGACTCAATCTAAGAGTAACTGTCTTTTTTTTTTTTAATGATTTGAGTCTTAATTTTTATTTCAGTTATATTAGCAGTTACGTTAAAAACGCTTAACAAACATATCTGGACATTTGTTTTCAAGAAAAACCCTTTCAGGTTTTATAGCTCTGAGTATGGTCTCTTGAGCCACATCAACATCCCCCATGAACCCATGAAATAATGTGGAATCCTAGACCTACTGTATCAAAAGCTAATTTTCACAAGATCCTCAGAGGTCATCTGTGTACACAGTAAAGTGTGAAAACCACTGCTTTAGAGGGCACTGGTGCCTCCTCCCCTCTTCTGGATACTGTTCATCATCGTCTCAATTTCCTACTTAGAACCTGGGAATTCATCAGCAGGGCATTCCTGGCCTTGGAAGATCTTGCCCTCACCTCTCCAGTTCTGGTCCTTCCTCTCCCACCCTACTCACACTTTCATGCTGGACCACGTATAGTCCCCTAATGTGTCATGGCACTCCCTGGGGACATACAGAGTTCTCATCTGGAGCCCACCTAACAGCCACTGCCCTTCTTCCTTGCTAACAGAAATTCAACTCTGTTATGGGAGGTGATGCATGCAGCTCTAGGTGATGTATGTAGCCCCATCTCATTCTCCTTTGCATGATTCTTCCTCTCTTGGCCTACCTGGGGAGCTGAGATGGCCATGTTCCCAGATCTAGTCAGGGAGATATGCAGAGGTATCTACTAGGGGTAGGGGGTTGGGAACATTTTTTTCTTCCTGATAAAGAACCTTGTGATAAGCAAACTGTATGTTCTTGCTCCTTCCTTCCTACCTAGAATGTTGAGCAGCTATCTGGAGATTCAAACAGTATCCTGTAACCATGACAACCAGCATGAGGTCAAAAGTCAACCTGCTGAGGATCACAAAGCAGAAAGACAGGAAGAGCTGGATCCTGGTGTGGGAGTTGGTTTCTTCGACCCATTCCTCTTTTCTCTCTTCCTCCTTTCCTCTTTTCTCTTCCCAAATTCACTCTCCCTTCACCTCTCCTTTAGCTGTTATAACATGGAAGTGAAGTATATTCTAGCTCATTAGCTATATTATACTGGATTGCCTATTTGAAATTTATTGGTTTAGTTCAGTTCAGTCGCTCAGTCGTGTCCGACTCTTTGCGACCCCATGAATCGCAGCACGCCAGGCCTCCCTGTTCATCACCAACTCTCGGAGTTCACTCAGACTCACATCCATCGAGTCAGTGATGCCATCCAGCCATCTCATCCTCTGTCATCCCCTTCTCCTCCTGCCCCCAATCCCTCCCAGCATCAGAGTCTTTTCCAATGAGTCAACTCTTCACATCAGGTGGCCAAAGTACTGGAGTTTCAGCTTTAGCATCATTCCTTCCAAAGAAATCCCAGGGCTGATCTCCTTCAGAATGGACTGGTTGGATCTCCTTGCAGTCCAAGGGACTCTCAAGAGTCTTCTCCAACACCACAGTTCAAAAGCATCAATTCTTCAGTGCTCAGCCTTCTTCACCATCCAACTTTCACATCCATTCATGACCACAGGAAAAACCATAGCCTTGACTAGACGGACCTTTGTTGGTGAAGTAATGTCTCTGCTTTTGAATATGCTATGTAGGTTGGTCATAACTTTCCTTCCAAGGAATAAGTGTCTTTTAATTTCATGGCTGCAGTCACCATCTGCAGTGATTTTGGAGCCCAAGAAAATAAAGTCTGACACTGTTTCCACTGTTTCCTCATCTATTTCCCATGAAGTGATGGGACTGGAGGCCATGATCTTAGTTTTCTGAATGTTGAGCTTTAAGTCAACTTTTTCACTCTCCACTTTCACTTTCATCAAGAGGCTTTTTGGTTCCTCTTCACTTTCTGCCATAAGGGTGGTGTCATCTGCATATCTGAGGTTATTGATATTTCTCCTGGCAATCTTGATTCCAGCTTGTGTTTCTTGAGTCCAGCGTTTCTCATGATGTACTCTGCATATAAGTTAAATAAGCAGGGTGACAATATACAGCCTGATGCACTCCTTTTCCTATTTGGAACCAGTCTGTTGTTCCATGTCCAGTTCTAACTGTTGCTTCCTGACCTGATTTCTCAAGAGGCAGGTCAGGTGGTCTGGTATTCCCTTCTCTTTCAGAATTTTCCACAGTTTCTTGTGATCCACACAGTCAAAGGCTTTGGCATAGTCAATGAAGCAGAAATAGATGTTTTTCTGGAACTCTGTTGCTTTTTCCATGATCCAGCGGATGTTGGCAATTTGATCTCTGGTTCCTCTGCCTTTTCTAAAACCAGCTTGAACATCTGGAAGTTCACGGTTCATGTATTGTTGAAGCCTGGCCTGGAGAATTTTGAGCATTACTTTACTAGTGTGTGAGATGAGTGCAATTGTGTGGTAGTTTGAGCATTCTTTGGCATTGCCTTTCTTTGGGATTGGAATGAAAACTGACCTTTTCCAGTCCTGTGGCCACTGCTGAGTTTTCCAAATTTGCTGGCATATTGAGTGCAGCACTTTCACAGCATCATCTTTCAGGATTTGAAATAGCTCAACTGGAATTCCATCACCTCCACGAGCTTTGTTCATAGTGATGCTTTCCAAGGCCCACTTGACTTCACATTCCAGGATGTCTGGCTCTAGGTCAGTAATCACACCATCGTGATTATCTGGGTCGTGAAGATCTTTTTTGTACAGTTCTTCTGTGTATTATTGCCACCTCTTTTTAATATCTTCTGCTTCTGTTAGGTCCATACCATTTCTGTCATTTATCGAGCCCATCTTTGCATGAAATGTTCCCTTGGTATCTCTAATTTTCTTGAAGAGATCTCTAATCTTTCCGATTCTGTTGTTTTCCTCTATTTCTTTGCATTGATCGCTGAGGAAGGCTTTCTTATCTCTTCTTGCTATTCTTTGGAACTCTGCATTCAGATGCTTATATCTTTCCTTTTCTCCTTTGCTTTTCGCTTCTCTTCTTCTCACAGCTATTTGTAAGGCCTCCCCAGACAGCCATTTTGTTTTGCATTTCTTTTCCATGGGGATGGTCTTCATCCCTGTCTCCTGTACAATGTCACAAACCTCAGTCCATAGTTCATCAGGCACTCTATCTATCAGATCTAGGCCCTTAAATCTATTTCTTACTTCCACTGTATAATCATAAGGAATTTTATTTAGGTCATACTGAATGGTCTAGGGGTTTTCCCTGCTTTCTTCAATTTAAGTCTGAATTTGGTAATAAGGAGTTTATGGTCTGAGCCACAGTCAGCTCCTGGTCTTGTTTTTGTTGACTGTATAGAGCTTCTCCATCTTTGGCTGCAAAGAATATAATCAATCTGATATCGGTGTTGACCATCTGGTGATGTCCATGTGTAGAGTCTTCCCTTGTGTTGTTGGAAGAGGGTGTTTGCTTTTCATTATATTACCTGTTTCTCCAAACCATCACTCTAAAGTGAGACCAGTAGGTTTTTTGCTCTCTGAGAAGCTGAAATTATTTTTCCCCATGGGTCAGAGCCAGCCCACTCTCATTTAGGCAAACCTAAGCTTGCTCTCTCACCCCCTGTCCTCCTCCATACCCAGGTGGCTGGCCTTGGTTCTAGCAGGCTGTGTCACAGGGTACCTTGGCTATTGGGACTGATTTAAAAAAAAAAAAAAAATCCTGTGGTTTCTGGGGAGTAGATGTAAACTGGAGTGAAAAGAAATTAAAGTTTGAAATTCAGTGAACTTTTCCCTGCTCCTGACATGTGAATAATGACTTGCTGATAGAAGCGGCTTTTTCAAAGATGAAAAACAATCTAAGATTTATGGACAAGTCTGTTCAAAAAGACCCAGCATTGCTTGGAGCCAAGGTAGAAACAATGTCAGGAGATTCCTAGATGTTTTCTGGTTGGAGGAAGGACAGGGTAGGGAGGAGTTTGGGGGAAAAGATGGCAAGAAGATGGAGGGAGGGGTTGGAACTGGCAGAATAGAACGCAAGATGGTTGGCACTTGGGATGATTTCTTGTGCCGAGTCTCTGAGTTCTAGAGTGACATGAACTGACAACCATTTCTGGCTAATGGCAGTGAGACACAAACAAAGCTGCTTTTTCTTAATTGTCTTTACCTAAATGTCCTGAGGCTCACACCTCCTGCATGGATGGTGAGGAAGATGGGGGCCAGAAAAATTGTCCACATTAAGATAAATGAATCTTTTGTCTGAAACTGGAACTTGTGCTTTTAAGGGTTCTGCCTCGTTGCTGTGCATTTCCTTGTTGTTCAGTCGCTCAGTTGTGTCCCACTCTTTGTGACCCCATGGACAGCAGCGCATCAGGCTTCCCTGTCCTGCACTGTTTCCCAGAGTTTGCTCAAACTCATGTCCACTGAATTGGTGATGCAATTCAACCATCTCATCCTGTGCTTCCCTCTTCTACTTTGGCCTTCAATCCTTCCCAGTATCAGGGTCTTTTCCAGTGAGTCAGATCTTCTCATCAGGTGGCCAAAGTATTGCAGCTTCAGCTTCAGCATCCATCCTTCCAATGAATACTCAGGGTTGATTTCCTTTAGGATAGACTGGTTTGATTTTCTTGCTGCCCAAGGGCATTTCGGGAGCCACTAGAAAAATATACCTGCCAATTTCTCAGAGTCAAATGTAAAATTCTTGGTCAGAATTCTGCTCATGGTAGAACCAATCTCTTACAGCAACGGCTGTCCCATGTTCCTTCCTGAAAGGCCAGGGTTGGGGGAGGAGCCCCGTGGGAGCAACTCTGTCACCATGTGTCTGGAGAGCCTCCTGGGTCTTGTGGGTGCAGAGCCAACATTTCTGAGTGTATATTTTATAACCACAGCTTCAAAGTATAAAAATAGAGTGTGAAAAATAAAAACAGGGCTCACAATCAGAGCCTCAGTCACCCTGCTGGTTAGAGAGGTTAGAGGAATAATAAAATTAGAGTAACCCAACTGAAAACTTGAAGAGCACTCACGCGCCTTTGCAAGGAAAGTTCCTGGACCAGACTTCTGCATGGCCTTTCCCAAGTGCTTAAGGCAGTTCAGCTCCCACTTAAAGTCTGTTATCACTCCTGTCTTCCCAGGGAGTTATTTATGAAGGAAGGTTCCCCAGCCAGCCTGCCAAACCAGGCATCTTGAACCGGGATGGCCAAGGTAGGAAAAGCCAAATGAAAAGCCCACAAAGGCTGTGAGGGTCATGGGTGGAGCTGGCGCTCAATGCTGCTTCTTCAAACTCACCCAAGCTGTAACTCAAAACCTGAAAACAACCTGAATCCTTTTCCAAACACAAACCGAATCTTTTACGTCACGTTCCATATATTTTCCTAACTCCATTCCCCAGCCCAGCCCCGCTTCACAGCAGAAACCAATTTGCTGAACACAGTAGGTTCTGGGAGTTTTCCTCCTCGAAGCTTTCATTTGGAACAGATTAAGGAGGAGGAGAGGGTAAGAATCTGACTTTTTTTTCTTATGCTTTTGAAAGAAAAGTAACACACTGGTGACTTTGAAGCAGAACCACTATATTCTATGACTGGCTTTGAAAAAGATCAGGAAAATTTCATTTTCTAGTGTAACGAGACAGGATGGCTTGGGGAGCCCCTGACAATCCATCCTAATCTAAAGACCCAGCTTTGTTTGGATCACTGGGAACCCTTGGACTTGTCATGAGGCTGGGAAGGGGACTCTGACCCACGGGGAGCTGCCCACCTCCAATCTTGTGTCTTCATTTCTCTCTCAAAAAAACCCCCCAAAAACTAAAACATGCTTCAGGACAATATGTCAGCCTGACATGAGTGACTCGAGAAGTTTACCCGTTTTTGCTCTGATGAAGGCTCCTGACCTTAAGAAGTTTATGGTGTGGGTGGGATCATAACCAAGAAACAATGGAAGACCTTAGCAGTGTGAGTCTGACAAAAGGAAAGAGAATACAAATGCCTGGAAGGTTTTGTGGGAAAGAAGGACCTGGAGCTGGGCCTTACAGAACCATTACCATTTATGTTGGTAGATAAGGGCATACATCACACTCCAGTATTCTTGCCTGGAGAGTCCCATGGACAGCGGAGCCAGAGGGCTATAGTCCATGGGTCGCAAAGAGTCAGACATGATTGGCAATTAAACAACAACAAAATGAGGACATACCAGGCACGAGGTCAATATGGGCAAAAGCACAGAGGGAATGGGTAAGATATATGTAAAGAGATGACCCTGGGACTCTCTCCCCTACTCCCCATTCTTGGGTCTCTTCTAAGTGTGGTTTCCCCATTAAAGAGATACTTTTCCAGTAAATTCTAGCTACGGGTATTGCCACTGCAAGGCTTGTAATCTTGCCTCCTAATAAAGTTTGTTCGCAATTTGAGTGATGTGTGTTCCTAAGAAACGCAACAGAGATAAGTAATTAAACTTATCAAGGCAGTGAGAAATTGTAGATTAAAATTCTTATTGTGGATTATTGATTAACCTCCTTTTCTTACAAAATTAGCCATATGAGCTGCTAAAAAAAATAATTTGGATGCAAATACAGGGAAACCCTGTTGATTTTAAGTAAATAACACCTGAGAGGGTAAACTCCCAATAGCTTAAGGCCAGAGGCTCTATCTTAATTATGTCTGTGTCCCTGGCGATTAGCAAGTGGCCAGAACTTTCCAGGAACTCAGTAATTAGTATATGTATGAAAACAAGAAGATGGGAAATGGCGAGACGTGATGGTCCCATCTCTCCAGATCAATTTCCCCTCCGTACAGAGGAACAGGCTTTCTAGCTGCATAGGCGTCATATTTCCGAGCCTCTTATGCCGAGCCGTGTGGCACACGGACGAGTCCTGGCTGATGGGGTGCCACTGGAAGTGGTGTATGCGACTCCCTTTCTCCCGCTCACTGCATGGTGGATGTGGCGGTGGGAGCCGGAACTGCTGTCTTGGACCACGAGAGGGACAGTTGAGACTGAGACTGGGAGGGCACCCAGAAAGGGAGTATGGGTCCCTGATGACGGTGGAGCCTCAGTCGTCCACCAGCCTTTCTGTGAGAAGGGAGGGACACGCCACTCATTCATTTAGGCTGCTTTTCACTTGAGTCTGTTACAGGTGCCAAATCTAGACATCAGCTGTCTCCAGTCTGAAACCCCAAGAAAATACCTTAGAAAGTCCATTTTAAGATGGGCCCCAAACTAAGATCTTTAACTGTGTTCCTGTAACTGGGGCACTTCAGTTGAAGGTGGGGGGAGGGTAGAGAGGGAAACAGAGAGAGAGACGAAGAGACAGAGGAGGTGAGCTGCCGGCAAGGCCGACCTTTGTCTCTGATCCTCACCTGATGCTTTCGCCCTCACTCCTGTGCATAAGCCTCACGAGAAATCGCTTTGGAAAAGCTGGATTACTGCAACACAGTGAGGAGTTCCTCATTTAGATGATGGTGGGAACACTTCCTCCTTCCTCAGTCCTGATACATCAGAAAACTGGCCAGACCATAATCTCCTAAAATCCTGCTCTCCTCAGAACTCCTCTTGATACACTTACCTCCTAACTGCTGCTGTGTACAGTCTACAAAGAGCCATCCGGAGGGCATATGGATTTATAACCCATCAACCCATTCATGATCTAAAGGTACACACACACACACACACACACACACACCTTTCCTGTGCACACAGATAAAAACACTCCTGGAGATGCCCTGTCATTACCAGGGCCACCTCCCCTTTTGTTCTGTCTACACCAGGTCCTGCTACATGGGTTCTTAAAGTCAAAAAAGAGGAGCAGGGTCACGGAAGACCAGGCTATCGCTCTGAGAGACTTGAGAACACGGCTCGAGGGTTTCGTAGGCAGGATGAGGGCCTTACAAGTCTCTGAGAGGATGCTGAGGAATGAGGGGCTAGTGCGGCGGCCAGACGTGACTTTTCAGGCAGTAGCTGTGTTGTAACAGTTTGCGTTAGACCATCCTTTGGTTGCTGGGACCAGAAGATGTTCTCTGGCAAGTCTGTCGGTGAGAGTACTCGGCGGGGCTGGGAAGAACACGGGTCCGTGCCCACCACAGCGGAAGAGACTTCCACTCTCTGAGAGTGGGAGTCAGGCCCGAAGCTGGGGTGGAGGCTGGGGGTGCTGCTGGCCTCAGTCGTCCTAAGCAGCCCAGGGGTAAGTGGAGATGGGGGCCATCTCTGGTCACCCCTGGCAGAGAAGGGACCCCAACTCATGAAACTGGCTCAGGTTTCAAAAGGCAAGATTGCACACACGGGTGCACACGAGACCCTCGCATCCTGACAGGGCCTCTCGGGGGGACGTGGCGGCCCCTGAGCTCAGGAACGAAAGCGCACAAGAGGAGAGTTGAGGCCACGAGCAGGAGAACGAGGATCACAGGGCACTGGGCTCGCCCTGACGAAGAGGGAAGATGAGACCCACACCAGCACCATATGGCCTGAGCCCCAGACTGTGGGTTCATCATTGCCCATGAGGCCGTCACCTTGTGCCCCGGGAGCTTTCATGAGCAGCAGCAGGGGAGGCGAAATGATGCAAAAATGACTGTCATTTCCTCTAGAGGAGCCGGTTGTTGTCCCTCTGAGGCTTAGTTACTGGGAGGCCATGGAAACAATCCCATCACCCTAGCAACTAGGTGGAGGCAGGGTGCCCCGCGGCGGTGGTCACCTGCTCTGATTTAAGACCGGAGCATTAGTCTGCATCTGCTTCGGCACATCAGTGGGGGCGGCTGCCAGTGACGCACTCAGTGAGACGCAGGTGAACGTCAGGAGCCCAGGCTTCCTGGGACAGCGACTGATGGGAAGGACATTTGGTACGTGTTAACTGGGGTTCTGCTGGGTCAGTCCACCGAACCTGGGGTGGGTGTGTGGGGCTCCTGTCTTGATCACACATGTTAGTCTTGAAGGAATAAATGGGAAAATACAGAACTAATTCCTGCTCAGCTACTCTGCTTCAACAGCCATTTCCCCTTGCCCTCTGCCCAGGCAATGCCAGGGTCTGCTTGGGAGTTAGCCTCACAATTCCTAACTTGTTGTTTCCTTCCCTGGAACCTACTGAGAATATAGATGGACATCCAGATGGCCCTGGGAGAAGGCCCAGGAGGGAGCAAGGCCGTGGAATCTCAGGGCTGACGGCAGGGTGTGGTTTTATTGCTGGGAGATGCCTGGTTTCATAGAACACTCTGTTCTTCCACCCCTATGATGCTGGAGTTCCTCCAAGCTCTCTCTTCCAGGGAACCTTCCATTTCCTCTGCCTTATGCGACAGCATCCACCTTACCCTCGATGGGTTCTCTCCGACCCAGAAGTCTGGATTATTCTCAGTGGGCAACTGACATTTCTGTCACTTCGTTTCTATAAATTAATAACGGCTTGGGGAGCAGTGGAGAGAAGCGCTTTTCTGTGTCTCGGGGGTCTGTGTTTTAGGCCTCGTTTCCTTACTAATTATGTGACACTGGGGCAATCACTTATTTACCTGGGCTTCCGTTTCCCCAACTGTAAAGTAGAGGCTCTAAAAGCCTCAGATCGTGTGATTCCTTTTCTCTAGGAAGGACAGGAAAATAGGGGCACACTCAGCATTCACAGAGGACCTCCTGCCACGTCTGGCTGCAACTGCCCCGGCCGCCACAACTTCTATTCCCTTTTCTAGGACAAATTCTGTGTGTCTGAAGTCTTGGGGCTCCAATCCATTTTCCTGGTTATGATTCCAGTGTTGTCTTCTTTAAACACAGCATTGCGTTTAGAAGACTCCCAATGTCCACTTTCTATTAACTCCTAGGTTCCAAACCTAGAGGCTCGGCTTAGACTCCTTTTCCTGTCTTAGAAGAAGTGTTGAGTGCAAAGCCTTTGTCACCACAGAAGTGAAAAGCCTTTGTCACCACAGGATCCTGAACTCCCACTTGAAACTTGGCCAATTTCAACTTGAAACTTATCTCCCACAAGACCCGGGGTCCATTACTTCAATTCTCTGAATTTCAGAGAAATTTCAGAGAAATTCAGAAGATAGTAAAATGGAGAAGAGAGTGAAGTATTTCGCAGAGTGACTGTGAAGATCACAAAAGGTAAAATGAAGCAGGAGCCTCCAGAGGGAAATGTTCTCCCCCGCTGCTGGCCCACCCTGCCCTGGCCTACACACCCAGACCAGGGCCCCAGGAAGAAGGGGCCCTCATTCTCAGAGCTGCAGCCACCAATGTTTGCCTTCCAGATGGATTCATTTGGCACGGGTCCCAGCCCACTGACCATAGCCTGATGATCAACTGAAAGGTGTTCCCTGGCTGGGCACTTCCCAGGGCCAGCTCCATGCTTGACCCAGGGGCCCCCACAGATGAAACCCTTGCTCAAATAAAGGACAGGATGGAATGGGAGGGAGAGGGGGAATTAATCCAGGACCTGCCACTGCAGAAGAGGTGGGTCTAACTGTGGCTGAGTTAACCCGCCCTAACAAGGACCCTGGAGAATCCCAGGGACGGGGGAGCCTGGTGGGCTGCCATCTATGGGGTCATACAGAGTCGGACATGACTGAAGTGACTTAGCAGCAGCAGCAGCAGCAACAAGGACCCACCATTTCAGGGCAACTCCACAGCTGAGCATCCACACAGCTCTACCTCTTCTACCTTAAGTCGTTTCTAAAAACACACTAATCTCTATTGGGTTTAATTACTGTGATTATACATCCCTCCATTCCATTGATCATCAAGAGTGATTTTTGTTGAGCATCTATTATGTACTAGGTCCTGGGAATATAGTAACAAGCAAAGCAAGCAAAAATCCTAAATCCCTGGAATTTTTATTCTGGTGCATGCATGTTAAGTCGCTTCATGTCCCACTCTTTGAGATTCTATGGACTGTAGCCTACCAGGCTCCTCTGTCCATGGGATTCTCCAAGCAAAAGTATTAGAGTGGGTTGCCCTGTCCTCCTTCAGGGGATTTTCCCGATCCGGGGATCGAACTCCCATCTCTCACGTCTCCTGCGTTGGCAGGTGGGTTCTTTACCACTAGTGCCACCTGGGAAGCCCTTTATTCTGGTGGAGAGAGACAAATAACAAGGTAAGTAAACAGTAAAATAATAAGACGGTCCAAGAACCATGCAGAGAATGAAATCAGCAGGGTGAAGTATCAGCAAATGATTGGGTGGGGTGGTCAAGGCATCTCTGCAGACATGACACTGAAGCTGAGATTGACAAGCAAGGCGTCAGCTGTGTGGGGCCAGAGGAGACCATTCCAAGCAGTGGGCTCAGCTGGTGCAAAGGCCCTGAGGCTTCATGAGCCACAGGACCCCCACAGGAGGCCAGGGTCCTGGAGCTGAGAGAGAGGGAGAGGGCCTAGCAGGGGATGAGGCTGGAAAGAGAAGGCAGGGGTGAGGCTAGAAAGAGAGGCGGGGGTGAGGCTGGGGAGGGCTTTGTCCGTTACTTCAGGAGTGGGGTTTTATTCCGAGAAGGAAGGGAAGGTCTGAGGAGGGGAGCAACATCCTCTGATCTGTTCCCTAAGAAGGGCCCTTCAACAACATCAGGGACTGTGGACTGCCGGCAAACGAGAAGACGAGAACAGAGGCAGGAAGGCCAGGCTGGAAGTTTTCGCCAATGTCCAGGTGAGAGATCCTGGTAGCTTGAACTGGCACGTGAAACAAACCTTGTGGACAGGCACTTTGCAAATATTTGTTGGATGAATATGCATGATGTCACCACTTCTGGCTTCATACTTAAATAGTAAAAGAAAAACCTGTGGTTTATCTCTGTAGGAGTAAGAGGAGGAGTGAGAAAACAATTCAGGACTTAAAAATACGCACAAGGGATGAGCGAGGCAAGTAAGTTTAGCTTGTCCCCAGGGGCATTTAGGTCAGGCTTCGAGGCAGTTATGAGGGGAATTCTAGCGTGGTGGTCACTGTTCTCGAGAAACAGGGATTTGGTACCTGCGTGTGAGATGACACTCATGGGGGCTTAAAGGTCCAAAATGGAGGCTGGGGCCAGTCTCGGGGGCCTCCGAACAGAAGAGACACTTTGGAGACAGTGTATCTGAGTAGAAGAGGAAAGAAGCTGTTGGAAGGCCGAGGCAGGAGGGAGGCCAGACCCAGAGGACCGGACCCTGAGAACCTGCAGGAACCAGGAACAGAGCAGGGCCTTCCGCCGGGCACATGGCCGGCGGGAGGCTCTGGAAGTTCCAGGATGGAGCTGTCTGTGACTCAGCACGAAGCCCGTGGGCCTCGGGCTTTGCTGACCGAACGGCCACCGCAGGGCTGCTGTGTAATGTCACAGTGACCCGGTCTCCCTCCCGGCTTGCTCAAGGGCTGGAGCGCGTGAGCCACGTTCACACTCTTATGCGGTCCCTAGGGCTCTGTGTGGTGATGACAGTGTGTGCGTGTCTATGTGTGAGGGGCGGGGGGTGTGTGGTAGGGGGAGGAACATGTCTAGGGGGAAACTGACCAGGCGCTGGCTCTCTTCTTCCTCACCTTGCCCTGGCTGTGTAACTGTTTCCAATTAGCCCAACAAATAAGACTATGACCACCTGCCTCCTGCCTGGTTCTCTCGCCTCTGAGTCTCAAGTTTTCTACATCCTACTCCTGTCTACACTCTTCCCTCCCTGCTAAGCTCCATCCGTGTTCTCGGATCTCTGTGGCCCTCGTGCAGAGCACAGAGGCCCCAGCAGTGTTTCCTGGTTACCCCAGGGCCATGGCCCAGAGTCCCCAGGCTGGCTCCCTGGCCCTGCAGTCTGAGACTCAGACCCAAGAGGTGTGAGTGAGGAAGGACCAAACAGTCTGGTGGGGCTGCCAATTCTTACCCCACAAGCCCCAGACAGTGAGTCATGCACAAAGACGGCCTCTCCAGATTGTCCGAAGCAATGAACACCACGCATAGCACCTTGGGCCAGTCCTAGCAGGGAGGGTCAGTCTGCCCGTTTTGGAGCTTTGTTGTTTCAAAGGGCACTCTAATATCCTCAGGGAACTCATGACTGATGACTCCACTACCGACTGGTAGGTGGCCTATTGTGGTGGAAGATCAGCTATCAACACCAACTGAGTACCTACTGTGTACCTAATAGAAGACAGTCTCTAAACTCATGGGCTAGTTGGGAAGATAGAACTAAAGTGTATGAAAGAGCAAATGATAAAAGAGTAGGAAATCAAAGGCTGTTCATAACCAAACTGCTGCAGGAGTTCAGAAAAAGGGGAGATCTTGGAAGGTGGGGGGCATTGCAGAGAAGGTGGGATTTAGGGTGTCATCCCTAAACATTTCTATTTGGCAGAATGAACAGGCATTCTATGATTGTTTTGTGGTGGGGGACATGGTGGAAGGGAGGGATGAGAACTCCTTGGGGCTAGCACTCCAAGGAAAAGAACCACCCATGGCTCATGTCCATGAGGAAACGTGTGCTGGCTTCTCTCTCCATTTCTGTATCTGTCTCTCTTTCCCAAAAGTCCTTTATTCTTTTATAACTCTCTCTTCATAAGAAAGTTTCTGCCTTTTATCTCAATTATATCTAAAAAAACAAAAACAAAGTTCCTACCACGAAGTCATCATTCTTGAACCTAAACACTGACAGTGGTTTGAGGTCTGGACCTCCTTGTTAACTGGCTTCTTTCTTTTCCTGCATCAACCAAAGCGACTGTTGGGTATCAGAAACTTGTTTTGAATCTCATAAACAGAAACAAGGAAAGGAAGGAGGGCTTCTGAATCAGGTGGCATTCCCTGGCTGAAGCTGGAAGAGGAGGGATAGAGGGAGATCCTGAGCCAGAGAAGGTGAGGAGCCTGAGGAGGGTGCTTCAGAAGGCCAGAGCAGGCTAGAGCACCACAGCCCGCCCCCTGCATCTCCTCCGGCTCACAGTGAGCACCCCCTCTGCAAGGTGAGCATGCAGGGTTCCACCTCAGGCTTCTAGATTCAGCCATCTCTGCAGCACCCCTCAGGTCAGACCCTCCATCCTCTTATCCTAGAGTTTTCAAGTCTGACGCCACTGTATCAAATGAGACCCAGCAGAGACCGTGTATCAGAGACAAAGGGTTCTACAAAAAAAGAAAGGCTATGCAAACTGTCATACACAGGATGGATAAATATCAAGGTCCTACTATATAGCAGAGTATCCTGTAATAAACCACAAGGAAAAGAAAATGTCAAGAATATATGTACGTATAACTGAATCACTTTGCTGTACGGCAGAAATTAATACATTATAAATTAACTATACTTCAATAGAATTTTTTTTTAAAGGTTATGGAATAACCTCAACTTGCTGAATTTTGGCCATCTTCTACACCTCTGGGTGTGTTGTTTTTCGAAGGTGCCTTTCATCCTCTCCTCCTAAACAGGCGGTTGAAGTTTGTACCTTCACAAGCCTCCCCTGCTGCTTCCACCTAGAACTCTGCCTCACGCAGAGTCACACAAATCTAGTGATTGAAATTTAAACAGTGTCCAGGCTGGGTTTTTTTTTTTTTTGCCTCATATGGAAGCGCTTGTTCAAATGAGCTCGGATGTGAAATCCTGGGGTATGAATCTGTAAGACAGAAGTGAGCGAGCTGCTCAGGTGGAAGCAGAGAGTCCGGGAGGCAGGAGCAGCCCGGCGATGGCCTTTAGTGTCTCCTGCATCTGCCATGAGAGCACTTTGCAGAGCGTTTCAGGGCTTGATGTCAAGTCAGAGCAGGGGCAGGAGTGGGGTGCAGCCCCACCTGGAGTCCTGACTGAACACTGTCTCTTCCCTCCTGAGAATTGCAATCCCTTCCTCTTGAGTCCCAGGGCTTCCCAGGAGGTGCTAGTGGTACAGAACCCACCTGCTAACGCAGGAGATGTAAGAGACGCAGGTTCGATTCCCGGGAGGAGGGCACGGCAGCCCACTCCAGTATTCTTGCCTAGAGAATTCCAAGGATAGAGGAGCCTGTTGGGCTACAGTCCATGGTGTCGCAAAGTGGGACGTGATTGAAGTGACTTGGCACGCACGCACACGAGAAACACCACATGCGCCATTTCTTCTGTTCCTCTTAGCATCTGTGACTGGTGTAGAGGGGAGGGGAGATGATCGGGGGCGCAGGTCCCGCTGATGGGGCTTCCTCACGTCCAGAGCTGAGGGAGCCTCAGGGGTGCTCAGAGTGTTAGTAACAGCCGAGCAGTTCCACCTTCCAGGTGACCGTGTGGGGCGGAGCACGTGCTGGAGCACAGTGGAACTCGGCAGGCAAAGAGGCGAACAACAAATCCACCCTCCCGAGGGCTATCTAAACACCAAGTTATTTCCTCCAGGCCTTCCAGAATCATTAACTAATTCACACCACAAACTTCTACCTCAAGCCGGCTGTGTGCATAGTGACTGGTTTCAGGCAGGCCTCTTCCATGCTTTGTGGTGGAGTGCTGGGCCTCCCAGCGGCACTGCGCTGTGTACTGGAGAGGGAAGGACAGAGCCAACAGTGTGCGCTGTTCCTCCAGCAGATAAAGATCCCCCTCTGCCCTCTCATTTTCCATTGCCGACGCTCCAAGGCCTAAGGAATACTCTGTCCCAGATCACGGTGACTGTGGCCTCTACATGCCTTTCCTGATTCCCAGTAGGTTCACTTCCTGGAACGCTCCAGTCCTCCTGCTCTGTCAGTGCCAGAGGCGTGTTCAGGTACCTCCCTTGGACACCTCCAGGTTTGAAGCCTTGAAGTCAGCTCCGCTTTCCCTTCTCTCCCACCGCCCATGAGCACAGCCCCCAGTCCTCTTGAGTCTACCCCATACTCTCTCCATCCCATCACTGCTGAAGGCAGCTCATGAGGACATTAGCCCACCAGGCTCCTCTGTCCATGGGATTCTCCAGGCAAGAATACTGGAGTGGGTTGCTATTCCCTTCTCCAGGTGATCTTCCCAACCCAGGGATCGAACCTGGGCATCGCAGGCAGATTCTTTACCGTCTGAACCACTAGGGAAGCCCGAGGATGCTTGATACCAGCTCCCAGCTGATCTGTCTCACCCTCCACTGACGCGTCTCCAGCCCTGATCCATCTCACAGGAGGCTTCTAGAAAGAGCTCCTCAGGTCCACATTCCTGGCAGCATTACTCCTCTGTCTGAACCCTCGCCGGTCTCCCTTCACCTACAGAGGAGGTCTTTGGCCTGGGATTCAAAGCCATCCAAGTGTGGTGGCCGCCCCTGCTTTTCTATCTCCCCTGGCCTCAGCCTGTGATCTGGCCACACACATCCGCCAGCTGCTCCCCAGAAAGCTCTCAAGTTGCCCTCAACTTCAAGTCTGGCTCCGGCTTTTTCTTCCACGTTGAAATGCTCTCATTTGTGTGCAGCTTATCCCTTGCTTTGGGCAGCTCCACTCTGAGGAACCTCCCCAGGCCCCACAATCAAAATGCACCCCAACTTCTCCACATCCCCAGCAGGTTGTCAGTATGAGCACAGAGCTCCTTCTGTCCCTATCCAGCTGTCATTTATAGGATGAGATCTCAGAGGCAAGGACTCCTCATGGTTTCTTTCTTTCTTAGGAGGAGAAGAATTAACACTTAGCCTTCTCAAAGAAGCCATTAAGTATTAGCCTTTTTAATATGATTATTTTACTGTGGCACTTTTTAAACCACTGATTTGAGGACAAAATTATGTACATGTATTTTCAAATTCCCTGGTGGCTCGATGGTAAAGAATCCACCTGCAATGCTGGAGACTTGGGTTCGATCCCTGGGTTGAGAAGATCCCCTGGAGGAGGGCAAGGCAACCCACTCCAGTGTTCTTGCCTGGAGAATCCCCATGGACAGAGAAGCTTGGCTGGCCATGGTGTTGCAGAGAGTCAGACTAAACAGTGACTAAGCACAACACACACAGCACATTTTCAAGGTCAGTAAGACCCCCTGGAGAAGGAAATGGCAACCCACTTCAGGATTCTTGCCTAGGAAATACTATGGACAGAGGAGCCTGGTGGGCTATATATAGTCCCTGGGACCACGAAAGTTGGACACAACTTAGCGATTAAACCACCACCACCCTTTTCAATGTACTTAAGACTCAGTAGTAACAATTAACTTGGAACACCAAAGAGCAAGCCAGTAGCAGAGTATGCTAGAAAACCCCTGTATGTTCAAGGAATGTGAAAACTTCACCATCAGCTGCTTGGTATCCTTGAGAGATGTCAAAACAAGACAATACTGTTCTAGTGAATCAGCTGGCTAAACATTGACTAGAGCAAAAAATCAGGGCGTGGTGCCCAGTTCTCAGTTACTTTCCATCTAAAGCAGAAAGATGTGCGTTTTTTTGCTTAAGAAAACCACGCTGCATTATGGAGGTTCTGTCTAAGCATTGCTATCAGGCAGAACAGAGAATACATGGGGACACGGTGAACGATATCCTCACACAGTGACGTCACGCTGCTGAGACCTCTGAATGTGAGGAATCTGGCTTGGCTTTGAGTATTTGGATGCAAAATTCACTCAAAATGAGTTTTTAAAAAAGGTGGACGTGGGGCAGGATGTTTTCACATAATTTACGTGAGAGAAGTTACACTGGGGGGTGGAATACCCGACAATCAGGCAGATGATCTATCAATATATATACTGTATTAGTCTTTTCTAGTTGTGGAATTGGATTTTTAAAAAAACATTTTATTTTGAAATAATTTTAAGCATACAGAAAAGATGCAAGTATAGTAACTACTTGTGTTTACTACTTACACACACAATTTTATTTTTTCTGAGCCATTTGAGAGTAAGTGGCAGTCACTGTGCCCTTCTCCACCTTAATATTTCAGATGTCCATTTCCTAAGAATAAAAATACTCTTACAAAACTATTGTACGGTTATCAGATTCAGGAAATTTAATATTGATTTTAATCTACAGACAATATTTCAATGTTGTCAGCTATTCTAATCATTTTCCACATGGCTTTTCACCCCTCCAGTACAGGATCTGGTTCAGGGTAACATACTACATTTAATCGGTCTAGATTCTTGTCTTTTTCGCACCTCAAATCTTCTTTTATAGATCAAGATGGGGAATACAAAGACAAGTAGCCTTTTACATTACTTACCCCTCGAGGCTTTCACACATGGAACTGTAAATGCAAAAGACACTGAATATACAATTCCTGATTTCTATTTCTTGAGAAAAACCAGAAGCAGGGAGAACACAGTAATGAACTTGGAAAAATTCGGAAAGAAATCAAAGTAGCAGGGCAAATACTCTAAAGATTAGGAGAGAAGAAGCCCACTTATGAATTCCAGCATGAAATGATCTTTGCCATCTTTGGTGAGAGGGTCCTATAGTAATCTAGTGAGTATTACATTCTACCAAATGCTTACTGAGCACTCGCTGGGTGCTCCATGTATCCTTCTAAGGAACATGTATAATTGGAAAAAGGAATAAATCATTCATGGCAGAATTTGGGGTATGAGGAACTCTGAAAGCTTGGGACAGGGATGGGAGAAGGCTGCTTGCACAATGCTCGCAGTGCCAAACTGAAGGTTTTCCCACTGAGAGGCCAAGCTGATCCTGGCTAAACTTGAGTAGTATCATGGGAGATTACTAACACACTAGCTTCCTCTACATATGCAGAGAAAAGTGACCAGACCATTATAAGAGAAGACTCAGGTATGGGGAAGTTCACACATTCCAGAAGAAGCTCCCAGGGGAATGAGGGACCTCGAGTCAGGTACCAGCACTATATGGCTGCTTCCCCTCCCGTTCTGCTATGCATCAGTGTAAACTTCCTTGCTCAGCTTGTGACTACTTGTCTCAAAATGGTGTTCTTCTCCCCTTTGGGATGGCTGGTCCAGAGCTCTTTCCTGAGATCTAGCCCCAAATGCAGGGAATCCAAGTCTACCAGAGCAGTTACCTCCCCATATGGCCATTTGTTTAGAGGTGTGACCTTGCTTCTATTCCACTTAGCCCTGTCCCTTCTACCCAGAGGTCCATTTTCTGTCTTTAGCCTGGAGTCCCCTTTTGCTTCCACAGCACTTGCCCTCACATACAGGTAACCAGCGTCCAGAGCTCTAAAAAAGCTCTTATTATGAGCTGAGTGGTTATGAACTCAGAACTACTCATCTAGGCTGCTCCTCTTTCCACTCCCCTCCGGCCTCCTGTCACCACCAAATGAAGAGCCAAGGCACAAGGAGGATCAACTTGAAATGCACGGAGGAACCAAATGATGGATCTGTAATTCCTGGATTATGTAACCATGGAGAAAATCCAGACTTGGCCTTACTTAAAACGAATGACCATGTAACCAAGAGAAGGTAAAGCAGTTTTTCTCTATGATGTCCTAGAGGAGGTGTCAGCAAACTGTGGCTAGCAGATCAAATCTGGGCAGCCACCTGCTTTTGTAAATAAAGCTTTACTGGAACACAGTCCCTTGTCTGCCTATTGCTTAGGCTGCTTTCTCACTAAAATGGCAGAGTTCAGACGGAGATTGAATAGCCTAAAAGATTCACTCTCTGGCCCTTCACAGAAAATGCGTCAACTCCTGTCCAAGAGCTCTGAGGCATCGAAGAGAGATAAGCACAAAGTACCTGTTGACTGGTGAGTGTTTTCCTGTGACATGGCGGTCATCACAGTTTCCGTGGCTGCATCTCGGACAACTTGCTCCTCACTTTGCAGGAGGGTGAGGACACATTTCCAGAGAGCAAGCGTATCCTGCAGTCCTAAGAAGGCCAAAAAGAATTCAGATTACCTAGGACGCAATCTACAGGCTGGCACAAATAACTGCTTCAAATCCGGTACTGAATGAGTTATTCCTTTTTTTGTGGGTATTGCAAGGAAGGGAGACCTGAGAGTCAGATAAAACAGGAACAGTGAGGACCCTAAGGGGGCAGGTTTGGAAATGTCCTTTGGAATAGGAAAGGCTTTTGGAGGCCCCAGGCAAGGCCCTCGGAGAAGGTATGACCTGGCTGACTCAGGCCTAGCTGTCCACAATGACTCATATTTCTCAGGAATGAAACTTTATGCCTCAAGAGTGCTTTGGGGAAACTAGCCAAGTGTTGATCTGAGTGACTGTTTGAGCTTATAAATTCTGAAAGCAAAGTTTCAATCAAAATTGTGCTTTGGGCGGGGGGCGGCAAGAACCGAAAAAAAGCAAAGAGCCACGATATAGGTTGCGCCATGTCCTGACCGCCGCCGCCCCCTGGGCAGGGACCCTGTCAAGTCCACATGCCTGGTGCTGCTGGGGACCCCAGAGAAGGATCAGAGAGCGTCTGCCCTTGAGCGACCAAAGTGGACATCAGGTGGAGAACACACGGTGAGGGGAAGGCAGGGCTGGGAACGCGTGGCTGTGACTCATCACAGAGGCAAGGTCCCTGGGGCTGGTGTAAGGGAGGTGGGCTGCATGAGAGTGGGAAGGGCTGGGGCCTCAGAGGAAGGAGGCATGCTGCCCAGGTGGGGTGGGCCGCCAGGAAGACCTCCACTCACCATCCCCTGCCTGCTTAGTGGGGAACCAACTCTGCCGTGAGAACTCTCCTTATCCTACCCTCTCCCACATCCGTCCACAACTGCCGCCAACGCTTCAGTCATTCTGAGAATAGTAATGGCTCCCTCTGGGGTTTGTGCTCTCTGGTTATAAATCTGGCTTTAAATTTTACTGTCTTTCCTTTTTTTTTTTGGAGTTGAATATTATTTCATTCATTTTTTTCTTTTTATTTATGATTTTTACTTTTTTAACTGGAGGATAATTGCTTTCTAATAATACTGTGTTTCTGCTGTACAACAATACAAATCAGCTTAAGGACACATATATCCCCTCCCTCCTGAGCCTCCCCTCCATCCCACTACTCTAGGTGGTCACAGAGCACCAAGCCGAACTCCCTGTATTATATAGCAGCTTCTCCCTAGCTATCTGTTTTACACATGGTAGTATATATATGGGGCTTCCCAGATGGTGACAGTGGTAAAGAACCTGCCTGCCAATGCAAGAGACTTAAGAGATGCTGGTTCAGTCCCTGGGTTGTGACGATACCCTGGAGGAGGGGACGGCAACCCACTCCAGTATTCTTGCCTGGAGAATCCCATAGACAGAAGAGCCTGGTGGGCTACAGTCCATAGGATCGCAAAGAGTTGGGAACAACCGAAGCAACTTAGCATGCACACACACAGTGTATATATGTCAACACTACTCTCTCAAGAATCTATCCATTCTATTTGTTCTCGGGTTTCAAATTTTCCCTTCTTAATATTTTCTTATACCCTGAAAGTCCTCGATCTTTCCTCTTTAGTCCATTTAAATTTTTCTTTCTCCTTAAAAACTCTGGTCTGTCCTTCACTTGTCCCCGTGCACTTTTATGTCTTCTGCTTCTCAGTTCTGTACCTGTTTTTCATGTTATTGCAGGCCATCAGCTACCACCGACCTCCTTCCTCATTGCCTGTAATGCTCTAACCAGCTCCAGCAATTCATGATGAACTAATGGCTTTTGCCCAGGACTCAATTTCACTCAGGAATGCTACATTATTCCATATACAGTTTCCTGACATGAACTTGGGTTAGAACAACCGAAGTCACCCGGAAAATGTGCTGCAAAATGATATTATCCTCCCTGGAGAAGTGTCACCAAAGTATATAAACCTTGACTCTTATTCTTCTGGGTCCAAAGATTAAACAAAAATGGTAGCAGCTCCTCTTTTAAGTCCCCCTGTGGGTGTGAAAAAAATGCCTAAAAGTCACTTAGAAGAAAGATTTAAGAAGATACCAAAGACAACTGCTCCTCAGAGAGATCCAGGGACATGAGACACTTGACTGGTCTGAACTCCGATAACACTTAAAATTTGAAACTCACCATCTGAAAAAGCAATTCTCTCTTTTATTCTGAAAATCTTTTCTCCACAACTATACTGAAAGCTCCCTGGATGCAGGGACCATGATTTATTCTCCAGGGTTGGGCATGGAGGAGGAGTATAAAAACAGAATTCCAGTAACGGATGGAAGAGAATCCCAGTGTGGTTAATGTGAGTGTAAGATGGCAGGAGAGGGGCAGGGTCAGTACTGAGACTTGGCTCTGGGTCCTGAGTTTTCCTTTTATGAAACCCTATGTTTAAAACAGAACAAAATGGTTGAATCCCTTCCTTGTTCACCTGAAACTATCACAATATTGCCTCTTAATCAGCTATACCCCGATACAAAATAAAAAGTTAAAAAAAAAAAGAAAAAACAAAACACTACAATCTGAAAAAATATCTTCAAGTGAAAACAAAAACCCCTATGCTTTTTCAATTCTTTTGGATTTCCTAAAGCTTGGTTTTCTCAACCTCCATTGATATGATGCTCTTTCCTAATTATTACTCTTGAATGATAGGGGGTAACAGTGAGGAAAGAGACACGAACATGGACAATATAGTTGGAACTGTACATCCGTCTGATTTCAAAATATCTCTACCTTTCTTTCCCAAAGATGCCTTAAACCTTTTTATTTTTTGGCCATGCTGTGCAGCATGTAGAAACTTCCATCACTGGAGACAGAACCTGTGTCCCCTGTAGTGGAAGCATGGAGTCTTAACCATTGGACCGCCAGGAATCCCAAAGATGCTTTAAACTTAAAACTACTTTCAGTGAAATGAACTAGCAATCTTTCCAGTCACTTAAGCCAGAAACCTGGAAGTCATCCTTGACTGTTCCCTTTAGAGTAACCTCAACACCAAGTCCTGCTGAGTCTCCTTCCTAAATGCCTTCAAGCCTGGCCTTTTCTCTTCCTCAAGGCTACTCTTCACTTTCACCCATTCATTTCTCATCAGGATCACTCTAACAGGCTTCCTGAGAGGGGTGATAGTTAGGCTGTCTTGAAAAACAAAGAGAAGTCAGTCAAGCAGCAGTTTGTTTAGAGAACTGTTCCCTGCTGATGATGTGTGGGGCCTGGGAGCTGGTGAGGAAGAAGAAGTGGCCAGGGCATGGAAGAGGAAGGGCCTTCTGAGCCAGGCTAGAGTATTTAGGTTTCATCCTGAAGGCAATGGGCACCCACTCAAAGGCTTCAAGCAGTGGAGGGAAATGCTCAGATCTGTATTTCAGAAAGACCACAGAGGGCTTTTGGAAGCATAAGGAGAATGGCTTGGGGGACAAGACTAAAAGAAAAGAGGCCAGTTAGGAAGCTGTTGGTGAAAAGTAATTAGAGTAGGAACGGAGAGGATGGGAATATCGTTCAAAGATATAAAGGTACGGTGCATGCTGCCATCTTTCATCTTTCATCCTCCTTTCTTTTGTAACCTAGAGCATCTATTCACATTTTTTTAGTGTATTTGGTACAATGGATGCCGCATCCCTCCCCAACCCCCGCCAGACAGCAGCTCAGTGCACTTACCGAGAATGGGTTGGGGGTTGGTGAGGAAAAATGGTGCAGTGCTGGCAAGAACTTCAGCAGCAGCCAGCCTGGACTCTGTGGGGAGATGATCTCCACAGGAAGAGACAACCAACTGAACCCACTGCTGCAGGTTGGGGGCCACCAAGTCTCTGGTCTGAAAGCACAAAGTGTACGTACATTAATTCAGAAAAGGCAACGTGAGCAGACAGGGAATTAGGGATGAGAACATAGCGTGTACCACACTGGATCTGCAAGTTAGCTCTCAGCTCAGGAGAAAGGAAGAAAGGTTTATCAGCTGCTTTTCCATTCCAACTAGGGAGAAAAAAACAACTCCAGGGAAGGAAATGTGATCCTTCAGTAAGATGGAGTCGCTGTAATGACAGAACAAGTTCCAGGAGTCTTTTCGGATGCAAATCAGGTTATTAGAACACTGATGTATTTGATAGCTTTGGTAAAGACAAAACTTCTGGGAGAAGACTGTGGCAGCCAATACCTGTTGTCCCCCAAACCAGATTCTCTATCTTTAGTAATAGAAGCCTAGATTTTTTGCCTGGGCATGTGGGTACTCAGCTGAAGACTACATTTCCCAGGTTCCCTTGTGTTGGGGCATAACATGTGTTTAAGTTCTGACTAATAAGATGCCATTAAAAGTGGCATCTGTGCAATTTTAGGTCATATGTAAGGGAACAGGTGTGAACCTCACATCCTGGGTTTCTCCTTCCTGCTAGTTTAATGAAGACAAGGTGATGTGAGCTGCCGCAACTATCTGGGACCTTAGAATGGAAGCTATGCTAAGGACAGCAGAACAAGGTAGAAGGGTCTGGGGGGTCAATACTGTCAAGTCACTCTCTGTTTTGGATTGCTTCTTTCTGGTTTAAGCCTCTGTATTTCTGAGTTTCTGTTACATTTTTTCCCCTCTGTTACATTTAAAGCAGCATCCTAACCAACATTATTGTTAAAACAAAACCCTATTGTTGTTTCTTTATCAGTCAGTTCAGTTCAGTCGCTCAGTCGTGTCTCTTTGCGACCCCATGAATCGCAGCACGCCAGGCCTCCTTGTCCATCACCAACTCCCGGAGTTCACTCAGACTCACATCCATCGAGTCAGTGATGCCATCCAGCCATCTCATCCTCCGTCGTCCCCTTCTCCTCCTGCCCCCAATCCCTCCCAGCATCAGAGTCTTTTCCAACTCTTCCTTATAGTAACAGCTATATCGAGATATGCAGAGCGTATAATTCACCCTTTTAAATACATAGTTCAATGATTTTTAGTACATTCACAGATATGTGTGTACCACCACCACCAGAGTCAATTTTAGAACATTTTAATCAGCAAAAAGAGAAGCCCTGTATCCTTTAGTTATCACCCCCATCCTGTCAGCTCCCCTTCTCCCCAGCCCTAAACCTTTAGTCTATTTTCTATCTTTATGGATTTGTCTGTTCTGGACATTTCATATAAACTGAATCATACAGATGGCCAACAGGCACATGAAAAGATGCTCAATACCACTATTAGAGAAATGAAAATCGAAACTACAATGAGGCATCACCTCACACCAATTAGAATGGCTATCACTAAAAAGTCTACAAATATTAAATGCTGAAGCGGGTGTGGAGAAAAGGGAACCCTCCTATACTGTTGGTAGGAATGTAAATTGGTAAGGCCACTATGTAGAACAATATGCAGGTTCCTTAAAAAACTAAAAATAGAGCTGCCATTGATCCTACAACTCTACTCCTAGCCATATATCAGAAGAAAACTCTAATTCCAAAAGATACATGCACCCCAGTGTGCAGAGCAGCACTATTTACATTAGGCAGGACACGGAAGCAACCTAAGTACCCATCGACTTTATCCATGATAAAGATGTGGTGTATATACACAATAGAATATTACTCAGCCCAGAAAAAGAAAAATGCAATTTGTAGCATCATGGATGGACTTAGAAATTATTATATTAATGAAGTAAGTCAAACAGAGAACGGAGAAGGCAATGGCAACCCACTCCGGTACTCTTGCCTGGAAAATCCCACAGATGGAGGAGCCTGGTAGGCTGCAGTCCATGGAGTTGCTGAGGGTCGGACACGACTGAGCGAGTTCACTTTCACTTTTCACTTTCATGCACTGGAGGAGGAAATGGCAACCCACTCCAGTTTTCTTGCCTGGAGAATCCCAGAGACGGGGGAGCCTGGTGGGCTGCCGTCTCTGGGGTCGCACAGAGTTGGACACGACTGAAGCGACTTAGCAGCAGACAGAGAAAGACAAGTATCATATGATATCACTTACATGTGAAATCTTAAAAAATAACATGAATGGATTATAGAGTCACCCTCATGGACTGTAATCAAATGTGCCCAGAACAAAAGAAGAGAGATGCTAAACACGGTGCTCACAGAATTCTTCTCAAGTTATAACCAAAGTGAAAAATCAACATGAACAATGTTCCTGTAGAAGCTACACACCCGTGCCACAGAGTCTGCCTGTGGGATGATGTATTTTTACTGACACCCTCCAGGAAAATCAGAGAACAGAAATCTAGACCCCAGCACAGGGGAATCAACCTTACCTCGTCACACATCTGCATGTGGTGGGCAATCACTTTGGAGGTGAGTCTCAGAGCTTCACTTTGAATTTCAGACCTAGAAAGGTGAGCCAGAAGACATACCAAAGAAAAAAATCACCCTGAAATTCATATAGTACTGTAAGACAATTACACTTCAATAAATATACAATTATGAAAATAAGTAAAATCAATCATTATATATATATATATATATATATATATATATATATATATATAGGTTTTGCAGACAGTCTGTACTCCATGTGGCTGTGAAGACTGGCAATCTCTACCTCGTGGCTACACAAATGCTTCTGGAAGCAATTACCTTTTGTTAATTAATGGGAAACTCTGACATCATTCTCTTGCTTGGGCTGAGAACATAGCCTGAGACTTAGAAAGGTATACAAGACCTGAGTCCTTAGGCCAGGGCTGTGCTCAGGTTCATCACATAAATAACTGACGGGACCATGGGTGGTTCTGAGTTTGCACGGGGAGCACTGGGGCAAACCTTTCATGGGAAGCAATATCCATCGTCCAGATCAGGAACTCCTTTGGGCTGAGATGGACACGGTCCTCTGTCTGAGGGAGCCACTCACTGGGGTCCAGGCAATGGAGAATTTTCAGTATCTATGTGAGCCAGACCCAGGGAAAACAAACAAACACACAAACACCTCAGAAAAAAGCCTTCAGAATCTAAATAAAATAATCACTTGTATGGATAAGGAAGTCTAGCTCTCAGAAAGCTCCCACTGTCTTCTTTTTTCCCCCCTTAACAGCTTTGAGAGAACAAGACAGTTGGGAGCAGTAGCATACTGAGATCAGAGGCTAGATGCCATATTCCTAGGTCAGTGCCCTTTCCTTTAAAAAAATTTTTTTTAAATTTCTGACCATACCACTAGGCATATGCAATCTTAGCTCCTGGCCAGGGATCGAACCCACGCTGCCTGCATGGAAGCGTGGAGTCTTGACTCCAGGGAAGTCCCAGTGCCCTTTCCTTTTGATTGTGCTTTCCAGGTAACCATCTGCCCCTAAAGAGCCATGTCAGCAGAGACTTACCTGTTAGCGCACTCTATAGCCAATTTTCAATGCTCTGTCTCCGTGGGCACTGAGTGGCTTACTCTCTCAATCTCTGTCTTTGGTTAATCTCTGTTGGCAATACCATTATCATCAAACACTTTTCTTAGTGCCCTTTCATTGTGCAAACAGAGTCCTTGCCCTTTGGATGCTGAATCTCCTTCCTATCCTGGAGATGCCACACCCAGTCCTGCCTCATGACCTTACTACTTGAGTGGGGCTTGCCAAAGAGTGTGGGGAGAGGAAAGTGTACCCGTCAGTACACGAGCCTTTACCTTGCAGAGGCATTCTGGGTGATTTTCCTTCAGCACCAATGTCAAGAATGTCCCTCCCATATTCCACAGTAAGGGCGGCAGTCCCTTCTCTCCCAGAGCAGAGGCTGCTGTTGAGAACCTTTCCAGCAGGGCTTCCAGCGTGAGCAGGCGCACTTCAGGGAAGGAAGACTCCAACAGCTGAGAGAAGGAGATGGGAACATCCCTGTTCTGCTCTCCAGCCTGGGCCGCTACTGCCCACACTGCAGCGATGGCCAGTTTGGTGAGGCTCTGCAGATACTGGGGCAGGCCTGGCACCGTGTAGGTATAGGGGAACCCTGTTATCAGCTCTGATCCTGAGATGATCCTTCTGACTTCCTCCCAGAAGCCAAGATGCTCCAGAACTAAAAAAACAGAAGGGCAAATTAAAAGAGATGATCACTTTATTTAGGGGTCCACAAAGGACGTGGGAGAACATGGAAGGCTCTGGATACTGTGGGCAGAACTACTAAACCTCCGTCCTGAGTAGATTTCATATAAACCATGTAAGAAGTGACAAGGCCACTAAGATTCAGAATTCTGGCCCTGAAGTACTTTCTATTCAGGTAAAATAATTCCCTCCGGGCCACCCCAGGGTCACAGAAGGCATTCGTATCAGAAAATGCATTCCTGGTACCTTTCCCTAACATCCAGTACATACAAACTCCATGACCTCTTGTATCACCAAGTCTCAAAGCTGAGCAGGATAAAAGAACGTCTAGTCCAAGCTCCCTGCAGGGGCTAGATCCCCTCAACAGCACCTTTTCTCAGAGGCTCTTGGTGGAACCCAACAGGGACTTGGAGCTCACGAGACAGGCTGTTTCACTGTTTAGTAGATCTAATTGTCACAAAGTTGTTTTTGGAGTTTCCACTGAGTGGCCCAATTCTGCATTATCAGGTCCCCAGCAAGCCCTTTAGGCATCTGAATAGTTCTTGTATCCCATCTGTGTTCTCCACGTGAAACACTCCTACTGCCTTCAACTAGTTCCAGATGATGGGGTCCACCCTCTCTCACTATTCTGAGCCCCCTTCCTTTGGACACGCTTCACCCCCTCTTCAGGCAGGGCCCCAGAGAAGGGAACACGGCTCCCTCGTGGTCTGAGCACAAGGATTGCTACTTTCCCTATTCTGACATGAGGTTGCTGCAGTTGTATGACACTGGTGACTCATGTGGACCATGAAGTCAACTGAAACTGCAGGCTTTTCTTTTTCACATGGTCTGCTGACCGTGATGCGTCACCATCTCCCACTTTGTACTCAGGACTCAGATCAAGACTTCTTTTCTTTGTTTATTTGCTTTAAACCCCAATGGATACCTGTTAAATTTTATCTCCCTGTTGTAATTTTGTACCCTGCCTTTTAGATTGCCAAGATCTTTTTGTAGCCTCAGTTCTGATCACAAATACTTACTATCTGCTTACTGTGTGCTGGGTGCTAAGTAAAATAAGAACACTGCCTTTAGGGAGTTTAGTATTTTAGTTGGAGAAAGAGAAATGAATGACTAGGTGATTCCAATATAGTAGTGGAAGTCTTAAAGAGGAAGAAAGACGAAAATGCATTGGAACCGCCAAAGGTTCAAAGGCATAACATGGAATGGACCATGTGGGGAACGATAGGCAGTTTGATCTCAGCACAGAATTCAAGGTGGGGAACACAGTGACTAGAAAGCAACGTGGCCAGGATGTAGAGAACCTCCTAGGCCACGTGAAGGAACCTACACATTCTTCTGCAGCGAAGGGGATGCCACTGAGGGGTTATTTTAAGCAACAAGATCAAGTGCACATGTTCACTGAACTGTTTTTATTGCTAAGAGGGCAATATTAGAAGCAAAGAGACAAGCTAAACAACTGCTGTGGTCGTGGAGGAGAGAAAGGATGAAGTAAGGAAGAGAAAGGGAGAAGATGTATTTTACCTGCTGCCAAAAAAGCTTCAAAACTGATGGGAGGATAAAAACAACTATGAAAATGGCAAAATGCTTGGTGCCCTAAAATCACTAGGGAAGGGCTGGTAACTGCTGAGTATTAATGTGCCAGGCACTATAAAATATCACATACCTATCTTTTAATGAATGAATAATAATTACATTTAGAATTGGTGGCTCAGACGGTAAAGAATCTGCCTGGAATGCGGGAGACCCAGGTTCAATTGTGGGTCGGGAAGATCCCTTTGAGAAGGAAATGGCAGAGGAGCCTGATGGGCTATAGTCTGTGGGGTCACAGAGAGCTGGACACAACTGAATCTTTGTCTTCTTAGAGTTGACACTAGTTGAGTATTAGTCTAAGCACTTTAATAAGTACTAACTCATTTAATGAAATAGGCACTATTATGATTCCTTGGTATTTTACAGATGAGGAAACAGAGGTTAAGTTACTTGCCCATGGTCACACAGGAAATAGTAGGTAAAGGAAATACAAAAGCCATAAGAATAACCAAAAGGAATGCAACATACACTTACTTTCTATTAGAAGAAGTAAAAAAAAAAAGTGGTGGGGGAGCTTTCAGGAGGGAACACAATTTAAGATGGGCATTGAGGCTGCCCAGAGGTGCCTGCCTGGAAGAGGAAAGGGCAGTTGCTAGGGTGAGAGAGCCGGGAGAGGGTAGATAAAGGAGGCAGGCAGATGCTTCACTGAATTAACCCATCAACAGAGGAGCAGCGGCGGAGGTTCCGGCAGAGTGACAAGCTAGGAAACTATCAGATGACATTCACGTAGGTGCTTTCTCTAAACCGCTGGTTAGAAATACTCTTTGTTCTGCAGAAAGACCCAGCGAGGGATCCTAAAGCAGAGTTTCTCAAACTTGAGTGAGCATCAGAACCACCTGGAGGACTTGTTAAACCACAGAGCACTGCTTGGGCCTCACCCCCAAAGTTTCTGATCCAGGGTGGTTGGGGTGGGTACCAGGAATCTGAATGTCCAACAAGTTCCCAACTGCTGCTGCTGCTGCTGCCAGGTACTTCGAAAACCACTGCCTTCAGGTGATGGCTCTTAACCAGAAGTTATTAAAACCACACATGCCCTGATCCCATCTTTGTAGACTCCAATTCAGTTGGTTTGGAATTAGCCAACAGGTAATTCCGCTCTGTCCCCCAGCAGAGAACCACACTCCTAAGCTATGACTTTCATAGGGGTTCACAGGGTTTGGGGGGGCACGGTGGGTAGATATGGGCTGCAGTTCCATAGAGCACAGCTGATTCCAGCCCAGTACTTCACCATAGTGAAGAACTAGAAAATTCACTGCCCGCATTTTCTGTTATCAATAAAAACATCAAAGGAGGGGAAATCACCAAGAATTCAAAAGAATGAATAAGCTCTAGAAAGGTCCCTCACAGGCAGGCTTTCTACACTGGGTCATTATATACATGTTCTGTTCCAGCTCCTAGTCCACCAGACTCCTCTGTCCATGGAATTCTCCAGGCAAGAATACTGGAGCAGGTTGCTATTTCCTCCTGCAGGGGATCTTCCCCACCCAGGGATGGAACGCGTGTCTCCTGAGTTTCCTGCATTGGCAGGCGGATTCTTTACCACTTTCCTGCTGTGCCTGGGAAGCCTCTAGCGTGCAGCAGGACATTACAAAGACCAGGCTCGGCTCTCCTGGAGCTCCCCTTTAAATGGGAACACCCTCTCCACCTGTGTCAGAATGAGGGGAGCTCTGGGTAGAACAGGAGGTTGGGATTAGAAATGCAAGCAGCAATGTTGCCTTCCTCTCTAGAGCTGTGGTTTCTCAGCCTGGGAAGTACATTAAATTTATCTGGAGAGCTTTAGAAAAACACTTATGTCAGGGGACACTTGACTGCATCTCTAGGGCGAGCCTGGTTTCAAGGTGACCCAAATGATGCCACTGTGCAGCTGGGGTCACAGTTACTGCTTCGTGGACATAAAAAAGCTCAAGTTAGTACTTTGATGGCACTTGGTTCTTCAGTCTGAGGTCTGACAACCCTCTTTTCTAGAAGACAAATTTTCTACTTGCAATTTCAATTTTGCTGGCTTTGGGTGCCTCCTTTCTATCTTTCTTGGAAAGCCAAGTGTTCCAGTGGAAGAATTAAGTGCCTCTCCTTTAATGGCCCCATCTGATTTTTCATTAATTAGATGATTTTTGTAAACTCTTGTTCATTGGAGTTTTTTCCAGCCCTACTCATTTGGAATTGCTGGATTTTCCCAACAATGTAGTCATTTTAGTCACCCAAGTATGTGTGACTGATTCTAAACATCCAATATGATTTCAGTTTTGAAAAGAACTTTTTTATCTTCTTTAGACCAAGTATATTTCTAACCTTCACAGGAATGGCTGAATGGCTGGATTCACTTGGAAAGACAATCCTTCCTGCTGTGCTCTGTCCTGGTTCAATGGAGAAATAATTCCCAAGTTTGGAATTCAAGAACCAATCAAAAATCAAAACAATGTGACAAGCTGGTGTAAATTGCCAACATTTTATTTAGTAAAGAAAGGATGTTAAAAAATCTACTAGCTGTCATTATTCCATGAAAAAAAGGCTATCTGAACAATAAAAAAGTCATAGACTTCCAGGGTCATCATAAAGGACATTCTTGGGAGAAATGTGGTTTTAAGAAATATTTGCTTAGTTGTCATTCTGCTGTAGTTTTATGGTGAAAATATCACCAGGGAGCAGCATTAGGGAACTGCAGCCTTGGAGAAGGTGATGGAAGTTTCCTGAGGTTGATCCATCTGGAGAGCAAGCCCAACCTGAACAGAGGTTTCCTAGAGAGGAACGGGGGGCCTCTGTCAATCCCTCAGGATGGCAAGCAGAGTGTCCATGAGAAGGAGCACAGTGTTCCATTCACACAATTCCCTCTGGGAGTCTCAGATGTGCTATTTTAGCAGTTTTGGTTCTTTAGGAAATTGTAGATTTCAGTGTTATGTCTGAAACTTGATTGCTAAATTAACTGGATTTCAAAGCTGCCATTCCCTAACCAACCAAGGTAGGGCGCTGACTTCAATCCAGGCTGTGAATACAGGATTTAAAAGCAGCACTACCTAGAGTGGAACTAGAACCAGAGATCAAATTGCTAGCATCCACTGGATCATAGAAAAAGCAAGGGAATTCAAAAACCCATTTACTTCTGCTTCAATGACTATACTAAAGCCTTTGACTGTGTGGATCACAACAAACTGCAGAAGATATTTCAAGAGGTGAGAATACCAGACCTCCTTACCTGTTTCCTGAAAAACCTGTGTACAGGACAAGAAGCAACAGTTAGAACCAGACATGGAACAACCAATTGGTTCAAAATTGGGAAAGGAGTACGTCAAGGCCAAATATCATCACCCTGCTTATTGAACTTGTATGCAGAGTGAATGAAGTGAAGTGAAAGTTTCTCAGTCGTATTCTACTCTTTGTGACCCCATGGATTATACAGTCCATGGAATTCTTCAGGCCAGAATACTGGAGTGGGTAGCCTTTCCCTTCCCTAGGGGATCTTCCCAACCCAGGGATCAAACCCAGGTCTCCCCCATTGCAGGTGAATTCTTTACCAGCTGAGCTACAAGGGAAGCCCAAGAATACAGGAGTGGGTAGCCTATCCCTTCTCCAGTGGATCTTCCCAACCCAGAAATCGAACCGGGATTGCATTGCAGGCAGATTCTTTACCAACTGAGCTATCAGGGACATCACATGAAATGCTAGGCTGGATGTTTCACAAGCTGGAATCAAGATTGCCACGAGAAATATCAACAACCTCAGATATGCAGATACCACTCCAATGGCATAAACTGAAGAGGAATAAAGAGCCTCTTGATGAAGGTGAAAGAGGAGAGTGAAAAAGCTGCCTTAAAGCTTAACATTCAAAAAACAAAGATCATGGTATCTGGTCCCATCACTTCATGGCAAATAGATGGGGAAACAATGAAAACAGTGACAGATTTTATTTTCTTGGGCTCCAAAATCACTGCAGATGGTGACTGCAGCCACAAAATTAAAAGACCCCTTGGAAGAAAAGCTATGACAAATCTAGACAGTGTATTAAAAAGCAGAGACATCACTTTGCTGACAAAGGTCTATCTAGTCAAAGCTATGGTTTTTCCAGTGGTCATGTATGGATGCGAGAGTTGGACCATAAAGAAGGCTGAATGCCACAGAATTGATGCTTTCTAATTGTGGTGCTTGAGAAGACTCTTGAGAGTTCCTTGAACAGCAAGGAGATCAAACTAGTCAATCCTCAAGGAAATCAACTCTGAATATTCACTGGAAGGACTGGTGCTGAAGCTCAAGCTCCAATACTTTGGCCACCTGATGCAGAGAGCTGACTCACCGGAAAAGACCCTGATGCTGGGAATGATGGAGAGCAAGAGGAGAAGGGGATGACAGAGGATGAGATGGCTGGATGGCATCACTGACTCAATGGACATGAGTTTGAGCAAACTCAGGGAGATAGTGTATGACAGGGAAGCCTGGCGTGCTGCAGTTCATGCAGCACAAAGAATGGGACACAACTTAGTGACTGAACAACAGCCTCGAGCAAGGTCAGCATCCTAGTTCCCAAATCCTGGTTTATTATTTAGGGAAGTCTATCTCCTCCTAGAGGAGTAGCACAGCCTGAAAGGGCAGGCCTGCTGGTCATTTATTCCTGATTTTCTGAGCTACTGGTACAGGTTTGTTAAAAAAAAAAAAAATCAACATAATCTGAAAAGATTCATGATAATCTAAACAGCTTTAATAAGAACATTCTGAAAAACAATGTGGGTGATATCATTACCACATAATTATGGACACAGTGGAGGTTCACCTAAGAGCATTTAATTTAGGTAAATTTAACTCTTAAGTACTCAGCAAACAGAGAGAAAGAGAGAGACTGAAAAATAACAATTAAAAGAGAGGGCAGTTTCATCTGACATTCCAGTCACTGAGCACATCCCCAGAAGGGTGGTGGTGCTGTTGCCTCAGACCAGTGAGTCTCAAACTTTGGGGCACTCACCTCCGGAGCTCCTGATTAGTGGTCTGGGACAGCCCACCCGCCCATCCCCCAACCACAATGTAACAAGTCCTGGGCGATGCTGCTGCTACTGCTGATGATGCAGGGACCACACTTTAAGAACCGCTACTCAGACCATCTGAGATCATCCGTGCTTCTCACAGCATAAACATCTTGCTGTGCCGAACGTGTATAATTCCAGTGTTTTATGGTATTTGTTTTTGTACACCATGGCTGCTAATCATATGCCAACCCCTTCATCTAGTGCTTAACCTAAGAGTTCCTGAATATTATACAGTTCCTGGCTGTCATTGTTACTGACCCAAACTAAGATAGCCTCATTGCTTTGTGCTGAGCTGGCCAAAATCACAAGGGCCAGAGGGCGTAAGGGTAAGGGTCCAAAGTGAGAGTTTTCTTGGCCCCAGCTGAGATGGTTACAGGAGAAGCTAAAGCCCCAGTAATCCCAGC
The DNA here is from genome assembly GCF_002263795.3 of Bos taurus. NCBI lineage: Eukaryota > Metazoa > Chordata > Mammalia > Artiodactyla > Bovidae > Bos > Bos taurus. The sequence continues at coordinate 25,578,938 of NC_037338.1, forward strand.
ATTCTACTAATAAGCAGCAGTCAGAATCCATAAAGGGGGAAGTAAGTCACTTATTGGGGATACCACATAAGTGACAGCGATATTGATTGTCCCACTATGCTGGTCACTTGCCACTGAGCCGCAGAAGGTTCTTCATTCTGCCTGGCCTTTCACATGCTGTTCCCTCTGCCTTGAATAAATGAATGAATGAACAAATGAATGAACTTCTCTTTCATATACTGTAACAGTTCTGAATGCTCTGATACCATTTGGTCAAAAAAAGTTTGTAGAAATTTCCCCAATTCCCCTGGCCCCCAGAGTCTCCACCTTCCTTAAAGAAATGAAGAGTGAGGAAATACGAAGCAGATTTTACTTATAAGGCTTCGTGAGATGGGTAGCTTTTTCTGTTTCAAAGAGCTGTAGCTCTGGTCAGAGAGATCTGTAATCAGATCCAACAAAAGTTCTTATCTGGAACAGTTGATAAACGGGTTCTAAAAATAATCACAGATGATAACTTGTACACTCTGTGAATGTTAATGTCCTGTTACGAAACTTCTCAGTTAAAAAAAAAAATTATATTTGGAGAGAGAAGGAAACCATAGGAACTACAACAACAACAGTTCAACAATAAAAAAATCAACTGATTTAATAAATCTTGGCTGCTTCTTATCAAAGGGAAATTCCATTCTTCTATTTAATCCTTTGCCACTCCCAGTAAACAGCAATTCTGACCTGAGGGGCCCTTCCAGTTACAAACACGGAGAATAACCTGGTGGAAGGGTCTGGGGACTAACTTTGTCTAGAGAAACAGAACTAGTTGTTTCTTTGTTGCCTACTTTTGTTTCCAGGTCTCCAAACCCCTCCTGCCTGAGGCATTAAGTATGGCCCCTGACACAAAGTATTTCCTTACTTTGTACTTCCTCACTCCTTACTTCTCTAAGAAGGACTGAACGGCATCACTGACTTGATGGACATGAGTATGAGCAAGCTCCGGGAGTTGGTGAAGGACAGGGAAGCTTGGTGTGCTGCAGTTTCTGGGGTTAGACACAACTGAGTGACTGAACTGACCGACTGACACACACCCCTTTGAAGACATTCCCCACTTCCCTTGCCCCAGCATAGTCTAGAAGCATATTTTAAGAATTCCTTATCTGCTGTTAAGGAAGGAGGATGTGCTTCTGAGAATACTATTTGAAGACTCTCCGTCAACCCACAAAATAAGAAGAGTCCCTGTGGTTTGGGAGACAGGGATCCATAAGAGCTCTGAAGGAATTTGGGTCGGCTAAAAATGAGCTCATCAGGCCCTGGGTGGGACCAGCAGTTTTTACTTCTTGTCTCCACCCACCATCCTATCCCTGGCTCTGCCCAACACTGGGAGGAAGTCAGGAAATACTTGCGGATAAACACATGACAACCCAAAGACACAAACATAAAATTACCTCTAAGCCTACACTGCTTTGGGTTCTTTGTCAGCGAATTGCTCCTAAGGACAAGATTGGGAAATCAGAAACTTCCTTATCACACCTTCAGTGAGTTCAGTCGTTCCATCATGTCCGACTCTTTGCGACCCCATGGACTGCAGTACCCCCGTTTAATTTAACCTTTTCCCCCACAAAGGACCTCAGGGTTCTCTTCCACCCTTAGGCAATGAGGTTCAGTGCCAAAACAACTTAAGAGGCTTGGTAGCTGTCTGAGAAGATTCCCTTAAATAACTGGGGCTTACCTCTGTTGTCTCACCTGTAATGAAAGACCAGGACCACGAGTCAGTTCCCTGCCAGCACTACAGGCTACCATTCTGGGAGAAACAGACTCTAAGACTGAAGAGGTTCCTGGCACCAATGGGTTACATCAGCTCCTCTGGGAATGCTGCTGCAAGGTACAGTTGACAGCTGGCAAATCCAACAGTCTGGTTGGACTGGGAATTCGATTTAAGGTGGAGTGTGGCAATTAAATAAGGTAAAGGGAGCAATTATGTAAATTCTGCCGGATGGGCAATAGAGGTGAGTCTGGGAGTAAGCATACTTGGCCATGGGACCAGCAGAAGCTCTGTGTTCTATTATGGATGAGATGGCCATTCATTTCTTTGTTCCTGCCATCAATTTTACTTCCTCACAGCAGTGTTGGACTTTTCCTTTTCATGGAGTTCTAACAATTTTTTTCATGTGACCTTCACTTCAATCCTCTGAGGGTATTCTCCCTACCTAACAACTGAGGAACTAAGAGGTTTCAAAACAAAGTGATGAAAGTGATTTCTGCTTTAGCCCATGAAAGTCTACAGAAATTACCCTTTGCTATGAACAACTAGAAAAGTAGACAAATGTATGTATGAAATTATTGTTTTTAAGCATCAGACATGAGTAGTATATTTCCCTGAGAGAAGGAAACAAACAAGGTAAGCCTTACAGTTCCCTGGAATACTACCTAGAAACAACCCCAGCACAGAGAAGGGAACCCAGAGCCCAGAGATCCTGCTGAGCCAAAGCAGCTGGATATTCATATGAAAAAATAAAAAAGAGAACTTCGACCTAGCTCATGACATATACGAAAATTAGCTAAAAGTGGATCATGGATCTAAACGTAAAACCTTAAATATCAAACTTTAAAAGAAAACCTGAGAGAACATTGCTGTCACCTTGGAGAGCCAAAAACTTTTTGACTAGGGCACAAAATGCATAAAACACAGAGAAAACATGGAGAAATCTGACTTAATTTAATAAAAATTAAAAAGAGTCGTTTTTCAAAAGGCATTGTTAAGTAAAAAGACAAGCAACAGATAGAAGGTCTTTAACAAATATTTATCAGTATAAAGTACTTATATTCAGAACAAAGAACCAACTCAATAACAAGAAAAACACAAGTAAAAAAAGACACATATGAGACATTTGAACAGAGACTTTACCAAAAAGATACATGCATGGCAAGTACAGTACATGAAAAGATGCTCAGTAATAACTGGTCACTGTTGTTGTTTAGCCACTAAGACATGTTCTACTCTTTGTGACTCTGACTACTCTGTGTAAGCCTACCAGGCTCCGCTGTCCATGGGATTTCCCAGGCAAGAACGGAGGAGGAACTGGAGGGGGTTGCCATTTCCTTTTCCAGGAGATCATCCTGACACAAGGATCAAACCCATGTCTCCTGCACTGGCAGATGGGTTCTTCACTGAACCCTCAGGGAAGCCCAACTGGTCATTCGGGAAATGCAAATTAAAATCACAATGAGACACCATTATACATCTACCAGATGGCTAAAATTAACAAGAGGGACAATACCAAGTCTAGACGAGAATGCAGAACAACTGGACCTCTCTCATACATTAGTGGTAGGAACGTAAAGTGGTAAACAGTTTGGCAGTTTCCTGTTACTTAAACAATCCTTATTACACAATATAGTAATCTCTTTCCCAGGTTTTACTTAAGAGGGATAGAAACATATGGCCACACAAATACTCCTATGCTCAGAGCTGCTTTTTTCTCTGGCTGTGCTGGGTCTTCATTGCTGCGTGTCAGTTTTCTCTAGTTGTGGTGAGCAGAGGCTACTCTTTTTGCAGTGCTCAGCCTTGAGTAGTTGCAGCACGTGGGCTCAGCAGTTGTGCACACAGCAGTGCTTAGGTAAATATCCAAAAGAACTGAGACCATCAGTTCAGTTCAGTTCAGTTCAGTCGCTCAGTCGTGTCCGACTCTCTGCGACCCCATGAACTGCAGCACGCCAGGCCTCCCTGTCCATCACCAACTCCCAGAGGTTACCCAAACTCATGTCCATTGAGTCAGTGATGCCATCCAACCATCTCATCCTCTGTCATCCCCTTCTCCTCCCGCCCTGAATCTTTCCCAGTGTTAGGGTTTTTTCAAGTAAGTCAGCTCTTCGCATCAGATGGCCAAAGTATTGGAGTTTCAGCTTCAACATCAGTCCTTCCAATGAACACCCAGGACTGATCTCCTTTAGGATGGACTGGCTGTATCTCCTTACAGTCCAAGGGACTCTCAAGAGTCTTCTCCAATACCACAGTTCAAAAGCATCAATTCTTCAGCGCTCAGCTTTCTTTATAGTCCAACTCTCACATCCATACATGACCACAGGAAAAACCATAGCCTTGACTAGACGAACCTCTGTTGACAAAGTACCGTCTCTGATTTTTATGCTGTCTAGGTTGGTCATAACTTTCCTTCCAAGGAGTAAGCGTCTTTTAATTTCATGGCTGCAGTCACCATCTGCCGTGATTTTGGAGCCCCCAAATATAAAGTCAGCCACTGTTTCCCCATCTATTTGCCATGAAGCGATGGGACTGGAGGCCATGATCTTAGTTTTCTGAATGTTGAGCTTTAAACCAACTTTTTCATTCTCCACTTTCACTTTCATCAAAAGGCTCTTTAGTTCTTCTTCACTTTCTGCCATAAGGGTGATGTCATCTGCATATCTGAGGTTATTGACATTTCTCCCGGCAATCTTGATTCCAGCTTGTGCTTCATCCAGCCCAGCGTTTCTCATCCTAAATAAGCAGGGTGACAATATACAGCCTTGACGTACTCCTTTTCCTATTTGGAACCAGTCTGTTGTTCCATGTCCAGTTCTAACTGTTGCTTCCTGACCTGCATACAGGTTTCTCAAGAAGCAGGTCAGGTGGTCTGGTATTCCCTTCTCTTTCAGAATTTTCCACAGTTTCTTGTGATCCACACAGTCAAAGGCTTTGGTATAGTCAATGAAGCAGAAATAGATGTTTTTCTGGAACTCTGTTGCTTTTTCGATGATCCAACAGATGTTGGCAATTTGATCTCTGGTTCCTCTGCCTTTTCTAAAACCAGCTTGAATATCAGGAAGTTCACGGTTCACGTATTGCTGAAGCCTGGCTTGGAGAATTTTGAGCATTACTTTGCTAGCATGTGAGATGAGTGCAATTGTGCGGTAGTTTAAGCATTCTTTGGCATTGCCTTTCTTTGGGATTGAAATGAAAACTGACCTTTTCCAGTCCTGTGGCCACTGCTGAGTTTTCCAAATTTGCTGGCATATTGAGTGCAGCACTTTCACAGCATCATCTTTCAGGATTTGAAATAGCTCAACTGGAATTTCATCACCTCTACTAATTTGGTTCATAGTGATGCTTCCTAAGGCTCACTTGACTTCAGATTCCAGGGTGTCTGACTCTAGGTCAGTGATCACACCATTGTGATTATCTGGGTAGTGAAGATCTTTTTTGTACAGTTCTTCTGTGTATTCTTGCCACCTCTTCTTAGTATCTTCTGCTTCTGTTAGGTCCCTACCATATCTGTCCTTTATTGAGCCCATCTTTGCATGAAATGTTCCCTTGGTATCTCTAATTTTTTTGAAGAGATCTCTAGTCTTTCCCATTCTATTTCTTTGCATTGATCACTGAGGAAGGCTTTCTTATCTCTTCTTGCTATTCTTTGGAACTCTGCATTCAAAGGGGTATATCTTTCCTTTTCTCCTTTGTTTTTTGCTTCTCTTCTTTTCACAGCTATTTGTAAGGCCTCCTCAGACAGCCATTTTGCTTTTTTGCATTTCTGAGAGCATCAGATCAGATCAGTCGCTCAGTCATGTCCCACTCTTTGCGACCCCATGAATCGCAGCACGCCAGGCCTCCCTGTCCATCACCAACTCCCGGAGTTCACTCAGAATCACGTTCATCAAGTCAGTGATGCCATCCAACCATCTCATCCTCTGTCATCCCCTTCTCCTCCCGCCCTCAATCTTTCCCAGTGTTAGGGTCTTTTCAAGTAAGTCAGCTCTTTGCATCAGATGGCCAAAGTACTGGAGTTTCAGCTTCAGCATCATTCCTTTCAAAGAAATCCCAGGGCTGGTCTCCTTCAGAATGGACTGGTTGGATCTCCTTGCAGTCCAAGGGACTCTCAAGAGTCTTCTCCAACACCACAGTTCAAAAGCATCAATTCTTCGGCGCTCAGCTTTCTTCACAGTCCAACTCTTACATCCATACATAACCACAGGAAAAACCATAGCCTTGACTAGACAGACCTTTGTTGGCAAAGTAATGTCTCTGCTTTTGAATATGCTATCTAGGTTAGTCATAACTTTCCTTCCAAGGAGTAAGCGTCTTTTAATTTCATGGCTGCAGTCTGAGAGCATATGTACCTACAAAAACTTGTCCATGAATCTTCACAGCAGCCTTATTCGTAACAGCCAAAAAGTGTAAATAGTTGAAAAGTCCATTAACAGATGAAACAACACATGGTATATCTAACAACAGAATATCATTCAGTCATAAAAAAAGATTCAGGCTACAACATGGGTGAACCTTGAAAACTTTAAGTGAAAAAATCCAGACACAAAAGTTAGATTATGTTGTTTGATTCCACTTACATGAATACCTAGGATAAATTTGCAAAAACATCTTGCTTAACTAATTTAATTGACATGGGTAACTGGACTTCCCTGGTGGCTCAGGTGGTAAAGAATCTGCCTGCAATGCAGGAGACCTGGGTTCAGTCCCTGGGTTGGGAAGATCCCCTGGAGAAGGTAATGGGTACCTACTCCAGTATTCTTGCCTGGGAAATCCCATGGACAGAGGAGCCTAGAAGGCTACAGTCCATGTGGTCACAAACTAGTTTCTGATTATCCATGAGGAGACGGGCTAGAGTGGGGCAAGATAGAAACACAGAGAAGACTGAAATCACAGATGTTCTGAGACCCCAGTTGCCCATTGGAATGGTATTTTACTTCTGGGGTGGAGATGTGAGCACAAAGGTTTCATAACATGGTTCTTTATGATCCAGACACTTGGCCCAACTCTCAATACTATTGACTTTTGTCACAGAAATGGGCAGTAGGCCAGGATACAGGAAAGCTTGACTTTTTCACTAACCAGCTATGTATGTGACCTTGGGCAAGTCACTTAATTGCTACAGTTTCCACTCTACCTACTGATGATCTCTAAACTCTAAAAATTCTAAGAACTGTGGGCCAGCATACTCAGCACCAGGCTTGGAATTAACAAAGGGTCAACACCACATGACACTAGCAATCTACTTACACATCCTGTGTTATTGAGACTTCGAAAAGGTAGCTGGGAATCATCTGCTCATTTGAGGAGCTCACTGTTCCCTGGGAAAGAGACTTTTGGCAAAAGTAACCGTTCAGATGACAGTCCCAGTGTTTTGGAGAAAAGCAGCTAATTTATTGACAACAAAGCCTTTTTTGAAATTTCATAGCTGCAGATCCACAAAGTCCCCAGAAGACTAAAAATATGTTCTCAATTCCCTTTTATCTCCCACCCAGAGCTGAGAGAATAGCACCAACTGTGTCATATTAAGCACATACGCATCCAACACTGATGAAAGTGCATGACCGCGAGAACAGATAAGAGTTGTTTTCAATTTGTTCAGATGGGATTGGTTAAATTTAACCTAATTAGACCAAATAATCAAAGCAGGTGTTTGTGAGTTGCCAATGTTTTTATTCTCTGTAATTGTTTGGCTATATTTCCCAGGAACTTAGGTAAAGGAAGTTAATAATGTTGTAAAAAGCACTGACCTTATATTGTCACACACATATTATTCATCTTCAAGGCAGTATGAATACAAGGCACTGCTGAATATTCCTCACAGATTTTACCATTTAAACACCATCAACATCTAAGCTGGCTTTTGGGAGAGCTTATATTACTGAACTTCATGATATAAATACAAGCAGTAAAAAATGAGAGTCTGTCTTCTAATTGCCTTATTGTCGTGGCGGTTTAGTCCCAAAGTCGTGTCCGACTCTTGAGATCTCGTGGACTGTAGCCTGTCAGGCTCCTCTGTCCATGGGATTCTCCAGGCAAGAATACTGGAGTAGGTTGCCATTTCCTTCTCCAGGGGATTTTTCCCGACCCAGGAATTGAACCCGGGTCTCCTGCATTGCAGGCAGATAATTTACGAACTGAGCTATGAGGGAAGCCCTTCGAATCTTATACTGATCTACAAAGCACACTAACTTGGCATTCAGGCTATTTAGGGGTCCTAACTTCACATGCACTGGTCATGTTTATGGCATTAAGAAGAGAAATAATAACAATAATACAAGTTACATTCCAGTTAGAACAAAATGTTTATCGCACTTGGCAGATTGATGAGATCCGAACTATAAATGCCAAGTAACGAAGAAACCACAAAATGCGGTCACTAGCAGCCTGGTACTGGGCAGTCTTTCGTGCAGTGGCCGTAGGTCCATTTTCAAAGGGAAAAAGGGCAGGTGGCTTCCCAGGAGTGTCAAGATTTCTCTTTCTAGTAACTAGTCCTGGGTATGCTCTCCTATTATTCCACACACCCTGGAGACGGGGGACAGCAACGCAGACAAGAAAGTCCCCATAAAAGCCTTTGATTTGGAAGCTACTGGAAAAGGGATCCCTCTCTGAGGCCTGGGGGTTCTGCAGGAGGGGCAGACTCCTGGGAAGCTGAATCAACAGAAGCTCTAAAGCACCTCTTCCTGAGACAGGGAGTGGCTTTCCTGACTCAGGCTTGAGTGTGCTGTGGGGGCGGGAAGGGGCGTGGCTGGAGGGCTCAGGCTTGCTCCTTCTATACACGTGACATCGTGCGGTTGTCTCTGTACCTCAGTTTCCTCACGTCTAAAATGAAGGGTCAGGCTTCCCTGATGGCTCAGTGGTAAAGAAACCTGCCTGCCAATGCAGGTGACACAGGTTCGATTCCTGATCTGGGAAGATCCCCCATCCTGTGGAGCAACTAAGTTTGTGTGCCAAGAGTACAACAAAGCTTGTGTGCTCAGAGTACTGAGCCAGTGCTCCAGAGCCTGGGAACAACTCCTGAGCCCGAGCGCTGCAGCTACTGAAGCCCGTGCACCCTAGAGTCTGTGCTCTGCAACAAGAGAAGCTGCTGCAATGAGAAGCCCTCATACTGGAACTAGAGATAGACTCCACTCGCCACAACTAGAGAAAAGACTGCACAGCCAAAAATAAACAAATAAAAATTTTAAAAAAATAATAAAAAATTACTATAAAATGAAGGACCACTAGTACCTCTTATTAATGCACACAAAATGCTTGGCACAGTGTTTGGCATGGAGTTAAGTGCTCAATACAGGTTGACCATAATTATTATGACCCCTACAAGGGAGATGATACTGCAAATAATGTTTCCTGAAAATGAGAATACAATGGGAATCCTGTATACATTTCAGGGGTAGGAAAACAGCCTTGTAAGATCACTTACATGATGTGGGCAAGATGGACAAAACCTCCTCCTTGCACCTAAAATATTTTTTGGAAACTGTTATGATGTCATTTCTTTATTTCTTTGGGATTAACTGATCCTTTTCAAGATTCATATTTTAATATGTGACACATACAGATAATTACAAAAAAATACCAGGTTATATAAAATTAGTAAAATGCAGACTAGGAAAGGAAAAGCCCACACATAAACCCACCAAGAGAACTTAAACTGAGAGTCAGTGAAAATAGGTAAGATATTTGTTTAAACACTTGGTAAAAGAAAATGTTCAATTCAGTAGCTGTGAAAAACATAAATTTAAGGGGTGTGGGTATAAGAGAGAAATAGAAAATCCACCTCTCAGAATAAAGGGGATAAATATTTAGTCAACTCTCAGATAGTATTTCAGTAAATAGATATTTCAATGGAAAATTTCCAACCTGAGAGCAAATAATTTAAGATGGGCTTAAAATGAGAATGAAAGCTCTCCATTTCCCTGTCCCTGCCCAGGCCTGTAACCCAGCCTCTGAGTTCTTGCAGCAGTTTGGCTCTTTCTTCCTTATCCCTCCAACTCCAACTGGAGACTATAATTTTCTTTCTAGCAGGAAACTGATATATACTAATGATGACAGCTGGATTCAGAAGAGGAAAAAGAATACAGGGGACAGAGAGTCCTTGTGGGTTTAAATCACTTTAAAACTCAAAACAAAACCCCCAGATTTGGAATTTTTAAAACCTAGTTAATGGCTAAGGAAACCTCAAATGATTGGGAAGTACTAAGATAAAAGTTTGAATTACACAAAACACATCATTATCTTAAGCTGTTCTAATCATCTTCTCTGCCTTTCCCCTTCACTGGTTTTCTCATTGTTTATGCCCCCAGCCCTTCAGTGTAGTTCTAAGACATTTCAGAGGTAGAAATAGCCTGCCAAGGTCACTTACAGAATAGTGTTTGAGAGGAGATGGGCAGATCCTCCTCCATCCAAAAACGTTTCCCAGAAACTGGTGTTGCTTCATTTCTTTTGGAATAATTAACATCCTTTAAGATTCATATCTACAAATAGTTACTGTTGAAATACATGTATACACACACATGAGTAAAACAGAATATGTTATTTAAAATTAGTAAAATGGAAAATAAGAGGAAGAAATTCCCTTAAATTGCACTATTTTTAGCATAGTGTGCCATTAATTAATTCTAGTCCTCCACTTCCGATCCCCTTTCTCCCAAACCCTCAATAATGCCTATCATAATGCCCCGATGCTCCATGAAAGCATTTTCAGTTACATTCTTTTTCCGTGACAGAAGCACTTGGCTCCATAAGGAATCTAAATATCCTATAAGGATGTGGGCACAGAAACATCACTTTATCTTAAAAACCATGTGACCTTATTCTCTGTCTTGTATCCTCCAATAACCTCCTTTGTCTACAGGGTCAAATTCAAGCTCCTTAGGCTTCCCTGGTAGCGCCAGGGGTAAAGAACCTGCCTGCCAATGCAGAGATGTAAGAGACACAGCTTTGATCCCTGGGTCGGGAAGAACCCCTGGAGGAGGGCATGGCAACCGACTCCAAGAAGAATCCTGTGGGCAGAGGAGCCTGTTGGGCTACAGTCCACAGGGTCACAAAGAGTCAGACACGACTGAAGCGACTTAGCATGCATGCAGACTTTGGCTCATGAAGCTCTCCTTGACTGAGATCCTGCCTTCCAGTCTCACTTCTAGTCACATCTTCCTGCCCTTGAAGCCAACACTTCAATCACACTGTCCTAGTTCTTTGACAGCTAGCTCTTTGATGTGAGCCTCTGTGGCTTCAGACATGCTCCTTCCTCTGTCTCTAACACCCACCTATACTTTGACCACCTGGTGAATTTCTGCTGCTGCTGCTGCTAAGTCGCTTCAGTTGTGTCCGACTCTGTGCGACCCCATAGACAGCAGCCCACCAGGCTCCGCCGTCCCTGGGATTCTCCAGGCAAGAACACTGGAGTGGGTTGCCATTTCCTTCTCCAATACATGAAAGTGAAAAGTGAAAGTGAAGTCACTCAGTTGTGTCTGACTCTTCACGACCCCATGGACTGCAGCCCACCAGGCTCCTCTGTCCATGGGATTTTCCAGGCAAGAGTACTGAATTTCTACATATCCTCAAAACTCTGCTCCTCCTCTATGAGCCACCTCCCCCTCTATGAAGCCTTTTCTGTTCTACCAAGTAGAAATGACCTTTTATTCTTTAGTGCCTCACATGTATCCCATATACACTTCATTTATAGCATCTCAATCCCTTTTGGGGCCTATTTACAAACCTCAAACATACCACGTGCCTCTCCAGATGTAGTTACTTGTCTGATGTTAGCATGTCATGTCTGATAAATGAAAAAAATCAACGAACAACAAGATGGCCATTCTCTGGATCAGTAAGAGAGGCAGGAGCACCCCGAATCCAGTGGATTCCAAAGTGGATTCCTGACATTCTATGCCAGGTATGTTTCAGTGTTTTCCTAGGAAAGCAGGCATTTCTTCTGTCTTGAAAATGTTTAAGAACATGAGGAGAACTATAAATGTGAGGAATTGATCATAACTCTGTCAGGCTGCAGGGAATTGGATTACCTGCATGGTTTCCAGCCAGTGATAACGATAATGATGATAATAATATTAACAGTAGCTAATATTTATTGAGTGCTTATTCTCTGCCAAGCAAAGGACATTCTAAGATATAGACTCTATTACATCCCTATTTACAATTGAGAAAAAAGTGTCTCAAGGAGGTTAAATGACTTGCCTAAGGTCACAAAAACTAAGAAATGGCAGACCTGGGATTCAAACCTAGGGATCAAGTTTTACAGCCCTTGGGGTACACTCCCTACTCTGAGTTTGGTGAGCTTTGGATGTAGACAGATATTTACAAACATACGCGTATGATATAAACATTTGATTTGAATTTGGAAAATGAATTTACATCAGACTTTTGCATGAGTTTAAATAAGATTTGTACCCTTTTCTCTTTTTTTAATTTATTTTTGGCTGTGCTGGGTCTTCACTGTTGGGTGAGGGCTTTCTCTTGTTGTGGTGAATAGGGGCTACTTTCCAGCTGTGGCGTGCAGGCTTCTCACTGCATTGGCTTCTCTCGCTGCAGAGCATGGGCTCTAGAGTGTGCAGGCTTCAGCATCTGCGACCCGGGGGCTCAGGAGTTGCACCTCTTGGTCTTAGTTGACCTGCAGCATGTGCAGTCTACCCGGACCAGGGATTGAACCCTTGTCTCCTGCGTTGGCTGGCAGATTTTTACTCAATGGACCACCAGGGAAGTCCTAAGATTTGTATCTTGATGACAATTGTTACTATTATAAAAATTGAAAAATTTTGATTTTAATTAATCAGTTAGTAACAAATACATTTGGGGACTTATCACTCTGCTTATTTAACTTATATGCAGAGTACATCATGAAAAACGCTGGGCTGGAAGAAACACAAGCTGGAATCAAGATTGCCAGGAGAAATATCAATAACCTCAGATATGCAGATGACACCACCCTTATGACAGAAAGTGAAGAGGAACTCAAAAGCCTCTTGATGAAAGTGAAAGTGGAGAGTGAAGAAGTTGGCTTAAAGCTCAACATTCAGAAAACAAAGATCATGGCATCCGGTCCCACCACTTCATGGGAAATAGATGGGCAGACAGTGGAAACAGTGTCAGACTTTATTTTTCTGGGCTCCAAAATCACTGCAGATGGTGACTGCAGCCATGAAATTAAAAGATGCTTAGTCCTTGGAAGGAAAGTTATGACCAACCTAGATAGCATATTCAAAAGCAGAGACATTACTTTGCCAACAAAGGTCTGTCTAGTCAAGGCTATGGTTTTTCCAGTGGTCATGTATGGATGTGAGAGTTGGACTGTGAAGAAGGCTGAGCGCCGAAGACTTGATGCTTTTGAACTGTGGTGTTGGAGAAGACTCTTGAGAGTCCCTTGGACTGCAAGATCCAACCAGTCCATTCTGAAGGAGATCAGCCCTGGGATTTCTTTGGAGGAAATGATACTGAAGCTGAAACTCCAGTACTTTGGCCACCTCATGCGAAGAGTTGACTCGTTGGAAAAGACTCTGATGCTGGGAGGGATTGGGGGGCAGGAGGAGAAGGGGATGACAGAGGATGAGATGGCTGGATGGCATCACTGACTTGATGGACGTGAGTCTGAGTGAACTCTGGGAGTTGGTGATGGACAGGGAGGCCTGGCGTGCTGCGATTCATGGGGTCGCAAAGAGTGGGACGCGACTGAGCGACTGAACTGAACTGAACTGAACTGGTGGTCCAGTGGTTAAGAATCCACCTGGCAGTGCAGGGGATGTGGGTTCAATTCCTGGTTGGGGAAACTAAGGTTTCACATGCCAAGGAGCAACTAAGCCCTTTGGCCACAACTAGACAGTCTGTGTGCCGCAATGATGTAACTAAAACCCTGTGTGCCACAACTAAGACCAGACACAGCCAAATAAACAAATTAATTTTTTAAAATCCATTTAGATTATTTAAAAAAATTTTTTTAAATTTTATTTTATTTTTAAACTTTACAATATTGTATTGGTTTTGCCAAATATTGAAATGAATCCGCCATAGGTATACATGTGTTCCTGGAGGCTAATTACTTTACAATATTGTATTGGTTTTGCCATACATCAATATGAATCCACCACGGGTATACACGTGTTCCCCATCCTGAACCCCCCTCCCACCTCCCTCCCCGTACCATCCCTCTGGGTCATCCCAGTGCACCGGCCCCAAGCATCCTGTATCCTGCATCGAACCTGGACTGGCAATTCGTTTCTTATATGATATTATACATGTTTCAGTGCCATTCTCCCAAATCATCCCACCCTCTCCCTCTCCCACAGAGTCCAAAAGACTGTTCTATACATCTGTGTCTCTTTTGCTGTCTCACATACAGGGTTATCGTTACCATCTTTCTAAATTCCATATATATGCGTTAATATACTGTATTTGTGTTTTTATTTCTGGCTTACTTCACTCTGTATAATAGGCTCCAGTTTTATCCACCTCATTAGAACTGATTCAAATGTATTCTTTTTAATGGATGAGTAATACACCATTGTGTATATGTACCACAGCTTTCTTATCCATTCATCTGCTGATGGACATCTAGGTTGCTTCCATGTCCTGGCTATTATAAACAGTGCTGCGATGAACATTGGGGTACACGTGTCTCTTTCAATTCTGGTTTCCTCGGTGTGTATGCCCAGCCATGGGATTTCTGGGTCATAAGGCAGTTCTATTTCCTGTTTTTTAAGGAATCTCCACACTGTTCTCCATAGTGGCTGTACTAGTTTGCATTCCCACCAACAGTGTAAGAGGGTTCCCTTTTCTCCACACCCTCTCCAGCATTTATTGCCTGTAGACTTTTGGATTGCAGCCATTCTGACTGGCGTGAAATGGTACCTCACTGTGGTTTTGATTTGCATTTCTCTGATAATGAGTGATGTTGAGCATCTTTTCATGTGTTTGTTAGCCATATGTATGTCTTCTTTGGAGAAATGTCTGTTTAGTTCTTTGGCCCATTTTTTGATTGGGTCGTTTATTTTTCTGGAATTGAGCTGCAGGAGTTGCTTGTATATTTTTGAGATTAGTTGTTTGTCAGTTGCTGCATTAGCTATTATTTTCTCCCATTCTGAAGGCTATCTTTTCACCTTGCTTATAGTTTCCTTTGTTGTGAAGAAGCTTTTAATTTTAATTAGGTCCCATTTGTTTATTTTTGCTTTTATTTCCAATATTCTGGGAGGTGGGTCATAGAGGATCCTGCTGTGATGTATGTCAGAGAGTGTTTTGCCTATGTTCTCCTCTAGGAGTTTTATAGTTTCTGGTCTTACGTTTAGATCTTTAATCCATTTTGAGTTTATTTTTGTATATGGTGTTAGAAAGTGTTCTAGTTTCATTCTTTTACAAGTGGTTGACCAGTTTTCCCAGCACCACTTGTTAAAGAGATTGTCTTTTCTCCATTGTATATTCTTGCCTCCTTTGTCAAAGATAAGGTGTCCATAGGTGCGTGGATTTATCTCTGGGATTTCTATTTTGTTCCATTGATCTATATTTCTGTCTTTGTGCCAGTAATACACACCTACTACTTGCTTAGCTGGGGGACACAGAACCTTAGCATGATCCATTCTTTCAAGGCATTTACAATGTAAACTTGTCACAATGATACTTTGAAATCACACTGAAATCTACGCATCCAGGTAAGTGCTCACCTTGCTTGGTGTAGCTACTGCTCAAACTGCCTTTGGAAATAATTAAACACTAAGAATCGATTTAATTATTTTAAGCTCACAGTTTGTTTTTATTCTAAACTGTGCTACTTACCTTGGCCACTATTTTATTTGAGATTTATTATTCTTGCTATTTAGTTGCTAAGTCATGTCCTGTTCTTTACGACTTCATGGACTGTGGCGCACTAGGCTCCTCTGTCCATGGGGTTCTCCAGGCAAGAATACTGGAGTGGGTTGTGAGTTCTTTCTTCAGGGAATCTTCCAGAACTAGGGATCAAATCAGAGTCTTCCACCTTGGCAGGTGGATTCTTTACCACTGAACCACCAGGGAAACCCTTATCTGATACTTGATTAATTCTAAAAATCTAATTCATCCTCAAAGGAGGAAAATTTGCTATTGCTATTTGTGTGGATGTAGTACACAGATACACACATTCATATAGAAAGACACATATGTATATATTCTGTGGTTTATGAGGGCAATTCCCAAAGGACTGGAAAAAAACATCAGTGCTTGTCCAACAGGAATATATGAGCCATACATGTAAATTTTGATTTTCTAATAGTTATATTCTAAAAAGGACAGCATCACTGACTCAATGGACATGAGTTTGAGCAAACTCCGGGAGATAGTGAAGGACAGAGAAGCCTGGTGTGCTGCAGTCCACAGGGTGACAAAGAGTTGGACATGACTTAACAAGTGAACAACAACAATGAAAAGTAGAAAGAAACAGATGAAATTAACTTTAATAACACTTTTTATTTAAACTAATATATCAAAAATATTATAATTCCAATATGTAATCAATATAAACATTATTGAGAAATTAAACTTTTTTTTCATACCAAGTCTTTGAAATTCAGTGTGTATTTTATTCTTATAGAATAGTTCAACTTGGATCCACCACATGTCAACAGTTCAAGAGCCACATGTGGCTAGTGACTGCCAGACTAGAGAGGGCAGGATGGAATATTTAGAGCTATGGCTGTCATACCAAAAAAAAAAAAAAAGTAAAAGTGACCTATCCCCTACACATCTTACTCTGCAAAGTAATGACTCTAAGAGGTATAATACACTGATGCAAGTGAAATGCTGTTGAGTGACAACAGCTTGTGAGCACACTTAACTGGGGGTATAAACACTAAATAATGCCAGAGTTTGTGGAAAGGATGATTTCAAAAGGCCAAAGTCATCTTCATGATTCATTAGTAAAGGACAGGCAATCGGAGAAGAGAGAAGGGTATTTTACAATATTTAAGGGTAAACCCTTTCAGACAAAAAATAATGGTACTAACACACCAGGAAAAACTTAGTTCAACAAATGAAAGATGAGAGTCGATCACACAACTATGATACGAACCCAGGGAGTGGACTTGTAAGTAGTGAGCAACTCTTTCATGAAAGAGGCTCTTTAAAACATTAAGCAGAGAAGTACTACTAAGCTACATGAAATTTGGAACTGAGATACAAAAATGGTAGAAACTATTTTTTGGTACTAAAAGTGGTACAAATGATTTACATGGTAACGTCTGATTCATAATCTCTTTATACTCTCTGGACCTCAGTTAACTCAAGTGTAAAATAAAGTGGATACGACCCTCAGGTCCCTTACAGCTAGAGTGACCTGTGATTTATTGTGCAAACCTGGACACTTTCAAGAGTAAAAGGGGCACTATTAATAATTATGCTGGGATAAGAGGTATAAACTAGAACCGTTTCACGGCCATAAAACTATATGATCCTCTTCTACCAAACGGATGCAACAGCTACTCCTATGCAGGGATGTGGAGCTGATCAAAGTCCAGGCGTGTTCTTATTACCTCTGCGTGGCCACAGAGGCCTTGTGGGCTAATATACACTGATCTGAGTGAGGCAGCTTCGCCTCTGCCCCCAGAGCATTTTAAATTGGTTTGAATTTGGGAACAGGATTCCATATGGACAGAGCTGGACTCTGACAGCCTGAATATATTTACTGAAGACAACAAATCATTGACAGACTAAATGTAACAGAGGAAAGGCCTGGCCTGCTTGTACTCAGAATCTGACTTTGTAATTGTAGCCTCCTTTAGACAGGCCTAATCAATTAGAAGAGGCTGATTTTAACCAGTTGCAGGCTCATTACCCTGCATTCCAGTTTGTGTTGATGAAAATCAGTTTCAGTCTGTGGCCTGGAACTCATGTACAGCACTTCCTGCAGCCTCTTATATAAACACATCAAAACATTTTTTTTTTTTGGAGCTGCCCCTCTCCGTTTTAAGAAAACCACTTTGTGAATCATGATGAAAATAGAACAACTGCATGTGGATCTGGGGCCCATACCAGGAAACATACGTGACACCAAGGAACATGTACAAAGTCAGAGCTTGAGGTGGTGCATGGTAGATTGGAGACTGAGTCTCAAATATCTAGGCTCCAGCAACAAATGAGTCCACTCGGTTATTGCCGCAAAATGGAACAGAATGAACTCCTGAGTTACTGAAAATGACAAGAGTCGAGTCCAGACTCTTCCCGGAATGACCAAATAGAAAACAAACTTGCAACTAAACAAGGACAAGTTTCCTTGGGAAGCTTTTATGAAGGAAGCGTATGACACTAAGTGTAATTTTGATATGTGGTTTAGTCTTGCAAAAGTAGAAGTGGGGGAGTGCGTGGGAGAGCCATTCAAAACCCCACCTACATTTCAAAGACCTGTAATCACTCCAAAATATAATGTAACTGTGAATCATACCTGGCTGGTTGCCTTTTGAGAGTTTGTCAAGGCAGCACGTCAACAGGAAGAGGATATCAATATACACAGCTCTGGTCACCAAACATGGATTTTGCCTAGAAAGGTAAAGAACAGAAAATAAGTTGGTAATTTTTCTCTCTGAGGCCTGGGCCACAGAAAAGAGAAAATGGGTATTTTCTACCAGGCATATCATAAGGCTTAGAGAGTTGTGTGTGTGTGTGCTAAGTTGCTTCAGTCGTGTTCAACTCTCTGTGACCCTATGGACTTGTAGCCCACCATGCTCCTCTGTCCATGGGGATTCTCCAGGCAAGAATCCTGGAATGGGTTGCCATGCCCTCCTCCAGGGGATCTTCCTGACCCAGGGATTGAACCCATGTCTCTTGTGTCTCCTGCACTGGCAGGCGGGTTCTTTACCACTAGCGCCACCTGTGAGCCCCAGAGAGTTGTAACAAATGCTAAAAATGATGGACAGTCACCGATGGTGACAATGGTGAAATTTTCATTTCTCATGAAAAGAAAATGAAAATAAAACCTTAGTGCTTATGGTGGAGGTTGGGACTGTGTTTGTACAAAACAGAAAATTCTATGCTCTGGCGCCAAAGAAAATTAACTGAAAACAAACAAAAACCAATACCCTATTCCAGTTACATGAAGACAAGAGGGAAGTAGGGAATATGACACCTATAATATTCTATTATCTTCCTCTTAACTGGACAAATTTAGGGGAAACATCATTGGTTATGAATATCAGTGATTTAGCATTTTGGAGGAGAATTGCACTCACAAATGATAAACTGTATTTACAGACTTAAAAAAGCAGCTGAAAAAACAAACATGAAAGTATTAACAAACACTATTGACAGACATTCCTTTCCTGATAAATGAGATTTTTTTTTTCTTCTTTCAATAAATGGAGGTCTTTTTACTCTTTGAACCACATGCTGGAAAAAGTGGGCTTGGCTTGAGGGGGTCTAGATCAAAATGGAAGAATGAAGACTTTTTTTTGAGAATAGTACTGAATCTCCCTGACTCTGAGCCTCAGTTCATACTGGTCAAGAAAAGTGCCCAAACCTCCCAAGGGTACTAATAATTCAGTTGGGAAAGAATCCGCCTTCCAATGCAGGAGACGCAAGAGACACAGGTTCAGTCCTCGGGTCAGGGAGATCCCCTGGAGGAGGAAATGGCAACCCATTTCAGTATTCTTGTCTGGAAGCTTTCATGGACAGAAGAGCCATTGGGTGGCAAAGAGTCAGATGTGACTGAGCACATGCACACGAGAGGTAAAAACAACAGGGACAGACCTGGGTTTGAACCCCGGCTTTTTGCCATCTAGTATCTCTGTGACCTGAATCAGATTTCTGACGGGCACAATGGACCCCGCAATCACCTCACTGAGAGTCACTGTGAGCATGTGATTCGCGTGTTCCCTGCTCTGCTCCTCTGCCTCCAACCTAGGATGAGGGAACAACATGAGTTCCAGCTAGTATATTTCCATCTGGCTTGATCCTTTGATGTATCCTTCTCACTTCCTATAAGTTAAGTTTTACCATTTCTCTAAAGTTTATTCTCACTCTATCCTGAACTGCCCATATCCTAGGGGCATGCGATATCTGCACGAAAAGCAAACCAGATACTTTTCCATTAAAACAAAACTGTCTTGTTTCAAGATTTCCCTGTTGCTGACCTGCCTCATTTCTGTTCCCTGACTTACTTCACCTACAGTAGCTGCTTGCTCCCTGACTCTGACTCTGCCATAATGACTAGTTTATATGTACACTTCACATTTGGCCTAGTTTCATGCCTATGCCCAGTTATTTTTAAAAATTAGTTTTAAAAAACAGGTAGCACATGCACATGGTATAAAAATAACTCAAACAGTACAGAAGGGTATGCAGTAAAAATGAAGTTCCTTTTCCATGCCCCCACCCTCTACCCACATGTTCTGTTCCCCTGAGGCAACCGCTATTGCTGCTTTCTAGAGCGTATCCTTCCAGGCACATTTTACAAGCATCTATCTATAGCTACCCACTTGTTTATTTTTATATAAGTAGTGGTTTACTACTTACTGAGTTCTGAGCATTACCTTTTTTTCACTAATACATTTAAGATATCATTCTATTAAAAAACACAGATTTGCCTCATTTCTGAAATGGTTGTGAACTGTTCCATTTCATGGACGTACCCGTCCCCTAATGAAATAAGTCAGACTGTTTAGGATATTTTGCTGAAAACAATGATGTAATAAAGATATATGTATATTAGTTTATGCATATGAATGGATATTCAAAAGAGAAATCCGTAGAAGCTTAAGTGCTGGATCAAGATATTCATGCATTTAAAATTTTGCTTCATTTAGATCAGATGCTCTCCAAAGAGACTGGGACTACTTATGCTTTCGCCAACAGTGTTTAAGATTCCCCTCCAGCTCCAACAATCTGACTCACACTGTGATTAAACCTTTTGACCTTTGCCAAGGTGATAAGTGGAAAAACAGTACCTCATCATTTTAAGTCATAATTATTTTATATGAAGTTGCCCATCCCTTCATAAGCTTTTCAAAAATATCTTAATTTCCTTTCCTATGAACTGTGATCAAATCTCCGATCTATTATGTTATTGGTATTTTCCTTATTGATTTGTAGGAGCTCTTTGTATATTAAGGAAATCTGTCCTTTGTCATATGTGTTGCAAATATTTTTTTGCAGTTTATCATCTGACTTTAAACTTATTTACAGTACTTTTCTGGAATTCAAAACTGTTTGGTTTAATGCAGTCAAATATATTATTTTTATCTTCTGGATTTTATGTCATGCTACCAAAGTCTAACCTTTCCTCAATATAGATTTATATATTTTTCTTTAGTACTTTTTCTTCTAGTACTTTATAGTTCCATTTATTTCTTTCTTTATTTGTGGCTGTGCTGTATCTTCATTGCTGCACCTGGGGTTTCTCTAGTTGCTGTGAGTGAGCTTCTCATTGTGGTGGCTTCTCACTGCAGAGCACAGGCTCTAGGCTGCATACGCTGCAGTACTTGCAGAGGGCTGGCTCAGTAGTTGTGGAGTATGTGCTTAGTTGCCCGTGGCATGTAGAATCTTCCTGAGGCAGGGATCGAACTCAGGTCCCCTACATTGGCAGGCAGATTCTTAACCACTGAACCACCAGGGAAATCTTAGTTTCATTTTTTGTTCTTGGCAACACTCTGATCTATTTGGAATTTACTCTCCCCAAATCTTACCTTTATATTTTGTCTCTATTCAGTTTTCCTCAGGTCAGTCAAATTTGACTTGTGAAGTTGAAAAGTCCATAGTCTACAAAAATTACTTTAATAACAGTATCATTCCCTGTTCTGGCATGTCCACTGTTTAAAATGTGGGATATCTTTCCTCCTCCCAATGGAAAACCACTCAGGAGAGAAAGCAAGGAAACCTAGTGCAAAGGGTTAATGAATTATCAGACATGAAGCACAGGGCTGAATAATAAACGGCCTGCAGATAGCAGGATGAATGCCTCCTGAACATCCAGCTGCGAGCCAGGTGCTGGAAAGAGATGCACAAGAGATGATTTCTGGCCTCGGAGAGTTCTGTCTTGTTTTGGAGAAAAAAATACAGACAAAACTCGGGACAGGATGTAAGGAGTTAAGGGAAAGAACATAATAGGGTGGACTAGAAACATGGACGGAGAAGGCAATGGCACCCCACTCCAGTACTCTTGCCTGGAAAATCCCATGGATGGAGGAGCCTGGTAGGCTGCAGTCCATGAGGTCGCTAAGAGTCGGATACGACTGAGCAACTTCACTTTCACTTTTCACTTTCATGCACTGGAGAAGGAAATGGCAACCCACTCCAGTGTTCTTGCCTGGAGAATCCCAGGGACAGGGGAGCCTGGTGGGCTGCCGTCTATGGGGTCGCACGCAGTCGGAAACGACTGAAGTGACTTAGCAGCAGCAGCAGCAGAAACATGGAAAAGATGTATGAAGACCTAAGCCCAAATGTAAACAACAGGAGGAATTTAGACAGACAAAGCTGACAAGCAAGGGGATTTTGAGAGGGGGCAATAGAGGCAGGAAGAAAGGAGTCTAGCTGGTCTGGGGACCCATGGGAGATGGGATACTCTGTGCTAACTGGTGCTCCTTGGTATAAAAATGTACTGCCTGCTCCATTTGACCTCACAGGGTCATAACTTCTCACCTGAGATGTTTTCCTGCTAATGAAGTCACATAGAACCATAAAGGGAAGTTTTTGGGAAATTGGTTTGACTTTCAAGCTCAGGGAGGAACCTAGTTTCCATGATATTTTTAGCTAAATTAATATATTTTAGAACAGTTCTAAATGAATAGAGGAAATGTTGGCTATCTTTACGTCCCCCTGCCAGGCTGAAGTGTTCTGCACTTTCTCTTGGCCTGGCACAGGCTGCCAACCTTCCTGGCAGCCTGGGACTCGGCAGGGACCACTCTGACTGCTCCCAGAACTGAGCTTCTACGCCAAGTCTGATGTAGTCAACGAGATCGTGGGAGGCTCCCTCAAATTCTGCTGCTTTCGATTCCAGGAAACAGAGAGGATCTGGGGCTACAAAGGAGTCCATCCATGGCTTCTCCTTCAAGACTGACTCAGAGAGAAATTCTGGCCCAGAGCCCACTGTGCAAGGCTCCACCCTTGAGGAGAGCCACAGCCTCACAGCATCGCTGTCTGGAATCAGAGTTGGGCTTCACTCTGAATTGGCTTCTAAGTCAGGAAAATAATTTTTTTTTCTTTTTCTCTCCCTGTTACTTGGTGTTTGTTCTGACTTGGAAATGGTACACTGTGAGTTCAGGGTGAGCCAGAGGTTTGTTCTCGGTCTGTCAAGCCACTTTGATGATGGGAATAAAATCCTGGGAAAGAGCAAGCCAGCTGGACAGGAAACCAAGCCACAGGGTTTTGGTGGGTTGGGGTTTTTTTTTTCCTGCCCCCAGATGGAAAAATCCTGGCACAGGGCATGGTATAATAAAGATTAAGAGTTCAAAAAAAAACTCAGGAGTGGTCGGGGTCTAACAAATGGGCTAAAAAACAGCATAATAGAGGTTTTAGAACGAGTAACAGGAATCAGGTACTATGAGGACTGAGTACATAAATAAAGCGAAATGCAGGCCTTGTTAAATCTTTCTTCCACTCTTTTTATCACTGGTCCCTTGACATATATCCACCCAAGAACTCGATCTCTGAACTTCATTAAACCTCCTGCCCTCTCTCCTGGAAGCTGGGGGAGGCAGAAGGCAGAGGAGAGAGAGTAAGGCTTCCCAGACATGTTTACAATGGCCCTAGTGTCTGGAGGACACCAGAAGCTCTTGGGAAGCCTGTGATAAATTATTCACTTCTTCTGTCCCTTCCGGAATCCCAGTGGCAGCAGCGATTTTTAACTGAAGCCCATTCATTCAGAAAACATTTACTAAGAGGAAACTGAGAGCCCAAAATAATGCCAGGGTATGGATATATGAAGACGAAATGAGTCAGTGGCATTCATCACTGCCCTCAAGAAACTTAGAGTCCTGAATTGTGTTTTTCAAACTGTAGGTTATGACCCATTTTGTTGGTTATGAAATAAACTAGTAGGTTTAGATGACCACCTACTAGTATTAAGAGAAAGCCTAAGAGAAAGAAAGGAAGGAAGAGGAAGTGGGGATGGAGGAAGGAGGAGAGAGCTAGCTAGGGAAAGGGGGAGCAGTGAAAGATAATCACATTGCATCAAAGCAGTCAGGGTAAGCATCGCTCCCTTAAATTGTTAAATATAGGATTTCTAGAAAATTTTTGCCCAGAAAGAATTTTTAATAAATTATCTTTGATATAATTTATAAAATGTGATAACTTTGAGTAAAAATATTGACTGATTTAGTCTAATGTCCTTTTCTTTTTCAGGTAATATGCCACCATCTATAATACCAAATGGTATCAGTGGGGTATTCTTGATATCCAAAATGATGGTGGATAACATTCCTGAAATTAAATCTTCTAAATCTTGAGTAAATTCCCTCTCATTGTATTTTTCTACAAACTGTTCATATCTTATGTAGACAGTAAAATTTACATTATGTAAGATTTCACAGGTATGTTTGTGTATATATCCACACAGATATATACACGGGGAACAAAGATACATACTAAGTCACCTGTAAAGTCTCTTTCTGGTTGTGAATGGCTGTCAGAAAACCTTGAAAGGCCGTGGTTTAGTGAGAGAAACACACAACCAATCATGTGGTATGACTGGTGCTCAAAGGAGGGTTGACAAGAATAAAAATTAAGGGTGGAGCGGGGGGGAAACACCTCGGTAAATCCAGAAGTGCCTTTGCAGGAGGAGTCTAAGAGATGGACCGTGGGCAGAATGACTCCAGCAGAGGAAGCAGCATGTCCGAAGATGACGGCATGTTACGTGTTTGAAAAATAACAAGAAGTACAAAGGGGATGTGGAATGGATGGGACAGTAGGAAATGACGCAAGATGATGACATGCCCCAAATGGAAGTGCTTAGGAGTGACCTTTCAGAGCTCCAAAAGCTCCAGATGGTCCCAGGTGGGACCCCACTGGTCCACTGGACGGCTGGGGCCCCCGGGGCCCATTAGCATGCAGCCTTGGAGGGTTCCCAGCAAGAAACAGACAGTTCACTTTGGACATATTTTTGCTTGTCACCTTGGATGACTTTTTCAGAAGAATTCACTGCCATCCTCAGAGGGCTGAAAACAACTGTTCTGGCTTTAGGCTGCTAGTGTCTGTTAAGGTTTGCTGCTGCTGCTAAGTCGCTTCAGTCGTGTCCGACTCTGTGCGACCCCAGAGACGGCAGCCCACCAGGCTCCCCCGTCCCTGGGATTCTCCAGGCAAGAACACTGGAGGGGGTTGCCATTTCCTTCTCCAATGCATGAAAGTGAAAAGTGAAAGTGAAAGTCGCTCAGTCATGTCCTACCCTCAGCGACCCCATGGACTGCAGCCTTCCAGGCTCCTCTGTTCATGGGATTTTCCAGGCAAGAGTACTGGAGTGGGTTGCCACTGCCTTCTCCACTGTTAAGGTTTAAGTCCTGAGAAATCTATCTGGACTTCAACACAGTCAAGGTCGAAGGTCACTCGAGACCCCAGGGAATTACTCTCTCCCAGAATCCTGATTAGACTCATGGTTTAACTTAATTATCTAGAAACGTTTACTAAGTACCATGGGGTGTATCCTACTTGGAACAGGAGTAGAGAAGGGGACAGGTTCTGGCCTTGACGAGCTTATGGTCGTGTGTGTGTGTGTGTGTGTGTGTGTGTGGTGGTAGAGGGTGTATGTGGAGAAAAACAACACACACACAAAACAATGTGAGAGAACATCATGGAGGAAGGGCCTGGAGATGTGGAAAGACTCCGCGAGTGAATGGAAAGCGGGAATTTCAGACAAGAGAGTTCACTTTGCAAAGATCCAAAGATGGAAGCAAGCTTGCCGCATGCTGGGAAGAATGAAGTCCAGAAAATCAAACAGGTGCAGCTGGCCAGTTTGATAGCTTGGAATGACTCTGGGTCATGAGTCCTGGCAGGGGCCCATCAAGGTCCATGGCAATCTCTCCCTCTAATCTGGGATCCTCTGTGAACTCACTCCCATTCAGGTCACGTCTGGTCTGCACCACAGTGGCTACAAAGCCTCTTGCCATGGAGCCAGCACTGAGCTTAATGAAGCAGTATTCTGGGGACCACCCCCAGGACTGAAATAGGCTGGAAAGAAGAAAGCCAGAAAAAAAAAAAGAGAGAAAGGAGGTGAAGAGGAAGGCAGAGAGCGGGCAGGTAAGAAGCTGGGCCACAGGTGGGAGGAGCAGAACAATGCGGTGGGGAAAGAGGCAGAAAAGGGAGGGCAGAAATGGTCTCTAACTGTCCCCACACCCCGCCACAGTCCCCTCACTGGACACACATCGAGCCACACCATGTCCTGTACTTAAAACTCACTTCAAAGCCTGTCCTCTAGGAAACTGTCCCTGACTAACAATCAGAGACTGGCCTCGGAGAACAGTGTGAATGGTGGACGTCTCTTTGGACTTCCTCTGATCTCCCAGAGATCCCACTGGCCATCTTTGTACTCCTCTGCAGTCTGAGACTCTGCAATGGTAGCTGTCCGCAGACCAGATGCCATCTCGCCTTACATTTGGTTATAAGAGGAAGAGCTGCCGCGGTGAGGAGCCAGGAGGTACTTCTCTGATGTGGGCCCCATGAAGTCATATAAATGTGGAAGTGTAAATTAAATAAAAAGGACCCCTCTCTCCCTTCTGATTTCCATTTTTACCACGGCCCCCAGCCAAGCAATCATTCCTATGACATTTCTGGAGAAACAATAGGGGATTTGTTTAAACCAAGATGCCAAATGGTCAGGAACTGCAGAATATATAAGTTCTTGCCCCCACTCTGTAACATACAGAATTCAGATCTGCATGCAGGGCCAGCTGGCAGCAGCACGCAGGGCCAACACCCCCTGTTAGCCACGCCCTGGCTGGCTAACACCCACTCCCGGCCCTGCTCATTTACCTTGTGCTCCCCCGGGGGAGGGGAGGCTGGTGGCAGCAGAACTCCATTTTATGGTATGTTCCAGCTTCCAGCCAGCCTTTCTTGGTCTGGAGCTCTGCTAGTATTTATACTCACACCCACACATATGAGCTGCCCCACAACCCTCCTATTGGGATTCTCCTTTTAAAGTGAAGCCATCTTCATGTCCTGCTCTGGGTATTGACCAATGTGTAAGGAATTCTTACCAAGTTGTCAGGCACAAGGCAAGAGACCATGAGCTGTGAGTCTGTCCAGAAAGGGACCATATGTCCAAGCCATATGCTCTAGGGCACAGGGGCTGCCCCTGGAACGGCTGCCTTGTGTCCGACTCTTTGCAGCCCCGTGGACTATACAGTCCATGGAATTCTCCAGGCCAGAATACTGGAGTTGGTTGCCATGCCCTCCTTCAGGGAATCTTCCCAACCAAGGGATTGAACCCAGGTCTCTCACATTGCAGGCGGATTCTTTACCAGCTGAGACAACAGGGAAACCCTCCTTTGCCTCTGTGAAAAGAGGACCCCAACTACTCTACCAAGGTTCTGAGTAGGCACTTGGCAAAGGCCCAGGCAGTCTGCATAAGGCCCTAGGGCTCTGCTTAGGTCAAGGTCAAAGTCACAGCCGCCTCTGCTTCCCAGGGGAGTGCTGCTATATGAGAGGAAGCCCACCAGCTCAATGCCAAGGCTTTGTATTTCCCTCCAAGAAGGCTCACCTGCCTTTTCAGAGGACCCCCAGGGAGCCACCCACCCCTCCCAGAGGCCCTCATATTTTTCCATCTTTCTATTAGGCATCTTTTTCTCATTAATGTACTAACACTCAAGTTATGTGGAGAGAATGAGGAAAAAGAGACCTTGTGTGGGGGTTGGGATTTGTTCAAAGCCTGAAGAAACCATTTTAGAGGGTGTATGTTTTTTATTCCTTTTATGAGAGATGCATGTTTCCCCCGCTCTGTGACTTGTTTAAAAGTAAAGTTTAATATGCTGCCAGAGAAATTGCTGGTTAATAACTTAATAAGCAATGTGCTAGGGATTATGGGAGAAAGGTAGTGTCCAAGAAAACTTTTATTGTACAGTTTGGGGCTTGGATTAGCTTCAGTTATTACATAAAATGCTAACAGAAGTCCCCTTTCTTTTCAAACTTTACTTTCTTCCTAGATTATTTTTAAAAAATTAGAATATATAAGTGAGGTGAGTGAAAACTTCTACTAGCTGCAAGAGAAGTCTGAATGTAGATCACAGGTGAGGATTTCTAACAGTATAGTCCGAACTTTGTTCATGAAATCTTGGCGAAGCACACGCTTGGAAATTAGCCCTGGCCGCAAAAATAATATCAACTGCATTTTATTAAAAGTTTTATCTTCAAAAAACATTTTATCTTTAAAAGATTCTTGAGAGGAGAAAAATAGGCATTATTATTCCCATTTTTATAAATCAACAAAGTAGCTCACATAGCTCAAGTGACCTGTCCAAGATCAGGGCAGAAACCAAGAATAGCATCAAGGTTTTCTAGACAAATTGTATCTGTGAGTCCCAAACGCAGTGCGATGAAAGGGGAGAGGCTGGGCCGAACAATCAGAGCATGCTGCTTTGCACGCTCTGGTGGCGTGTCCTGGTGGCCAGTCTGGAGAAGAGTGAGGTTCGAAGTACAGCTGTTTCTGTGCGGGCCACCAGAAAGGCCTGTTTTCAACATGGCCAACAAGACTGATAAAGACTTCATTATCTGACAATAAATATTCCCTATTTGCTTAGCTCTTTCGTACTTGCATGCCCATTACTCACTATGTTCTTTTCCATCTTCACCCACTTCCCATTTTGGATCTTCCAACTTAACAGATAAAAAACTGACACCCGGGACTTCCCTGGTAGTCCCGTGGTTAAGACTCTGTGCTTCCAATGCAGGGGGCCCGAGGTTCAATCCCTGGTCAGGGAACTAGATTCCACATGCCACAACTAAGACCCCTGAGCAGCCAAATAAGTAAATAAATGTTAAAACCAAACCAAACAAAAGAGGCCCAAGGAAGTTAGAGGCCACCCGTCACTGGTTAGCAGCTGAGCTGGGGGCCAGAACACAGACATGCTACCAGCGAGTATATCTTGCCCCACCTCAACCTCAAGGAGGCGTGCTCACAGCTAGAATCTTTTCCACTCAACCAGGGCCTCTTAAAGTGACCCCCTGTAGGTACCCAGGAACACAGGGCCTTCGGGCTGGTAAGGGTCCCTTCCGGCTCAAGCGGGACTAAGTTCCTGATTGTGAGGGGAAGCTATTTCCAGAGACCTGCAGGCCAGTCCAATCGCTGAGGAAGGCTGGGCATCACTGGCAGCGAGGAGGAGAGTGAGGCTTCGGAGGGTCTCTCTCAAACCCGCTCCCTTGACTTATTCACATAAGGCCTGCCCACGTGCCCCACAAGCCTTCGGAGGGTCTCTCTCAAACCCGCTCTCTTGACTTATTCACATAAGGCCTGCCCACATGCCCCACAAGCCTTCGGAGGGCCTCTCTCAAACCTGCTCCCTTGACTTATTCACATAAGGCCTGCCCACATGCCCCACAAGCCTTCGGAGGGTCAGCCCAAAGCCTGGCCAATGAGGACAAAGGCACCAGCGCTAAGTTGGCTCAATATGAGGACAGAGAAGCAGGAAGCCAAGCGAGGCCTCCAGGAGTGTGCCTGCTAGGTCTGCGTGTTGCCGGAAAGCCTGCCCTCAAGTTACTGACTTCAGTTAAAAGCAATGTCTCCAGAAGATCAACAGTGAAAAACAGCTATAGAGTCAGAAGAATTATGTACATGATGTGTGGGTCATGTCAAGCAGCAGTCAGTCAGCTGAGGGTGGATTTCTGGGGAAAGGGGATCTGGAGAAGCTGAGTTGTATTGGCAAGAAGGTCTAGTGATGGGGTCCTGACCAAGGAGGGCAGCTCCTGAGAGAAGGCCTTGGGCAGCCCAGAGGCTGAGGGTGGCAGTGTTTCCTACAAGGATGATCCAGCCGCAGCAAAGGAAGCAAGAGGACCAAGAGGCAGAAAACCAATTTGCTCTTGAAATCCCAAATTTGGCTATCTTTGCAGCCAGACACATCTGTCAAGTAGGAAGAAGTCACCTGTCCCTTGTGTCTATTTTCCTGTCTACAGATACTGGTTTGGATTAGATTCCTGTTTTGAAATAATAAGGGGGCATTCCTGGTGGCTCAGACAGTCAAAAATCTGCCTGCTATGCAGGAGACCCAGGTTCAATCCCTGGGTCAGGAAGATCCCCTGGAGAAGGAAATGGCTACCTACTGAAGTATTCTTGCCTGGAGAATCCCATGGACAGAGAAGCCTGGCAGGCTACAGTCCATGGGGTCATAAAAAATAGGACATGACTGAGCAACTAACACTTTCACTTTTTTGAAACCGGGAGTCAGGGTGCTCTTTGTAGTCCCTCTGAGGGCTCCAGTGGTTGAGAAGCCATGTGGGTGGGCCTCCAGGCCCATATTTGCACCATATTTTCCATCTCTATTATCTCGAACATCTTGGACTTCCACTTAAGCTTGTGTTTGAAGAAAGGATTCCACTGGATTAGATGATCTCTACATTCCCTTTCCTGTTATAAACTGTGGTTCTACAGTCCTCTTAGCAATGTTGAGCAGACAGTAACCATGAAGTCTAAAATGCACATGGGCAGTACCTCTATTCGCATCACTAACTGCCCCGGCATGCAAAGGAGTTTCCAAGTACCAGACAGAGCTGGTGGATTGCTACTAGGGAGCTTCTGTGAACCTCCAGCAGGGGCTGGAGAGTTTTTCAGTCACTGAGAGAGGCTGGGAAGGTGTAACACGCTCCTCAGTGTGTCTCATCAGCATGGAGACAGCAGCCTATTTACTAGTCTGAGCTTACTGACTTCCTCTTCCCTCTTGGATCAGATTCAAATTCCTCTGGCTGACATTTAAGGCCTGCCACAACTGGTCTCTTATCAAATCTTGTACAGCTCTCCAAACACACCACGTCTTCTTTAGCTCTACACCCCCACTGGCCTAAATGCAAACACTTTCTCCACTAGGGTGTTCCTGACCCTGCTGTCCACCATCTTGATATGCTCTTTTCTCACCATTTACAGTGTTTCCAAATCACGCCCATTAAAACCTAGCTCAATTACCTAACTCCCCTAGGAAACCTTCCCTGGCTATCCCAATCCACATTCTTTTCTGAATTCTTATACTTAATATACATACTGCGGAATTAAGGATTCTATATGAATGTCACTGCTGGTTTTTTTCACATGGATAAGCTCTTTTCAACTAGACTGGATCATAACTAAACCTTGACAATAGAGGCTTAATTACATATATCTAAAGTGGTCTCTGCTTCTCAGGTGGCTCAGTGGTAAAGAATCCACCTGCCAATGCATGTGCTACAGGAGACACGGGTTCGATCCCTGAGTCAGGAAGATCCCCTGAAAGAGGAAATGGCAACCTACTCCAGTATTTTTGCTAGGATAATCCAATGGACAGAGGAGCCTGGAGAGATACAGTCCATGGGGTTGCAAAGAGTCAGACACAACTGAGTGGTTGAGTATGCACGTGTGTACAAAAATGGTCCCCACAATGTTGAGCACTACTAAAATTCCTTTCTTTGTAAGTGGACAATGAGACCTACACAGCTTATTTAACATCATAGGCTCTGTATCAGTGTAACTTCACTCATTCACCAATCTGTGAGAATTAACCTTACCTAACAATTAATGGCAACCCACTCCAGTACTCTTGCCTGGAAAATCCCATGGGCGGAGGAGCCTGGTAGGCTGTAGTCCATGGAGTTGCTAAGAGTCAGACATGACCGAGCGACTTCACTTTCACTTTTCACTTTCATGCATTGGAGAAGGAAATGGCAACTCCAGTGTTCTTGCCTGGAGAATCCCAGGGACGGGGGAGCCTGGTGGACTGCCGTTTGTGGGGTCGCACAGAGTCAGACACGACTGAAGCAACTCAGCAGCAGCAGCAGCAGCAGCAGCAGCAAGCCTTTAAAGACTTCTCCCTTCTCCTCAAAGATGTCCTTGACATCCCATCCCCAACTAACTGACTTCTATAATACACTTTGACCTCATTCCAGCATTTACCAAATTCTTACATGTTTACAGTTAATTAAATCCATACCCATGTTATTCACTTGGTTTTTGAAATAGGGACAATATCATTCATCTCTACATTCTCCACTGTGCCATCTGAATTGGCTTGGATTCATTGGTAATGGCTCAATGAAGGTAACCAAGGTGTTGATTTATCCAAAGGATGAAACATGTCACATGCTAAGGAAAAAAAAAAATAACCCACTATATTACAGTTTTACATAATATTATGAAAATGTGTTGAGGCCATTTAAAGCCTGCATCCCTTGCAAGCTGGGCAATGACAACACTGCCTAAATCTTCCAACAGCAATACCCCAAGAAGCCAACAGCTACAAGTGGAGCAAGACAGATCTTTCTGAGCCCTTTATCAAATGAATTACCACCTCCAGGCTAGGTTTGCAGATTTCTATATTTAAAACGTAGAAAGTTGGGGGTTGAATTCTTGATGTGCAGTTGCATAAACAAACTATTTTTATTTCTTGCTGCAGTAAGGAGGAAGCTTTGATCTTGGGCAACTTGTTCAAAGGCTCAGTTTAATATATTGATCACTTCTGAGGGCTTTTACCTGACTAGTTTCCATAAGTTCAGCCTGTCAACAAGAAATACCTCATGTAGTCTCAAGCTTCACTTCTTAAACAGCTTATTCCTTTAAAACTTGATGTAATTTTAAAAGGAATATCCAATGAAGAAAAGGTTTTGTGGACAAGGCTGTCCACTGCTTTGGGTTGAAATGTGCTAACTTAATGTTTCTCTCTGTTTTTAAAAATACAAACAGGATCTCATCCTGAGATATCATGACCTTGAACATTCCTGAGAAGTCTGAAAGGGAAGTGAACAAATGTCAACAAGCTTGGGTCTAAAATACACCAGCTTCATTTCTCTCATCATTCAAGTATGCACAAGGCTCAGAGAGACTTTGAATAGGCTGAGCTGGGGGATTAAAGAGGGGTCCTGATGAGATTCTCCCTCCCTGGTAAAATCTGGGGGTTGAAAGAAAAGCAATTAAAAGGGGGAGGGGCGGGGGAGTACTGGGAAAACTTTTATTTTGAGAAAAAGAAAAAGAGCATAGAAGAAACAAACCCGAAGCAAACCCAACCCCCAGTAATGCCTGGAAACTTGCTATGTAAGTAACCACCCCTGTTAAGACTTGCTTCCCTTACAGTTTTGGCAGGGATCACAAATGACAGCCTTAGAATGCCACATGGTCATCTGAATATTTTAACAACCCATCTCCACTGGATTCATTTCAGCAGCAGGGGAGTGAAATGCAACCTGCAGCTGTGGTGAAGGGCTAAGGCCCCTCGCAGGAGTTGTGAAAGAGGGACCTTTTCTTTGGGGAGGGGGGCTGGTCCAGAAGATGCGAGGGATAGGGGGAGGGCTAAGGGACACTGGGACAATGGAATCTGACCTAAATCCCAGGATTTCTGCCTGGGAAGTATAGTCTCTTGTGTGAATAAATCTGGTGGTTAGAAAATAACTGCTGTCTTCAGCTGTAAAGCAAAACAGAACTCTAAACCAGGACTTCTGCAGCTGGCCACAGACCCCCCCCGGGGCAGAACTGGGATTGCCACACAAAAGCCAGCCTTAGCTTTGTCTCTATAAGCATATTTTTCTTATGTATTTAGATCCCAGGCCTTCCATGAGCATACCATGTCAGCTTAGAGGGGGCCAGTAAGAAGGCGAGAAAATGGGGAGAGCAAATGAGAGTATGAATAAGTGGGTGGATACAGAAGGAAGTCTAGGGAGATGGAAAAGACATGAAGGAGGGCCTGGGGGGTGTCAGGAGCACTGACGGGAAGTTGTATAGGGGAAGTGAATGGGTCATACAGCTAACACTTTCTGCAAATAAGAATTAACTTGGGGAAACAAATCATTGGGTCTGGGACAAAGAGGAAGTCTTCAACAAACATAATAAACTCCCTCCATCATCTCTTCCCTCCATCAGCACTGATTATTCAAAAATTTATTTCCCAAGGTTGCTTCCCTAGTAACCTTGGGACCTGTTCTTGTATTCCTGAGAGCCTGTTTTTCTCACCAGTGAAGTGAAAGTTGCTCAGTGGTGTCCGATTCTTTGTGACCCCATGGACTTCTCCAGGCCAGAAGACTGGGGTGGGTAGCCTTTCCCTTTGCCAGGGGATCCTCCCAACCCAGGGATCGAACCCAGGTCTTCCACACTGCAGGTGGATTCTTTACCAACTGAGCCACAAGGGAATCAGACTATTATTTCTCAACAGAGTATCAGACTATTATTATTTTTCAAAATGATGAATATTCACTGCATGCCAATGAAGCCTGGATCCTACCCTAGGCACTGAGTCCCCTGGGATGGCTGCCCAGACAATGGAGTGTGGACTCCCCATAGAGGCCGTGTGGTCTTCTGTGCTGCAGGTCACACCAGATGCATGGCAAAAGAATTCTGTGCTGATCCCTTCAGTAGCCTCACCCTCTCCTATGGCTCCAAGCTCCAGACACAAGCCCTGAGAATGAGGGGGTGAAGGTGGGAGAATTTCAAAGGGCGGGGTGATCCACAGTGGCTGACTCTCTGATCCTTGGCCCTCAAATGGGCACTGTCTCAGAAAGCAGCATCGGAATCACCTTGAAGCTCGTCAGAAAAGCAGAATCTCTGGCTCCACCCCAGGCCTACTAAAGGAGGCTCTTCATTCTAAGGGGCCCACAAGGTGATCCATGTGTACATTAAGGTCTGAGAAGCACTGTTATAGAAAATGTTCAGTTACCACCATTCAAAGCCCTGACTTAAAAGCACTGGCTAGATAAAGGCAATGTGGTCCAGTAGAAAGAGCCTGATGAGGAGCAGGCAGTTAAGCCCTCCAAAAACGTTAGCTGTTGTCAGGTAGGTGTTACAGCCTGGTCAGCTGTGTGAACACAGGCAAATCCCTCATCTCTCTGGGTTGCACTTTCCCACATGCATGGGGATGGGAGGGAACGACAATAACTTTATGATTCCTTCTGGTTCTAAAGTTCTAGGTCTACGGCTCTATTTGACAAGACTGTTTTGCTGCCTTCTCCATACTAAAGTAGGGGCTTTAATAAGTAGTTTCTATGTTTAATACAGCCTGGCATACAGCAGGACTTAATAAATATTTGTTGAATGAATGGGCAACAATCTGAATGGCCAGTAATGGAACAACGGTAAGGTCAACTTAAAGACTGATTTTTCAGGTGACAAAAATATGCTATCTTTAACAAATGATGTTTTCAAAGACTTTTTTCTTAATATAAAAATAGGCAAAAAAGCATTTTACTTTTAGTGATGCATAGACAGTAAAAACTAGACAGAAAAGCAAGAAAATAATTATCATAAGAAGTCTGGACAATAACCTTAGAGGAATGATAAAATACAAAAAGAGGTTTTAAAATATTTGTCACTAAAATTTTAAAAAATTGTGATAAAATAAACATAGTATAAAATTTACCATCTTAACCATTTTAAGTGAACAGTTCAGGAGTGTGAAGCACACGCATGTGATTGTGCCAGCACTCTCCAGAACTCTTTTTCATCCTGTAAAACGAAAGCTCTCTGAGTAGAACCCTAACTATTCGCTTTCCTGCCAGCCCCTGGCAACCACCATTCTACTCTGTCTCTCTGAATTTGACTACTCCAGGAACCTCACATAAATGGAATCGTACAGTATTTGTCTTTGTGTGATGGGTTTATTTCACTTTGCATAACGTGCTCAAGGTTCATCCATGTGGTACTGTGTGTTAGAATTTTCTTCATTTTTAAGCCTAAATAAGGTTCTCTTATTCATACCATATTTGTGTATCCATTCATCTATCAATGGACACTTGGGTTACTTCTACTTCCTGCCTACTGTGAATAACACAACTATAACACGTACAAATATCTCTTCATGACTCTGCTTTCAATTCATTTGGGTCTATACCCAGAAGTATAATTGCTAGATCATATGGTAATTCTATTTTTAGTTTTCTGAGGAAACCCCCTACTATTTTCCATAGCAGCTACACCATAAAGAGTTTTCACATCTCACACACACACACACACACACACACACACACACACGCATGCTCACCACAAATACCAGACCCTGCTCACCACAACAGAGAAAGCAACAAAGACCCAGGGCAGCCAGAAATTAAAAAAAAAAAAAAAAGCCCATCCAAAAAAAACAAAAAAGAAGACTCTTCAACAAATGCTTTCGTATACTGTTATATGGAAAAAGTGATAACTTACATACATACAGCTTAATTTCAACTACATTCAAAAAAATACAGGAAGAAAGATGAAGTAACTATGTATATAAAACTGTTAACCAATAACAGTGGGCTCCACTGGATGTCGGTGAGAGCAGACTTATATTTTCTTCCCTAATTATCTATGATAAGCACAAACTACACGGATAGTCAAAAAAAAAAGTGAAAGAAATTTAGTAGGACACATTTTTCTTCTTGGGCATCACACCATCCATCGCATGGAATCTGACAGCCCATTTAGTTTACCACGTTTATTCAAAGGGCACGCG
This sequence comes from Bos taurus, assembly GCF_002263795.3. Classification (NCBI taxonomy): domain Eukaryota; kingdom Metazoa; phylum Chordata; class Mammalia; order Artiodactyla; family Bovidae; genus Bos; species Bos taurus. Next base: position 25,615,202 of record NC_037338.1, read on the forward strand.
CGCGTGTGCACACACACACACACACACACACACACACACACAGGTTTTTCCTTTTATAACCAAAGATGATAGATAACCAGGCTGATTTCTGAAAAAATTTAAAGCCCCAAATAACTGTAATTCCAACTCTCAATCAAAGGAAATAAATTTTTTCTCCTCCTACTCTTACTTAACAGGGCTTTTAAAAGTCCTTCCCATCCAGGCAGGACCTGTGGTCCAGCTGGGACGGCAGGGCTGGAATCTGCATAGAGCCGGGGCAGCAGACAGGGCTGCGAGTGGGGCTGTGCTGACTTCCTCTTCACGGTCCTCACAGCCAGCCTCGCCAGGCCAGCAGCTGACCCCTATTCTCACTTGGTTTTTGGCCTGGGTCAGCTTAGTTTTCTTCCAGTAGTTGGTAAACCGTCTTTGCACCAGGAGAGAGATAGTAAACTGGACTGAGGAGAGAGGGATGGCGGGGAAAGGGGAAGGAAGGGACTCGAAGGATTAATGAGCTGATTTCCATTAAGGCTTTGACATCTTGGAATGAAAAGCGGACTGTAAGAGCAGAAGCCCAGTCCTCTACTCCGGCCATGCTGCCAGCTGGCCATTCATCACCAAAAATTCCCCAACAAATCCACGGCTGTGGCTTAATCACCTCATATAAATCTCTATTAATCTTGCAAAGTCAAAACACAAATATATGACAAAAGTCTTTATGTACCCTCGATTTTGTGGTCAAAATGTTAAAAAATGGAACTGATCATCCAATGGTTCCAATTCACTTTTTTTTTAAACCTCCTTTTGGGGAATAAATAAATGACCTCCTTACTAATGTTTTAGTATCTACTAGACTGAATAAACTCAAGCTAAATGATCAAATAAACTGAAGAAGAAAAAGCTGCTGGTGCTAAAATTTGAACCGACTTTTCTTTTTCTTTGCAATAACAGCAATGTTTCAAGCTAAACTCAAACAGAAAATCCTTAGCAGGCACAAAGGAACATTTACTATTCCTCTTTCATAAATTGCTGGGGACATAAAAGGGCCTCTTCAGCAGTGAAATTTTGAATACTTTGTATTGTAACATCTTTCGGGGAAAAGCATATGAGAATATAAGTCAGGGGCTGGCTTTAAGAAGGGCCCACCTGGACCCAGAAGTGGCTCGTCTAAGCATGGAACTCCCAGTGCAGACAAACAGCTCTTAGGACAACACTCTCAGAGGACCTCAAGGACAGGGCAGGCATGTGGCAGGCTGAGGCTTCATCACTCATACCCGATTCTATACTTTCCTATTTAGGAAATTCAAAGTTATCCTGCCAGTGACATGCATAATCCAGAAAAACTGACACATGGGTTTGGGATATATTGTGTTCTGGCCATGTGTTTTCCTCTCAAACTCTATTCTAGGCTCTGAACACATCCTGATTAATATGGTAAAAGTGTGCTGTGGAGTAAGAGGAAGCCTGGTGTTACAGACCACCCACAGAGTGTAAAGTTCACACTTGGATAATAAAGAGTTGACTGTACTGGAAACATAAAAGTGGCTTTCCTAGACTCTGGGCAAGGAAGTTGGAAACCCAGCGAATTCCAGTGATTCATGTCTTTGTTTTCTAGGCTGGAAAATCATGGAGGAAAATCAGAGAAGGGGAGGGAGAAGGATAATGAAAAGACTAGATTAGGAAACTGCAACAGGAACCACAGGGAAGGCCGAGATGATTTTTGTAGCTGAAGAGGAGGCTGGTGGCAGCTTTGTCATCCATCCTCAGGCACTGTGCAACATGAAGGTCCATTCAGATGGCTGGCCTGTTACTCCATCTCCTCCTTCCAAGAAGGAACTGACTCAGGAAGCCAGCAGATGATGAATTTCTTTTTTTTTTTTTCTGTCTTCAACTTTTTATTATAGAAGTTTTAAAGAATATACAAAAGTGGAGAGAATAACATGATGAAGCCACATAGACCCATGACCAGACTTTAACAATTATCAAAGTATGTCTGCTCTTCTTAATCCTCTCTCCTCCCTCAAGCTGTATTAAAGCAAGTATCAGACATCATAAAGACGATGAATTTCTAGGAGATCCATCAAGGGGCAGCAAACTAAGAGGGGCAGAATGTCATTCTGTACAGAACTTGAACAATAGGAGATTCAGATTTTGTCTTGGGGCAGTCCTTGCTGGAAGCAGAGGTTTCTATAGGATGATTTCCCTGACTTCCTGATCCCCAGGAATAACAGCTACGAGGACAAAGCCCACTAATTGATAAGCAGAGAACATGAATATGATCACAGTTCCTGTTCTCTCAGAGAAGGTATCTTGGGACCTTGTCTAAAAGCCACACAGAGGCAAATGATACTACGCTTAAGGGAGCAGTTTTTGGAGAGGAAACAAAAATTGGACTAAAAATGAGAGGCTCACCATTAACCATCCCTATATTGGCATTTCAGATACTAGAGAATTTCCCATCAATAACCCTGGTCAAAGCTATAGTTGCTTAGAAAACATAGAGCCTCACATCTCCACTCATTGAGAAATTCTTCATTAGATCCCTTTCTTTCTTTTTTAAATATATTATTCATGTATTTGGCTGCACTGGGTCTTAGTTGTCGCACTCGGGGTCTTTGATCTTCACTGTGGCATGTGGGATCTAGCCCCCTGGCCAGGGATAGAACCTGGGTCTCCTGCGTTGGGAGTGTGGAGTCTTAGCCACTGGACCACCAGGGAAGTCCCTGGGTTCCTTTCACCTAAAGGTCTCCTTTGAACTCTTCACGGTGTGGCTTCCATGTATTTCCTCAGTCCCATTTTCTGCCACACATCCCTTATACTTTAGGTTTTAGAAGAGCTAACTTCTGTGTAGTTCTCCACACTTATCAAGGCATTCCACATTGCTATGTCTTTACCTATGACATTCCCTGGGCTTGGAATACCCCTCATCTGTCGTGACCACTTGGCAAAATTCTTAACTCTTGAAGGCATGCTGCCCACCACCCACTAGGCTACTCCTGTACCTACTACATACTTTTGTTACCACGCTTTCCATATTCAATGAAAATAATTTATTTATACATCTTTCTTACCTCCTGGATGGGGCTCCTTGAAGCCAAGGCTAGTTCCTTCTATATCTTTGCATCCCTACAGCTCCTAACACCGAGGTTATTATGTAGTCTATGCTCAACGAGACTTTGCTGAATTCCACTGATTTGTGGGTCTCACATTAGCCATTGTTTGCCTCACCACGTAAGGTGGGGAGCCCAAGGAAAGTGAACAATAGCACATTTTTTGAAAAATAAAAAAGAGGCTGCTATGTTAGACAACCAAGATACTAGTCATTAATCAAAAGCAACATACTACAGCATAGAATGTGGTGGGCTGTGGGCCTCTGCTGGACTCCTTTCTCCTGGAATCACAGAGGATGCACACGGGGTGGCAAATCCTAGCGGTAACACTGTCCAACCAATATCAGGTTCTGAGACACAGATATCGAATACGGTGTTACACAGAGGCCTTCCTGTATATTCGAGAAAACTGAGAAATTCTTCTTACTCCATCTTTCACACAGGAAATGCTTTAAGTTTCAGAATAAACTAATGATGGCAAGGATGGAAAAAAAAAATATGTATCTAGCTTCCTTTGCCTGGTTTATTCAAGCTCCTTCACTACATACCTAAAATGGCAAGTTGTATCTTTTTCTTATTCAGCCCCTCTGGGCCCCTCTGTGCCTGCTTAAGTCTTACATAAGTCTCTCATCTCTGAGTTGCCATGGTGTCCGGTAGTCTGTATCACATGATTCAGTCAATTACTGCCTTTCATTGCTAGGTTATCTAACACAGGACTGGGCATATAGCAGATATTCAAAAAACCAAACTGGTGGACAGATAAAAAGCCATAGTACATGCCCCCCCAGTCACCCAGCAGTTTTAGAAAAATTGTCAAGAAAATATTTTTCTCTCTTTACCACAACCCAAAGTTTGAAAAAGATATATAACTCCAGTAAGTTTAGAAAACTCATGCCAGTGACTTTTAAAACTCCCACAACCAGGAACAGCATTTCTCCAGTGTATTCCTAACCCCCGATAACTCCGTGTTCATGTGGGGCTTTAACATACCTCTTGGCCAGCCAGAGCTTGGCTTTGGTACAAACAGCGACGTCAGCCAGTTCCTGCTGAAAGTATGTATTCATTCTGTATTTGGAGTCTGAGAAGGCTTGTAACAAATGAAGAACCTAAACCAAAAAAAAAAAGAGAGAGAAAAAGCAATATCCTGCTGTGAAAATATATTTTTCCTAAACGTCCAGTTCTTCCCTTTTAGGTTTCCTCAAAATATTCCCCTCAAAGAAAACAGACACCTGCAAAATGTGGCTCTGGTCTCTTTGCAGGAAAAGCATGTTGATTTTGGAAGGATGCAGCAAGTGGTAAAAACCTTATGTCTTTCATCTGTACCTGTGCTCTGAGTTCCTTACCAAGTCTAGAAAAAGATGACTATTCTGTGACCAGTCATTAGATGCAAGAGTTTATTACTTATAAACAGCCTAAAAATTTATTTTAGCAAAGAAATACAAACATCTTTATCTTAGCAGTCTCATGAAAAAAAAAAAAGTACTTAAAAAAATTATTTCTGCATTTATTTATTTTTGGCTGTGCTGCTGCTGCTGCTGCGTCACTTTAGTCGTGTCTGACTCTGTGCGACCCCATAGACGGCAGCCCACTAGGCTCCTCTGTCCTTGGGATTCTCCAGGCAAGAACACTGGAGTGGGTTGCCATTTCCTTCTCCATTGCATGAAAGTGAAAAGTGAAAGTGAAGTCGCTCAGTTGTGTCCGACTCCTAGCAACCCCATGGACTGCAGCCTACCAGGCTCCTCCGTCCATGGGATTTTCTAGGCAAAAGTACTGGAGTGGGGTGCCATTGCTTTCTCCATTGGCTGTGCTAGGTCTTCGCTACTTTGCACAGGCTTTTTCTCTAGTTGTGGAGGGCGGGGGTTACTCTCCAGTTCCAGTGCATGGGCTTCCCATTGCGGTGGCTTCTCCTAGAGCAGAGGCTTTAGGGTACCTGGGCTCAGTAGTTGTGGCTCCCTGCCTCTAGAGCACAGGCTCAAGGGCGCACAGGCTTGGTTGCTCCACAGATCCTCCTAGATCAGGGATCGAACCCGTGTCTCCTGCATTGGCAGGCAGGTTCTTATCTCCTGAGCCACCAGGGAAGCCCCTCAAACAGTATTTTTTAAAGTCAAAATCTTACTACACAGGAAAAAATCAACTGTCTGTGAGTCTAATCTGGTTTTGGGTTTATCATGATGGGCTTGGCTGAAGAAGCAGGCTGTAATGACGCCTGCCTTTGCAAATACTGGATAGTGATGCTTGTAAACTACTGAGATTTTTTAGATCTTTTCTAAGATGTCAGGAGCTGAGGCAGCACTGCAGAACCCTGCTTTCTTACTCTTCCATGACATTATACATTAGAACTAAGCAGAGCAAGACAAATCCTGTTGTCTCTCTCTAGCTGCCTATATTTAGAACGAAGGCCACAATTCCAGCAAGGCCATGGCACAGGCCATGTGTGTGTGTACTGGTTTGTGTCTATATGTGTGCCTTGGGTTCATTCAGTCATGCCACTAACAAGGCCTCGGTGAGAAGTACTAACCTGCAGCAGAGAACAAAAGTGGATGAGGGCATAAACGAGATCCACAGACCTTAACTAGTGTCAAGAGAAAAGACATGTCAGAGAAATCCTTCAGATCCTTTATCAAGGGGAGGAGGAGGGTGGAGCAAAGCAAGCACAGATAAACACATCAAGAACTTGGAAAGCCTATTTTAATAATCAGAGTGTTTTCTCTTTCTGTTGTATCCTTTACCCGGGCTGCAGATGATTCTTTCTAAACGGCAGGATTCCACTTTTTCTTCTCTTTCTCTCCTGTCAATGAAGGGCATAACTTTGCGAGTTAAATATGGAAAGGAAGTAATGAGAAAAAGCAAAAGGTCAAGATAAGAGATCCAGAGCCATCAGACCCTAAATGGGGTCTGAGCAGGCAGGTTTTCCTGGGTCAGAGATCTGCAATTTCCAACAACAAATATATGCTGTGCGAGCACCTCTGGTTTAGAGTCAGTTTTGATTATTTTATTGTGCGGAACTGCTATTAAAGTTTTTTTCCCCTAAATAGGAGAAGGCACACAAGTCCCAATGTGGAGCCTGAAAACGCTTTCTCTAATAATGGATCTGTTATTTCAGAAGCAACAGATCAAATATCACTACTTCACCGCACCCCCATGGGGACCCATACCGCCCATCGTGAAGTCTGGAGCAGTGGTTCTGGCTGGGGCTTCTGTTCTTATGTGGTGACTGCCAGAGTGAAAAAAAATCACCTCCCTCTGCCCGAATCCCCACCATCCTGAGAGAGTTGGCAAAGCCACTGGGCCTTGCTTTACTTTTCTCCACAGCTGCACAGAACCAACCACCAGGGCTTTTCATGGTGTCACAGGACTGTAATTAATCAGCAGACACCAGCAAAATACATGACTTTGGAATTTACTTATAAAGAAAGCTGTGAGATTTTTCAAACGCCTCTCATTTAGAAGCAATCACTTCAAAAATAACTCCTGATGGATGTTTAAACTTCGTCCTATATTTGCTCACCTTACTTGGCAAAAACAAGGCTGTTTTTGAAACGCTTGGTAGCTCTGGTTTATGAAAACCAGCCTATGAGCCCATCAATTCTGTCACCTCGGGCACAAACCAGACAACAGTTGTGATCCTGGTTATTCACCAGGAACGGAGTGCGGTCTATTTACACGGGACCAATGGTGGGGGAAGGTATACTTAGAAGAACCTTGGTGGAAATAAACACACAGGAGAAACGGAGTAATATGTGTGAAAGACAGGGTCAGAGGAGACAAGGAAAATGGGGACAGGGGAGGAGGGGGAGAGAAGACAGAGGGCGGCGAAAGGAGAAAAAGAGTCTTGTAAGCCATGTCTGAAACAGGTTACTGTGCTTGAGAAAAAGTTTTCTTTAAAGATAATTAATGAAAATGTTTGAATATATGACTACCTTCCTATCACATGAAAAGTGCTGGGTTTGAGACTTCCCTGCTGGCCCAATGGTTGAGATTCCATGCCTCCAATGCAGGGGCTGAGGGTTCAATCCCTGGCCAGGGAACTAAGATCCCACATTATGTGTGGCATAGCCAAAAAAAGAGTGCTGGCTTAATTCTCTCAAGGAAAATGAGGCCATCCTTTGCATCAAGTCCAGAAGTGAGGCCAGACTTCTGGAACTCTGGTCCAAGGTCAGGTCTGGCAGTTCCAGGAAGCTCCAGTAAGGATCATTTGTCCATCAGCTCTGCAAGGATGGCAGAGGCGAGGCAGCTCCTCCCCCCAACTCCCTTTCTGACGTTCTGGTGCAGAGGAACTTCTGGGCAAACTGCGTGGCCAAGCCCAGGCCTGGGATAATTAGGAAACTGCACTAAACCAAACACAGAGAAACACAAGCTGCCAGACCTGAGGATGACGACTAACTGGACCACAGGAGAACGCTGAGGAGTTCAGTGTCACTTTAGGTGCCCCAAGGTGGCAACGGGATTCCAACATTCAGTCCAAAAATATTTATTAAACAACTATTATTACCAGGCGCTATCCTAGGGGCTGCGGCCGAGAACACACAGAATCCCTGCTTTCCTGCAGCTTACATTCCAGTGGTGGATAAACAAAAATATCAGTCGTTTCCCAGACTCTGCCTGGTTGGGATTTATAACCTGCACGATGGCCTCGCCATCACTCCGCTCTTCCACGTGACCTTCCAGCCTCCACCACAAGCATTTGCTGAACTGATGCTGATGTTTGGTGCCTCCTCCTCTATTATCTTCGCCTTTAGGACACACACCCATGGGTTTGGTGAGCTGCTGGTGGCGCCAACCCCAAGTTAGGAGCAGAGTCACAGAGCTGGATAATGCACACTCCTTACTCCATGGATTCCTAACCTAGTGGATTGCTAACCCAGTGGGGAAATCAGGGAGGCTGGATCAATGATCAGAATGCAACCCTGTTGAAGTGGGTGAGAGGAAAAGAGACTTCGGAGCCAAGTGGACTTTGGTGGAAACATAGTTTCTAGCTGTAGGGCTTTGGGTCACTTGTTTACCCCACAGTAAAGAGTATAATATTATCTATAATAAAATAAGTATAATATTATTTGTAATATAAAGAGTATAATAATATCTATCTGGTAGAACTACAGAAAGATTTCAAAGAACATATATAGATAAATAGATAGTACTTGGCACATGTTAGGCACCTGATCAAAATGCTAGTTCTCTTTTTCCATCTCTTCCCTCCCTTCTAGCCCTCCTTCCAAAAATAAACACAGAAGGCTTTGCAGGAAGAATGATACCCATATGTGGCCTTGAAAAGAATCTTGCCAGAATTGGAAGGAAGAATACACAAGCAGAGGAAACTGAATTATTAAAAAGTGTTAAAGAGTATTAAACTATTGGTATTGCCAACAAAAGAGTGAACATTAAAATAAACTATGGGCTTTAATTAATTTTTAATTTAATTTAAATACATATAAAATAATAATATACTTTATAATGCAAAATAATAAAATAAATAAAAAATAGTTAATTTTATTAACTAAATTAATTTAGTTAATAATGATGTATCAATATGGGTTCTTTAACTGTAATAAACATACCACTCTAATGCATGATGCTAATAACAGGAGAAAACTGGGGACAGGGGGCAGGGAAGAGAGGAATAACATGGGAACTATCTGTACTCATGGTTTCGGAAAATCCAAAATTGTTCTACAAAAACCCCATTCAGTAAAAGAAAAATATTGGGACTGCCCAGGGGACAGCAAATAGTTGCATGTAACAAGAGTGGAGCTAGGATGTGTGCAGGGCGGTGGGAGGCACAGCTGAAGAGAGGGGTCAGGTTAGACGGGGAAGGGTCTCAAAGGCAGAATCAAGGGATGTGTGCTCTGTTCTGGAGGCAGCAAAGACCTCTTCAGAGATCAGATCTCCAATTCGAAAAGGAAAAGCCAGGGACAGTGAGGAGGCTGGGTCAGAAGGGGTCGGGTGAGTGAGACTGTTGCCAGTCTAGACAAAAGGTGGTGGGGCTTGAAACCAGAGCCTGTAAACCAAGAACAGACTGCGGACCAGAAGTGGCTGCAGATGTTTTATTTGGCCTACACGGTATTTTGAAATCGCCATTGTGTGAACTGGGAGATTTCACATCAAACTCAACCTGATGTCGAAACTCTTTGGAAAAAGGAGAAGATCTGACAATTCTGTGACACCCCTACTTCATGCCAATCTAAATGATGGCAGCAGTAGAATGCAGAGGGAAGGATGTAGCTGAGAGACGTTTTGGAGGCAGAAGAAGCAGGACCTGACAGTTGCTGAAGACCCAGCATTGAAGGTCAGGAAAGAGACCTTCCCCCAGGGCAGCTGGGGATGGAGGGCCAGGCTTCAAGACCAGGATCATGAGAATAGGTGGCAGGACTGGGAATGAGGGATGGGGAGTTAATGAGTTTGGTCAGGAATATCCATGTGACGCTTGTTAGGGTAATTTATCTTGCAAACCAGGAATTCTTTTGAGAGTGAAAAAGAGCTCTATTAATAATCATACTGGGACAGCCCGAGACAGTTGGTAACCTCCAGCCATGGCAGACCCCTTGGAGAAAGGTTACAGTGGACTTAGGGGTGTCTCCAGCACACACACACACACACACACACACACACACACACCCAAAAACAAAAACAGGAGAAGGCTTTATTGACTTAAGATAGTTGTCAGAAGGAGACAAATGCATACAGAAAGCGACCAAGTGCGAACCAGCATCCTCACCCCGACTCTCACAGGCCTGGGCCGCCCAGAGATGAGGCGGTCACACCTGCTCTGAGGAGGGGTGGTCAGGAAGCAGCTCGAGGGACCTAAGACTTCTTGCCCCTGAGATGCAAGCCTTAATGAAACTCTGGGAGAATCTGAGACGAGTTTGGAGAACAGTCAGCCTCTGCCCACCCTCATCCCATGCTAAACACAGAGAGACTGAGGGGCGCCCCCAAACATCTTGGTAAAGCATGGGGTCCATTTTTGCAGCTTTGAATCTCAAAAGTGACTCCACAGAGCAAATGGAATGCTCTTTGAATACATGCCACAGGCCTAAAGAGAATCATGAGTCAGACCCCTGGAAGAACTTGCGCTGCACCAGTGAAATACGTCTGGTTTATGCTATTGGACTAAAATAGTGACTTGTGTTAGACAAGATCAAGAAGATATATGGCTGTTTGGGAATGCAACGCTAAGATGGCTTTTCCTCTCCACCAAGCATGGCTTCTAGGCAATTTCCCCCCTTATAAGATCAACAGCAGCTGAGTTCCAGAAACCAGCAGGATTCAGCAATAACAGGACCAGGTTTAGGCAGGCCGTGAAAAAGGACAACTCGGAAGAGAAAAGGGATGTTCATTTCAGAGGTCAGATATAAATGAGGTGAAGGTATCCTTATCAGGAACAATCCTGCTGAAGATCCACAAATCTATCCCCCTTTGCAGCTGTATTTATTTCCTTAAAAACAAAAGCCTGGTCTTCCTGGGCAGCAGGCAGACTGGGGGCGAACACTTCTGCCCCTATCACATTCAGCCCCAAGTATAAAATTTCTGTATCTGCTACTCTGCCTGCTGGCTTTCTCCCCACGCTGCTCCAACCCCCACAGCAAAGTCAGAGCCACATTTTTCCAAGCTCAGTGTTTACACAGGATTTTATTTCGGCTGGTAAAACATCTGTATTTTTTCAAGGACTTAAATAAATGATCTATGCTGGGAATGTACAGTATAGGGTGATGTCAGGCCCCCTTTTCTTTTCGACTCACTGGGCAGAACAGGCAAACATTGTTTCAGCCTGTCGCTGGGAATGTGAATATTTATCCTGTCGACTTAATTCATACAAACAGAACGAAAGGCAGGCAGGCAGAAGTATTTTATGGCTTTAAGTCAGACTGAAAGGAGGCTGGGGGAGAAGGGGGATGGCTGAAGAAGGAATCTAAACTTTCTAATTCACAGAAACATGCCTAATCATAGAACTGCTGGGAAACGGATACAGCAAAAATTATTTAAAAGGAGATTGTGTTTATTTGTATGCATGTGTGTGTTTGGGAGGGGGAGGTGGAGTTGGGAAAGTGAGAGAGAGAAGAGTTCTCTAACTTCTATGCCGTTTCCAATCATTACAATGTGTTTGAGGACTTAATTTTCTGCTCTAGGCATATTAATCTTATTCTTAACTAGAGGCATATTAATCTTATTCATAACTAGACCACAGGCTTCTGACTCCCACAGCGCTTCCTGGGTACATGTACCTACCTGCCTGTGTCATCTGTACAGACAGCTCCACATACTCTTCTTTGTTACCTGCCCTGGAGGGTCACTGGGTGGACTGGAGGCGTGACCCTTGGATGCTGGTCGTCCAGAACAGGCTTAGTGGGCATGTGCCACCCATGGCTACTTACTGATCTAACCTTAGGCTGGAGGGCAGGTCCAGGAAGCATTTCAAGTGGTTACTCCCCCAAACCGCAACCTGTTTATCAGACGAGGACAGATCCTTAGAAAGGTCTGGGTAAATTCCCAAAAGGTGACACTTGGCTGTGTTGTGTGGTTGCTGCCAGGAAAAGGATGCTAATTACAAAGCGTCATTACTTCCTAGCTGACTCTGGCTTGGGAAGCAGGCCATGAATATCTCTAAGGATTAAAATGTACACAAACAAAGTCTGTGGGGACCTAGAAATTCACTTTGTGTCTCAGATGCATGCCTTCTCCTCTAGTCACACTCCTACTGTTTCAGTTCAGGAACCAAAAGATCTTACACCTAGATGATGCAAACAACTTAAGCGACTGGTCTCTGTCTCCAAAATTCATTTTACACATGGCTGCAGAGAATTCTTAAAAGCCAAGCCCTGAGCACATCACTCCCAAATTCAAAGTCCTTCAGTGATTTCCAGTGTCCTAAAATAATCTTCCAGGCACCGAAGGCTCAACTTGTCTTTCTAGTTTCCCCTCCAACTTCCTCCACTTCATGACCTATTCTGTGGCTGTGAGCGACGATTTCCCATTCCTGACAATGCTTTTCCATCTAGGAACTTCCTTCCATTTCTCCCCACAACCTCTTCAGCTCTGCCTACTGAAATTCATTCATACTGTAAGACCCAGCTTATATACTACCTCTTCCATAGAGCCTTGCTCAGCTTTTATCACCACCTCCTATCCCCACCCTAAGACTTTCCTACTCAGCGCCCAATGACTCATTTCATTTGATTTCTTGTTTTAACTTTTTAAACTCTGTCATCATGTTATCAATCCACAATTTCCCTTTCCTGGAGCATGGCTCACTGAAGGAAAGGACTGCATCTTGTTCTTCATAGTCTCTGGACTCCAGGGATATACAGCTTTATCTGGCAGAAAGAGACTCAATCAACAGAGCATGTATCCATCTAGAGTACCACCCCGCCCCCTTGCCAGGGTGGAAGGATCAGAACCTATGTTTGCAGCAGCAGTTGGAATGCTAAGAGTCAACTCTCTAAACTCTCCCCACACAATGGGGTTGGAGGAAACACACGGTATTAATAAGAGAGTATAAGAACACTCCAGGATTCTTGCCTGGGAAATCCCAAGGACAGAGGAGCCTGGTGGGCTACAGTCCACAGGGTTGCAAAGAGTCCGACATGACTTAGCGACTAAAACAACAAAACAATAAGGAATGAGTATACATTTGTCTTAGATCGTCTCTGGCCTGCAGTGAGAAGTTCCATCACCCAGAAGAAGTGTCAAGGATGCCAAGGAATTGGGTTAGGATGAAGTTTAGATTTAGTCTTCAGCAAACATACAGAGAAAGGCTTGCTTAGAAAGAACTAACAATTTACAAAACACTGATACAATATCTGTTCTAACTTAAGAGTTTCTAGCTTTACAACACAGACATATTTCTGAAAAGCTACATATAACATTTTTCAAATTACAAATTATTTCTTTGTAAAATAAATCCCAGTTTAAATTATTTAGGGACAGCTTTATTATACATGATAATTTATTTTTTTCTAATATCTGGATCCTCAAACTATTGAGTTTCCTGAGATCAACAAGTAACTCTCTAACGCAGTAAACCTCACTAAGGAAAAATAAAATTTGTTTAGTCAAGACAGTTAATTGAAAGCAATTCCCTGGTGGTCTAGTGGTTAGCGGGCTTCCCTAGTGGCTCAGACAGTAAAGAATCTGCCTATAACATAGGAGACTTGTGTTTGATCCCTGGGTCAGAAAGATTCCCTGGAGGAGGGCATGACAACCCACTCCAGTATTCTTGCCTGGAGAATCCCACGGACAGAGAAGCCTGGCAGGCTACGGTCCACAAGGTCGCAAAGACATGGATAAAACTGAAGCAACTTAGCCTGCCTGTCAGTGGTTAGGACTCAGCATTTTCGCTGCCGTGGCCCTGGTTCAATCCCTGGTCAGGGAACTAAGATCTTGTAAGCTGTGTGTCATGGCCAGGAAAAAAAAAAACAAAACTGAAGCTGAGTGTTGGGCATAAGGGATTCATTATATTATTCTGTCTACATTTGTGTATATTTAAAATTTTTATTAAAAAAATTAAAAAATATTTACAGAGGGAGAGAAGGGAAAGAAAAAAAACCTAGCTATAGGACATAGAGATGAAATCAATATAAAAAGATCTTATGATCTTGTGCAGGAAATAAGATATGTACATAAATAAAATTCAAAGTAAAAACAGTAAGTGTTCTAAGAGAGATAGAGAACAGAAGGTCCAGAAATAACTGAAAGAAGATGATAAAAGTGACACAAACAGTAGTGAAAAGATTGACTTACTTAAGATAGACATGGAACAACAGACTGGTTCCAAATAGGAAAAGGAGTACATCAAGGCTGTATATTGTCACCCTGCTTATTTAACTTATATGCAGAGTACATCATGAGAAACACTGGGCTGGAAGAAGCACAAGCTGGAATCAAGATTGCTGGGAGAAATATCAATAACCTCAGATATGCAGATGACACCACCCTTATGGCAGAAAGTGAAGAGGAACTAAAAAGCCTCTTGATGAAAGTGAAAGAGGAGAGTGAAAAAGTTGGCTTAAAGCTCAACATTCAGAAAACTAAGATCATGACATCTGGTCCCATCACTTCATAGGAAATAGGAAAACAGTGGAAACAGTGACCGGCTTAATTTTGGAGGGCTTGAAAATCACTGCAGATGGTGACTGCAGCCATGAAATTAAAAGACGCTTACTCCTTGGAAGGAAAGTTATGACCAACCTACATAGCATATTCAAAAGCAGAGACATTACTTTGCCAACAAAGGTCCGTTTAGTCAAGGCTATGGTTTTTCCAGTGGTCATGTATGGATGTGAGAGTTGGACTGTGAAGAAATCTGAGGGCCGAAGAATTGATGCTTTTGAACTGTGGTGTTGGAGAAGACTCTTGAGAGTCCCTTGGACTGCAAGGAGATCCAACCAGTCCATTCTGAAGGAGATCAGCCCTGGGATTTCCTTGGAAGGAATGATGCTAAAGCTGAAATTCCAGTACTTTGGCCACCTCATGCAAAGAGTTGACTCATCGGAAAAGACTCTGATGCTGGGAGGGATTGGGGGCAGGAGGAGAAGGGGACGACAGAGGATGAGATGGCTGGATGGCATCACCGACTCGATGGACACGAGTTTGGGTAAACTCCGGGAGTTGGTGATGGACAGGGAGGCCTGGCGTGCTGCGATTCATGGGGTCACAAAGAGTCTGACATGACTGAGCGACTGAACTGAACTGAAGATAGACAACCAACTAGTTCTTTGGGAAATAATATAGTTGGGTCTGTATCCAAATACTTGTACTAAATAAATTTAAGATGGAGAAAATAATTAAATGTTAAGAAAAAAGAAACCATAAAAATGGCAGAAGAAAACAGGAAAATGTTTTACAATTTTCAGGCAAAAACAGACTAAGAATGAACACAAAGCTATGAATAAAAAAATAAGAAGCAGAAAAACGATGTGTTTATAACGTAAAAACTGAAATCTTTTGTGTAGTGAAAACTACCAGGAATATTCAAAAGTATAGGTAAGCCAGGGGTAAAATATTTGCTAATTCCCCTAAGGAACAAAGCTCTTGCAAATTAATAACAAAAATGAAAGTAACTGAGTGAAATGTGGCAGGGAGTTACACACTTCCTCATTCATAGCACCTTCAGCACCTCAATAATCTTTTCATGGTGCCTCTAGGCCAAAGGAAATACCTCACAGTTCCATTTATTAAGTAGTTAGGTCCAAACAACCTAATAAGTATTTATGCCCTACAACTTAGGAACTGTTTGAAAAAAATAAGACACATAAGTTGAAAGCAAAAATATTTTTATTCATTCTTTAATAACCACAATTACTTACTAATGGGATGTGTGTGCCTGCTGGATACTTTATAATTCTGCAAGCTCTGGAAATCTCGGGACTCCACTACCCTCATTCCTGTTCTGCATGGATTTTCTCATGGGACTAGCTCTTTATTACCGCAACTATCAAACACTCAAGTTTGCAAAGACATACAGAATCATCAAAAGGAATGCAGTGTGAGCTAATGCTGATAACTGTAAATGACTTCAAGCGAGTAGTTCACATAATATCTCACAGATGGCAAGTGTCATTGTCCTTCTCTCCCCCAAATTGAAAATATCCCACAACACTTTGGCACACGCTTTGGGAACTGCGAATCTGTTTAGCCGAGAATATAAACAAGCAATTCACAGATGAAATACAAATAGCCAATAAACACATGAGGACATGAGGACACATGTTTAGTTTCATTAACATTTAAGGAAGGGCAATTCAAACAATGAATTTTTAAAAGAAAAAAAACATTAATAAACAGAGACTTTTCTCTAAAGGGTAGGACCCATCAATATTGGGATTAAGGAAACAGACGTTCTCATTCATGGTGGGAGGAGGAACTGTTTCAACCTTTTCGGGAGGTAAGGAGCAGGGCCGCATTGCTGCACACACAATGTATTCTATATAGATGGCCTCATCTGTTTGTTAGACAAAGCAGCAAGTTGGAAGCGTCACTGTTGCTATCAAAATGGAAAACATGAACTTTCTTTAATCTTGAAATACCCATTTCTAGGAATTTATCTCACAGAAACATTTACAGGTATGGGCACAGAAACAGATGCCCAAGGATGATCTCAGGCAGCACTTACTGTAAGAGGAAACTTTAGAAACAGTCAATACAGGACCAGCTGAAAAAATGATGGGATATTCCTACATAGTATCCCATCATATCTAGCCAAGCAGTGCCTTCATTAAAGATAATGTTGTAGATTTATATGGATCAACATGAAAATATCTCTAAGACACACTGGTAAGTGAAAAAACAAGCTGCAAAAATAGTATGATCCCATTTTACCTGACGCCAAATTATTAACATCATGGGGGTTGGACTTTTACATTCGACACTGTACATTTCTGTAGTTTAGAAAGTTTCACAGTAAGAATGTATTACTTTTTAAAACTTCTTATTTTGAAATAATTACAGCTGACCCTTGAACAACACAGGTTTGAATTGCGAGGGTCCATTTATACATGGGTGTTTCTCAGCAGTAAATGCTATAGTACCACAATCTGTGATTGGCTGAATCCAAGGATGCAGAGAAACCTTGGCAATGGAGGGCTGACTGTGAGTTATATGTGGATTAATCCCCACATTGTTCAAGGGCTAACTGTAGAGCCTCATCATAACAAGTTGCAAAAACAGAGTTGGTCCTTTCAGTCAGCATCCTCTAACTGTGACACCTTATGTAACTGTAGTTCTATAACCAAAGCAGAAAACCGACAGTCACATTACTGTTGACTAGACTACAGATCTTACTCAGTTGTCATCATATTTTACATGTATTTCTTTGTGTGTGTGTTTGGGCAGGTGGACAGTTTTAGCCCATGCCTGGATTTGTGTAGCCACCACCGAAATCAAGATACAAACTGTCTCATCACCACAAAGGAAGAAGAGCATTATTTTTGGTATCAGAAATAATAAAACAAAATAACATTCTTTTTATCATATATTTCCCAACTTAAACTCAGTATGAAAATTCACATACTAATAATTATTGGGACGGGTGGCTGCGTGGCATCTTTCACCACAGAAATCAAAGAAAAGGAACTTTCAACACATCAAAGAAAAGGTGTTCCGACTTTTCCAAGGCTCCCCCTGGGTTCCCCCTCTGACTGTTCAGATCTGTGCCCAAACAAAGTGAGGAAGAGCCAGTCAGGGGAGAGACCCACTGAGGGTGGAGAAGGCTGACCACTGGGGAGGTGGGGAAGGGCCCGCTGGAGAGAGAGCTGCAGGAGTATCTATCTCCAGGGCCGTCTCCAGCAAACAAAGCCAAAGGAAATGCAGAGTTATTATACTAATTTGTATTTCCCAGACTTTAGAGAAGCTGTAAAATGTGCCTTATAAAAAGGGTTTGACCCACAGAAGTGCCTGGCTTTCTGCATCTGGACTTTAGGCTTGTAACTCCAGCTGCCCAGTGAAGGGGTTTGGGGCAAAAGCCCCACAAACCTGGGCCTGGGCCAGAGACAGCCTCAGAATCTGCTGGCTTCTAGCACACTGTGCTAACAGAGATGCCTCCTTCTGAAAAATGAAAATGGAAAAAAAGTGGGTTGTTTTTTTTTGACTCTGTAGTTTGTAGCGTATTTCAAAGGTCATCAAAGTAAACAAAAGGAAAAGACTGTGACTCTTTATAAGTCAAAAAGTGACAACTGTTTATAAAGCAACTGTTTATATTTTCACATGGAGGGAGGGAAAAAAATGATTCCTCTAAGCCCCTAGGAATGGAGATTTGGGCAGCTCTCCCCCTCCCCCAGTTTGTTTGTTCCTTTGCCATTCGACACCTCCAGCAGCGAAGTCCAGGAACATCTGCTGTGTCCATTTTATGTGGAATTATAAAAGCCGACTGGATGGCTGGGATTTGTGAAATAAACCAGGCAGTGTCTCAAGAAGCAAAAGCCTCTGTAGCACCTCTTGCTAACTGTGCCTCCACTACCCTACTCCCGAGAGCTCCCAAGGCCCAGAGTCACAAAGCCCAGCTGCAGGAAGCTCTCTCCCATTCTCCAGCCGTTTCCTCTAAGCGCCTCAGTTCAGGGAAGGGTGATTCTGGGAGGTCTAACTGAAGCCAAGGGTCAGTGAAACCAATCTTTATGAACCTCCTCTGATCCCTGAGAGTGATCAAAAACACCCTTTTCACTCGTGAGTTTTCTGGGCTTAGCTCATAATGAACTCTGGACAAACATTATGGATGAGTTTCAAAAAGGATTTTATAGGCTATGAGATATATTCCAAAACAATGAAACTAGATTGGATTACAATAATCATCTAAAAGGTACTTTTTAAAACATGGGGTGCCATGGGCATTAATCAAGGTGTGATCCCTGGTCTGTTATAAAGATTTCATATTATTTCTACTTAATCCATTCAGGTTCAGCTCATCAAGTCCCTCTATGAAGTTCTTCCTGACAATTTTAGGTTGTGGCAATCTTTCCATCCTCTCATCCCACAGTATTTATTATCTGAACCACTCATTTGGCACCTAAGATATGTTGCCTTGATTGCTATTTATCTTTTTATGTAAACCATGTCTTTTTATCTCCTACAGAGCCTTACTGGAATGCAAAAGTTTGTTGATTTGATTTTAAATTTAAGGCAATTACCATGTGGGCTGAGATAAACAGTACTTTCAAGGTAATAGTTAACTCAATAGTGAAAGTAAACACCAAGACTGCTTGCGAATGGGTTGGCTTACAAAGCAAGATGACCAATGAATGCAAGTCCTTGAGCCTGGAACATGTTTGCGGCCTGGGCCATCAGCCTGCTAAGCTGAGCCCACTAACATGTTATGTTATGCACATGAATTCATCATCCCTCCAACCTCATCTTAAGGAAGCTCATAATCTACCCTCTAAACCTACTTCAGCTCAAACACTGGTGCCTCTATGAAACTATTCTTTGAACCGTTAAGATTTCTTTGTTGAATGAGTGGCTGAATGAAACAATGACTTTCTGGGCAACTATCCGTGATCCATCTGGGCCTGTCCTCTTTCACTACACTGCTGGAAGGCTATGAGGATCAGGTTTAGGGAAGTTCTAAGAAAAGTTGTTACAAAATTTCCCCCATAAACAAGCCCTCCCTGTCAAATATCGGGGCTGACTACTACAGGACAATGGCACGCTCCTCTAGGTACATACTAAACCCAGGGTGATTTTACCTCCAAAGACATTTAGCAATGGCTAGAAACATTGTTGGTTGTCACAATTGTAAGCTACCAGCATCTGGCAGGTAGAGGCCAGAGAGGTTGCTAAGCTAAATATTCTATGATGCACAGAACAACCCCTCTGAACAAAGAATTATCCAGCTCAGAAGGTCAAAAGTGCTGAGGTTGAGAAGCCCTGGCCTACTGTAACAGCAAGGGCTCTGCAGTCAAGACCTAGTTGGAGACCTTTGGAAAATTATTTAACCTCTCTGAGCCTTAATTTCCTCATCTAGCCAATGGAGCTAATAACATAGCTCACCTCATGAGGGTACAGTGAGGTCTAAAAGGTAACAGATATGAAAGACCTTTGCAATTACTCTTTAAAAAATTAGTCATCCTTATTAACGAATGCATGCCCATGTGTGATTTTAATTTGGCTGTGCATTTGAAATATCTCGAGGTAAAAAGGAGACTAACACTAGGAAAGTGAATCCCCTTGATTAAAGACTATTCTTCCATCCTCAGGGATTGTGTGCTATTTCCATAATGTGGATATCCCTCTTTATCCATCTGAGGTCTATGTTCTCCTGATACTGTGCTATTCGGTAATTTTCTTTAATCCTCTGTGGTACCTACTTATTTATATTTTTTTTGGCAATTGTTTTCACTTGGCCACTGGACTTCTGCCTGTTGTGGTATTGTTCCTTAGCAATGCTTTTCTTAGTGGTCTCTGAATTTTCCCAATAACTGTGCTTTCTGCCTAATCATCTCATTACAGCTTAACAATAACAAAGTGTACGGCAAGGATAAATTAATTATCCTCCAGGTGCTTTGAGGAGTATAAGTATAGTGCTTGTTATCAAGTTTGCCCTTTTTGCTTCAAGTTAACCTTTCTGCATCAAAGGTAAATTTAAACATTCGATTTACATCTAAGGCTAAGTTGTGCCATTCGGTGTTGTTAGAAGAATAATTGGTGACCCTTGAAGATATTAGGTCTCTAAGTTATGACCCTCAAGAGTTTAATCCTTGATACTCTAACAGACCACGCTCCATAACCTCACATATCCAAAGGTATACCTCTCCAGCTCCATTTTCCTGCTGCACAGAGGCAAATGCTTTAAAAAATAAGCTAAGGAAGCATATTTTCTTATTTTTCTAAGTATTTCCTAAATGACCCAAATCAGGTAACAAACACTTCACCTTCCACTCAGGTCATTTCCTGGGTGAATCTGACCATTTCACTTTCAGTTTTTTTTTTTTTAAGGAATCAAAGCATCTTTCAAGTGTATATTAGTCTCATAAAATGGATATCTGGATATTTTATATAGCAAGGAGGCCTTACAGTCTTGTAGTTTTGGATAAAAGGTGTGTTAATATGTGTGTGTGCATGTGTTGAAAATTCCACAGATTCTTGATTTTCACAAACAGGCAGTATACTCCCAATCTCTTGAAATTAATGGTGAACTTCAGTAGAATGAAGTATGTCTCCATAACTGGCAGACTCTCAGCTATCATGAAAAAGAAGTTGAGTCAAGTGGTGGAGGAGGAAGAGGGTCTCACTTTGTTCAGAGAGATGCCTTCAGCTTTGGCGATTACTGGTCATTTCACCATTGGAAAAACAAAGGAAAGGCAGGGTTCATCTTACCATTGTGAGGAAGTAAGCAAGATACTCACCAATAGGGGAATCTTGGTTCCTAAGTTGTGGACTAGGGGCATTGACTCTGATGGAAATAACACACAATCCCTGAGGATAGGACAGTAGTCTTTAATCAAGAGGAGTCATTTTCCTAGTATTACTTAAATAGGCTGTTTATGTAATGTGACAGACTCAAAGGCCCAGTAGAGTGACTAAAACTGACTTCTCCTAACGCAAATGTATTAGTTTAAAGCAAGGTTTTTCAACCCCAGCACTACTGACATTTGGGACCAGAAGCTGTTGGTTGTGGGTCCTGTCCTCTGCATTATGGGATGTTTGTCAGCATCCTTGGCCTCTACCTGATGGATGCTGATGGCACACCATCAGTTACAATAACCAAAAATATCTTCAGACACTGCAAAATGTCCTCTCTGGGGGAAAATGCTCCCAGTTGAGAATCCCTGCACTAGGAATTCATATGCACACACTGATACCATGTATTATAGCTACTTTGGGGAAGTGAATACTTAGTATAGTCTACCTTCTTAAGAAGATCCTGACTCATTCTTTTTTTTTTTCAGTATCTATTTATTTGGCTGTGCTGGGTTTCAGATGTGGTATGTGGGATCTTTAGCTACAGCATGTGAAGTCTTAGTTGCAGCATGTGGAATCTAGTTCCCTGACCATGGATCGAACAAAGGTCCCCTGCCCTGGGAGCATGGAGTCTTAGCTACTGGACCAGCAGGGAAGTCCTGGACTCATCCATTCATTCAGAAAATATTATACTGCTGATATGTCTCTTCTAGGAAGAGTGAAGAGCATGTACAGGGGCCCTGGGGCAGGACAAGGCCTGGGTATTACAGGGAGGTTCAAGGGGTAAGAGTTGAATAACAGGAGGAAAGGGCAGTATGAGATGAAGTTGGAGAGACAGGCTGCTCAGATCACTATGGTGCTTATAAACTACTGGAAGAAGTTTGAATTTTAAGCGTGATGGAACACGGCTAATGAGCTTTAAGCAGGGATTAAGAAAATTTCAGCTGTGTTTTAAAAGATCCTTCTGTCCGACAGAGAGAGTAGAATGAAGGGGGCGTGAGTACAAGCAAAGAGGTGGATGTAGTTGTCTAAGCGAAAGAGGAGACTGGCCTGAACAAGGATAGTGGTGTAGAGAATGAGAGCAGAGAAGCAGATGATACTGGTGGATTAGATACCAAGCTAAAGAAAACCTGAGCCCCCGGTTTCTCAAGAAATTGGGTAAACGATAGTGCCGTTTACTGAGAATGTAAAGCTTGGTGGAGGGCCATGTTTGTGGCTCAGCCAGGTTATGGAATAAAGAGTGTGTATTTGCTCAGATGGGAAAACATCATCTTATAATCTCTATTTCCTAGAGGTTTATGGTTTATTTCAAGAGACAGCATATAGGTACAATATGGTCACATCCTCTGTGGGAGTAAGGTATAAAGTCAGTGACTGGGGTGAACACTGTATACAGAGAAAATGACCTTCAATCACAGTCAGCACAGCCACAGACTCTGAAGAGACAGTACGTTGCCAGCTCACAGCTCACTGTTCACTCTGGGGCGCATGTTCACTGAGAGAAAAGGCAATACAACTCAGCAGGCGATTTGTAAATAGTTTTTCTCTTTTATTCTTTAACTTTACATATATTCAATGGCACCCCACTCCAGTACTCTTGCCTGGAAAATCCCATGGACGGAGGAGCCTGGTGAGCTGCAGTCCATGGGGTCGCTACGAGTTGGACATGACTGAGCGACTTCACTTTGACTTTTCACTTCCATGCATTGGAGAAGGAAATGGCAACCCACTCCAGTGTTCTTGCCTGGAGAATCCCAGGGACGGGGGAGCCTGGTGGGCTCCCGTCTATGGGGTCGCACAGAGTCGGACACGACTGCTGCGACTTAGCAGCAGCAGCAGCAAGCTAAATGAGTTCTGTATACTTCTACTAAATAAAAAATAAAATCAACTTTCACTTAAGACGTGAAATACCAACAAATGAGATTTACTATCAAGCAAACTATATACAAATACATTCAGTTAATGAAAGATCTAAGGAAAGTGGGATAAAGGAAAGGCTCACTTTCTGAAGAATGTGGTGTTTTAATTAGGAAGAAGTTACAGACCAGAGAGGATTTGGCATCGCATACATACAATTGGTAGGCGACCCTCCATGACTACTTGGGTCTTATTTCTCAGACCTCTATAAACAACTTCAATGAAAAACTAGGAGGTTTAAAGGTTTCAACAGCAATGGGGTACGATGGAAGGCAGAGGGGGAGGTATCCATAACACAGGAGGACTATGAATGAAAAAACACAAGTTTATTTATATACAAAACTTCTTCATACTGGAGGAGAGTGAAGCCAAGAAACAAACCATTAAGGTTCCCAATGAAGTTACTGTCAAACTATAGCAAGAAATTAAGATTTCCTACATTCCTTTGAAAAGAAAAAAAAGAAGTAATGCAGTTCCTCAAAAAACTAAAAATAGAATTACCATAAGATCCAGGAGTTCTACTTCTGAATATATATTTAAGATTCAAAAGGAGGGTCACAAAGAGATATTTGTACGTCTATTTCATAGCAACATTATTCACAATAGCCAAAAGGTGGAAGCAAACCAGTATCCAATGACAGATGAATGGATAAACACATGTGGTATACACATACAATGGAATGATATTCAGCCACAAAAAAGAAGAACACTCTAACACATGATGAATCCTGGGGAGATTATGCAACGAGAAATAAGCCAGTCATAAAAAGACAAACATCGTATAAATTCACTTATATTAGGTATCAAGAGTAGTCAAATTCATAGAACTAGAAAGTAGAACGGTGGTTGCCAGGGGTTGAGAAGGAAGGGAAAAATAGAGAGTCGTTTAACGGGCATCAAGTTTCAATCCTGTAAGATGAAAAAGTTCTGGAGATTGGTCAACAACATGGGAACATATTTAACACTACTGAACTGAACACTTAAAAATAGTTAAGATGATAAGTTATACACGTACTTTATCACAATTAAAAAGTTTTTAGACTCGAAAGATATAATATTGTATTCAGTGTCATTTCTGGGACGCGTTTTAAAATCTCTGATTATACAGTTCCTCATCTACTAAAAAGCCTTGTGGGTGAACTACACATTTACTTTAGTGGACCAACTGATACTGTGAGCCTGCATTAATCAGATGCTCTGAGAACCTCAAAAATTAGCATCAGATGCTAATTAAAAATAGCCAAGTCTATCATTAGAGGCGAGCCATAAGATGGTACTAACTGTAGAAAAAGGAATAATCCTCAAGTGACAGTGAGGAACATATAAGCAAACAGTAAAGACCCATTTTTTTGTGCGTGTTTTATTGAAGTACAGTTGATTTACACAGATTCAGGTAACAGCAAAGTGATTGTTTTATATATATATAGGCTGGATGGCATCACTGACTCGATGGACGTGAGTCTGGGTGAACTCCGGGAGTTGGTGATGGACAGGGAGGCCTGGCGTGCTGCGATTCATGGGGTCGCAAAGAGTCGGACACGACTGAGCGACTGAAATGAACTGAACTGAACTGAACTGAAGGTATATATTCTTTTCTGTTATAGGTTATTTCAAGACACTGACTACAGTTCACTGTGAAGACCTGTTTTATTGCTTTTCTAGTGTCCACTGCTTTTCCAGTCTCTTTACTATGGAGGAAAAAACAACCACCATAGCTTAAATTCTTAGACAGAATTTAATTTTTTAAAGCTTCTCTGTTGCAGACTATTTTAAAAAGTATAACGCTCATTAGAGAAGATGTGGTTGAGACTGTTATTACGATCATCATCTAAAAGTCATCCTAAGGAGGTACAAAAGTTTGCTTTGTATCATACCCTTGTGCCAAATCTGCTTCCCATACAATATCTACTTTCTCTTTGCTCACAGCTAAAGATCTCTCAACATTATCACCCCTTTTCATTAACTCCATTCCACACCACTTTTTTAACCTGTTGATAAGTTTGTTTTTTTTTTTCATTTACCTAACCTGAAATCCAAAATTTCATCAACTCACCAGTTCAACATCAAGATAATCCTTTTCTGCTCTTCTCCGTCCTCCGAACAATTATCCAACCCAACACCACAGGTCAGAAAACCTACTGGTTCTAATTCTCTTACTTCCTTCTCAAGTTCACTATCTGTAGCAAAAAACACCTCTCCCATTACCTCTAGGTCTCCAGCTGTAAAACTGAAATGATACAACCAATCTCCCCTCTATCGCTTGGGATGAGGACTACGGGTTTTTGTGCACTGCTGACCTCCTTGATCCTTATAAGATGGGTCATGCACATTTTTATCTCTGCCCTGGTTTCCCACAGCTCTTACTTCATGCCCCTTGATCTTGACCACAAAACACTGTGCTGTTGACAGCCCCCGCAGTCCCCCGCTTCCTCCACTCCTGCCTTTGGGCAGCGCTGCCTGCTGCTCTTTAGACTTGGAAGAGTCTCTCCTTGCATCTGCCTCTTTAGACTTGGAAGAGTCTCCTTGCATCTGCCAAGCTGCTGTTTCAAATGCTTCCTCTGGACTCTCGTCTGCCCAACTGCTCTCCACATGAATGAGCAGGAGCACCCTTCCTGGAGTGGAACAGGTTTGGAGAGAAACTGAGCGATGAAATGAAATCCAGAACACGTTTTGCCCTTCAAATATTTGAGTTTAGAAATGTCAAGATTTTATTACTGTTCCCATGGTCCCTTAACTTCAGTGGCAAATTACCTAGTGATATATAATATCCATCACTTGGGGGATAAATCTCCTCTATTATCCCCTGGACATGACAAAAGAATCACTTGTTTCTTATATTAATTTACTTTTGTATATTAATCCCTCTCGTCTACTCTTAACCCAATGTTTTCCAAACTTGTCTGATCCTAAGAATCACCTGTGTTACACATGAAAGAGGCAGAAGTCCTATTCCAGATCCACACAATCAAAATCTTTAGGACAGAGACTTGGGAACCTGTATTTTAAACAATGCCTCATGTAACTCTTGTGTCAAGTAAGTTTGGGGAATATGTGACAGACTATTAAACCTGCTGGCAGGTTTTTAACAACCAGAGACCTGAAGACATATAGCCAGATGGCCTGAATTACACAGGCTTTAGTCATGAAGATTCTACCTACTCCATCCACGCTGATGATTTAACTTAAAAATTAATACTCTGTGATTCTGCACTTTAGTTTTTCTGTTGCAGACATATTGAAAGATTCTTATGATGAATTTATACGGTTTTATGTACACCTAGTGCCTAAGGAGCACAGTATTGAGCATTTAATTGAAACGATTTAAACCTTGCTGAATGGTTGGTAAAGGCACCATCCAACTCAAGAAACAAAAAACCAAAAAGCAAACAAAAACATCCCAAACAACAAAAATAAAAAACAAAATCCCTAAAATTTCATCTCTTAAGGTCTACCTGAGTAGCACTGAACCCCTCCTTCATCAACCATCAGGTTAATCAGAATGAGAAAATGGTAATTTAGGGTTTATCCCTTGGCCTAAAAGAAGGCAATTATTCAGTGACTTGGCCAGATTTCTAGAAACTATTGTGAGGCCTTGTCTGACTGCCTAGATTTCTCATAATAGAGTCAACTTCCTTTATCCCTCAAGGATTACTACTTTGACCCTGTGTTCTCTCCACTGTCATGCTGGGGAGAGCTCTGAGTTAATGATTTACATCTGATAGTGCATGATAAAAATTCAAGCACAGGCAAGGACACGTAGGGACGCCTCTCAGAAATGGAAAGAAGTTTCATGTTGAACACTGTAAATGTTCAAGGATGATTATTTTAAACCATATTTTCAAAGCATGAAGATGGATTATAATAGAAATGAATTGTATTAAGTAGAAAAGAAGGTAGAACCCTTTCTAAAAAGTGAAAGATTATCACTTACATAACATCCAGAAAAATAAAACTGAGCAAAAAATAAGAAGCCAATTTATTCAAGAAGTTAATATCGAAAACAAAAGTTTCAGTGGGGGTATACCACAGCTATGCTCAATATTACATTTTTCAAAGAGAGGAACCCACTCTGTGTTAACGAAAAAGCTTCAAATATAAACAATGAGTGGTCCATATGATGAGATTCATCTCTGAAACTGAGCAGATTTCTAACTGAATGCATAGAACAGTCTATTTATAAACCCTAATTCCCATCAACCTTAGAACGATGTCAACTAACAATAACAAGTTAATGTTTCCCAGTAAGCTTCACTGTGCCATTTAATTGCCAGCACTCGGGCCAAGGTAAACTCAACAGTAACAAAAGAGCTAACACCACAATCAAAGAACAAGATTAATGAATATTACATTTCTGCTTTGAAGTGAATGCTGAAAATCAAGTCCATAACATACTCTCTTTTAGGCCTTGGACTTCAATTGTACCAAATACTGGATTTGAAGGTACAGAGTTTAAAAATATTCTTCATGTTTTTAATTAATCACAAGCTTCATTCCTTGGAGAACTTTAAATTGAAATACAAGTTCAAGTGTCAAATCCAAAGTGTACAGCTTGATGAATTTTTATATATGCCTAATTATATAGTTTTTTAAAAAAATAATTTAAAATAATATAACTCAACAAATGAGTCCATTACCTAAGATTACTTATAAGTCATCATATTTGTTCTAGAAAATACATTATAACATTCTTGTGCACTGCTGGTTAAATGGTAGAATTCTCACCTCCTCAGTTCAGTTCAGTTCAATTGTTCATTCGTGTCCAACTCTTTAAGACCCCATGGACTGTAGCACGCCAGGCCTTCCTGTCCATCACCACCTCCCAGAGCTTGCTCAAACTCATGTCCATTGAGTTGGTGATGCAATGCAACCATCTCATTCTCTGTTGTCCCCTTCTCCTCCCACCTTCAATCTTCCCCAGCATCAGGGTCTTTTCCAATGAGTCAGTTCTCTGCATCAGATGACCGAAGTACTGGAGTTTCAGCTTCAGCATCAATCCTTCCAATGAATATTCAGGACTGATTTCCTTTAGGATGGACTGGTTGGATCTCCTTATAGTCCAAGGGACTCTCAAGAGTCTTCTCCAACACCACAGTTCAAAAGCATCAATTCTTCGGCGCTCAGCTTTCTTTATAGTCCAACTCTCACATCCATACACGACTACTGGAAAAACCATAGATTTGACTAGATGGACCTTCGTTGGCAAACTAATGTCTCTGCTTTTTAACATGTTATCTAGGTTGGTCATAATTTTTCTTCCAAGGAGCAAGCGTCTTTTAATTTCATGGCTGCAGTCACCATCTGCAGTGATTTTCAAGCCCCCCAAAATTAAGCCTGTCACTGTTTCTATTGCTTTCCAGTCTATTTGCCATGAAGTGATGGGACCAGATGCTATGATCTTAGTTTTCTGAATGTTGAGTTTTAAGCCATCTTTTCCACTCTCCTCTTCCACTTTCATCAAGAGGCTCTTTAGTTCTTCTTCACTTTCTGCCATAAGGGTGGTGTCATCTGCATATCTGAGGTTAGTGATATTTCTCCTGGCAATCTGGATCCCAGCTTGTGCTTCATCCAGCCCAGCATTTCTCATGATGTACTCTGCATGTAAGTTAAACAAGCAGGGTGACAATATACAGCCTTGACGTACTCCTCTCCTGATTTGGAACCAGTCTGTTGTTTCATATCCAGTTCTAACTGTTCTCACCTCCTACACTGACTTAAATGCTAACAGTAGATATTGAGTGTTCATAATATGACAAAGAGCAGCCCTCACTTTTTGCTGGAGGAGAGACAAATCTTCAGGAGTAAATACTTTGCCTCTTTATATTATATTAAAAAATATTCAGTAAGAAAACGCTCTTATAAAAATGAAGACAGAAGAAAAACTGAAATGTACATCTTTTGCTATGAGGGAAAAGATTATTGATTCTGATTTTCAAACTCTATGATTCTTTTGGTAACTCACTCTTGAATATATCAACTCCTCAGTAAACAAAATGAATTAAATCTTTACGATCTTTCGAACTGAAACTGTTTTCGTGTCTATGGACCAAACTGCTTCAGGCTGTTTCCCAAACCTCTATAAATAATTCGGCCACTTATTTGCTAAGAAGGTCCACTATCGTTTCCCTTTTCTGGTTCGTTAAGAAATCACTTGTCCTTTTAGCTGCTACGGTTATGTGCTAACTTTTCCCATTGTTTAAATATCTACCACCCAAGCCTGTGATGGATTACACAACCCAGGCTGAGGATATACAATTCATCCTGGACTTCTCTGATGGTTGAGATAACTCATTGGTAGGTGTTAGGTTTTTGTCACCACTCATTCAAACACACTCCTCCATCTTTTAACTGCCTGTTGTCACCTCCTTATAAACTTCTTCCTTGGTAGGCCATGATGATGACGTGCTCAGCTAGATAAATATGTATGTATCAGTGGCAAATATCGAAGAAACAGCAACACTTCCTAGACACAAAATAATTGGGAAAAGACCAATTTGAATGCACAAGAAATTTTTTTAAACAGAAATAATTTTTAAAGAACTGCTGGTCTATTTTAAAATTGTGGTCAGTAACATGAACCACACTAAAACAAACAAATGACTGTCAAGTCGTATTTCTATTAAGCTGATTCTGAATAAATTCAGAAGCTTCACTGGCAGTGAACATTCAGGGAGGAAGGAAAACGTGTGTGCCGTCTCAGTGAGAATTACAGAAACAAAACTCTAAAATGGTACAATTCAAGGTAATGAGATTTCCTCTTTAATCTAGAAAAATCTCGTTCTCTTTAATGAACAAAGTGAGAGTTGACGTGGCCAGTAAACCTGGTATTCTAAGTCAGGAGTTTCTAACCACTCTGAGAACTTTGCATTGCAGGGTGTGAAGGTCTTCAAATCACCACCAAATCAACACAGCTGATGAAGGGGAGTTTTCTACAACATGAGTTTTCTTGTTCAACTATGTTGCGTTCCTATGTTTCACGTCACCAAAAGGAAATGAGCCATCCAAACTGTATCTCAAAGTGGCAGAAAGGTCAGTCTCCAATGTGACATAGCAGATACTCAGTCTAGTGTATATTTAAAATCAGATTTTTAAAATTTTATAAATTTATAATTTAAATTTAAAATTAGATTATTTCAGAAGCGCTTGTTTCTAATGCTACCAATAGGAAAACAGAGAAAAAGAAGAAAGCACTATTTCAAACCCTTTTGATTATTAAAAACAGCATTAATCTAGTTCATTCATTCAACAAACATTTGTTGAGGGTTTACAGTCAAATGCTATGGGAGTATATAAAATAACTGTGACGTGTTCACATGGCTACTTAAAGTACAATATACAATATATAGCTTAAATTATAAATCACGATTCAAAGATTAAAACACAGTCCAAGATCTTCAGTATCCCTATGAAAACTGTGAGCTTTACAGGACTAATAGTACGTTTATATTGCTGCTGCTAAGTCGCTCTAGTTGTGTCTGCCTCTTTGCGACCCTATGGACTGTAGCCTGCCAGGGTCCTCTGTACATGGGATTCTTCTGGCAGGAATACTGGAGTGCCAGGCCCTCCTCCAGAGGATTTTCCCGACCCAGGGATCGAACCCGTCTCTTATGTCGCCTGTATTGGCAGGAGGGTTCTTTACCACTAGCACCACCTAGAAAGCCTTATAATATATTAACTTTCATATATACTAGGATGTTTGCACCCTCCCTGGGTTGAAAAGATCCCCTGGAGGAGGGCATGGCAACCCACTCCGGGCATGGCAACCCACTCCGGTATTCTTGCCTGGAGAACTCCATGGACAGAAGAGCCTGGCAGGCTATAGTCTATAGGGTCGCACAAAGTGGAGAGGACTAAAGTAACTTAGCACGCATGCACACACATACTGGGATGCATTTCTGGTTTCTCTACTTTGTCCTCTGATATTCCTTTCTAATGATGAGTTAGTACTATACTTTTATATTAATGTGTGATAAAAATAACATACATATAAATATTAACATACCTTTATATTATATTTTAGGATTTGATACGGCAAGCTCTACAATTCTTGACTTTTCTAAAAAAATTTTTCTAGACACAAAGTCTTTAATAAAAGTTTAGCAAATTGAATCCAGTAATTACTAGAGAGGATAACATATCAAGAAGAAATGGGATTTATCTTGGCAATGCAAAGTTGGTTCAATATTCCAAAATCAACGTAATTCATGAGTTGAAGACATAAAAAAAGAAAAACATCTGATTATCTCAATAGATGCAGTAAAAGCATTTGACAAAATTCAACATCTGTTCATGATTAAAAACTCAATAAATTAGAAATAGAAGAAAAATTCATCAACTTCATGAAGTATATCTAGGAAAAAACCTACAGCTAATATATGTATTGATGAGACTGCATGCTTTCCCCTTATGGTTGGGAAACCTAAGAATGTCCCTCTCAGTATTCCTATTTCACATTATACTGGAAGATGAACTAGTGCAGTAAGACATGGTAGGGAAACAAAATGCCGATTGGAAAGAAAGGTACTACCTTATTTGTAGATGGCATTATTATCTATCTATGCAGAAAAACCCTAAAACATCTATTTTTTAAAGATACAAGAATTAATAAGTTTACTGGTAAGGTCTTGGAATATGAGGTCAATATGTGAAAATTAACTATATTCCCTAAAAAGTAGTAGTGAACACTTGGAATTTTTAACTTAAAAACATTATTATTTCTAATAGAACTAAAACATCTTTGGATAAATCTACAAAATATGTGTAGAATTCATTATACAAGGACTATGTAGGTCTGTATTCAGTAATTTTTTTTTCTGTTAAGGGCCAGAGTAAAAATGACTATCTGGGTCATACAGTCTCTGCTGTTAACTACTCAACTCTAGCATTATATTGTAAAGGCAGCCATAGAAAATAAGTAAACAAGTGGGCATGGCTGTGTTTCAATAAAACTTTATTTACAAAACAGCAGGCAGATCAACTTGGCCTGTAGATTATAGTTTGCCAACCCCTGGTCTAGAGGAATAACCCCAGGTCTCAGACTTAGTAAAGTTCTTCATGAATCTGCAGAACTTTGTTGGGTAGAGACACTAATATCAATAATTTCTGTCCAGTGGAACAGATATTCCCAAGATTTATGATCTATTGGACACTAAAGTGTCTAATACCTAATTTGGGCTTCCCCAGTGGCCCAGTGGTAAAGAATCCACCTGCCAAGCAGGAGACACAAGTTCGATCCCTGGGTTGGCAAGATCCTCTGGAGAAGGAAATGCCAATCCACTCCAATATTCTTGCTTGGGAAATGGACAGAGAAGTTTGGCAGGCCACAGTCCATGGGATCGCAAAAAAGTCGGACACAACTTAGCAACTAAAAACATATCTAATCCAGCAACCTTATTCTAACATTTGTTAAACTGCCTTAGTTTTATCAGATGCTCTTTGAGCTGATCATAACATCTAACTGGTCCCCTTTTATTAATTAAGTAATATCTTTTACATATGTCATTCTATATTTGCCTGAAACTGATGATTTTACCTTTATGAAAATTATACTTTAACAATGTCGGTTCTCCCCCAAATTGCTCTAAAATTTCAATGCAATACCAATCAAAAAACATCTTGTCTATTACCTTACTATTTATTCTTTCATATGAACTTACTGTCATGTGAAAAAATATTTTTAATTAAAATTTTTATTTGCAATGTATTAAACCTATGGTTGTTTTATTTGGCCATACCATGGGGCTTGTGGGACCTTAGTTCCCCAACCAGGGATCAAACCTGGGGTCCTGACAGTGAGTGCCGAGTCCTAATCCATGAAATGCCAGGGAATTCCCTAAGCCCATGTTTAAATTTGGAGAAAACTGACATCTCTATAATATGCAATATCCTTAGGGAAAACCCAAGAGAATCAATGGAAGACATATTACAAAGGATTTTCACAAATGATATTATTACAAACGAGAGTTAGGTGACTGAGCATGGTGTAATATATAACTTAGGAGTACAGGCCCTGAAACTCTGGATTTGCCACTTTCTAGCAGTGAGACCTTGGGCAAGTTAACTTCTCTGAGCTTTGGGGTTTCATATAGTACAAAACAGTACTCACTTTCTAGGACTGTAATGAAGATTTAATGAATAAATATATTTAAGTGCATAAAATGGTGCTTGACAAAAAGGAAGTATAATGTAAGTGATGACTAACAGTATAATTACAAAGTGAATATTTATAGAAACCAATCACCTTCAAGAGTAAAAACAAGTCAAAAGATAAAGCATGAGAAAAGGATTCATGACGACAGTAGTAAGAAATATAAGAGAAATATGTGATCTACATGAAAAAAGCTTTAATACACAATGCCACTGAGGAATGGAGGAGAAACGAATGGAAAGGCATACGGTGTCTTGAGGAGGTCAACAGCATAAAAAGGATGTTATGCACGGTGAATAATTTAACGCATTAAGTTAATGCAATTCCAATAAAAGTATCAATAGAATGGAGGATGGGAAAACCAAACAATTGATTTCAAGTTCACAGGGTACTGAAAAAGAAAAGTAATGAAGGGGAATTAGTCTACCAAATTGTAGAACATATTACAAAGTTCTTGTGAGCAACCGGTGTATAAACAGACAAACCACTCAATGTAGCAGACTAGAAACCTAGAAAATAAGAGCATCTGAATACTGAGATTTAGTGTATGATAGAACGATAACATTTCTGTCAGGAGTGATAAAATGTACTTTTCAGTAAATGAATTCGGGACCAAAAAAATCATGCAATAGCTGTCCATTAATTTATTTTTTAATTCCTATTGATAAGGCTCAATACTCTTAATAGTATTTTAAAATTTATAATAAAAATAATAAATGAAAGTTATCACTTACTAAAAAATTATACTATGATAGCCACTATATTGGGAAGTTGTACATACAACATCTTTACTCCTTATATCAACCTTTCAAATTATGTGTTATGAATAGTTTATGGATGTCTAAGCTTCATTTTAGAATTTAAGTGATTTGCCCCAAGTCAAATACCCTCAAAGTGGAAAAAGAGTACATCAAGCCTAGATCCCAAACCTCTTTCCATATACCATCCTCCACCCATAAAATAACACAGGTTTCAAAGAAACTCTAAGCACGAAGCAATTAAAACCATGGGATATGATTCAATTTCTTATACTATAATGGAAAAGAATAGAAAAAAGAATTAGATCTATATGTATAAATGTATAATTGAATCACTTTGCTGTATAGCAGAAATTAATATAACATTGTAAATCAACTGTACTTCAATAAAAAAGAGAAAAAAACAGTGCAAGATTATAAATTGTGCATATCAAGTAGGAATGAAGTGACTACAATAAAACACAGTATCTTCTCTTTATGCTTTTTTTGTTTTAAAATGGTAATGCTGGGGTCTTATTTCCACTCTGTCAGGAGAGCCTGGCATTTCAGCCACTGAATAATAGTCAAGGTGAATCCACCTTATACCAAATTCTTTCCAATAAAGAAGAGAGTTAAAGTGAAGCTACAGTGAGCTTCAACACAACGTGACACTAAGGAAAACTTTGTAACTGTTTTCATTTTCTACATACAAGGTCCCAATGTGGGAAACCGAAAATCTGTATGCCAGAAGAATAAAACACGGGTTATTTTGACTTCCCTCTGCTGGGCAATAAGCCTCTTGAACTTCTATTTTTGGAAATGGAGGTATCCCTTTAATCCTGTTACAGAACTGCTGATGGTGGTAAGACGGCAGAGGAAAATCGGCACCGGGCCTGTACCAGCACCGTTTCCAAGAGCAGGAATAAAACGGAGCACAGGCAAGCAAAAGCATTTTGCTAGAGAATTTTGTGAAACTGGTGTCAGTGTTCACAACTCAACACAAAAAACACCACCCAAGTGCAAACCATTTCAGACTCAAGGGGGCCCCTGAAGTCAGATCCACACTGAGAAACTCCCAGAGCCACAGCATGGTTAACGTTGTTCTTGTAGAAGACAGAATAGCCCTTCTCCACGTCTGTCCTTTCCAGGAATTCCACACAGGACCAGCAGTACTGTCTTCTACTTTATTTAGTGTGTATTAAGATACAGTTCAGAAAGCACAAGCCTTCTGTTTAGACTGTCAGGTACAAAGACACTGTTGCTACGCTCCTGAAGAAAGATCCTCCTCTTCTTTTAAAGACCCTTTGGATGATTTTTTTTTCTACCAGCAGCTGAGACAAATGAGCTGGCATTTATTTCTAATGAAAAGCACCTTCTCTCCAAACATGGCCTCCACTTGGTTCAATTCATTTTCAAAGTTCTCTTGATTCTAAAGCTGCAAGTACACAGAACAAATGTCCCTCCCCCTGAAATGAATCTCGTGTTAGGGATTTACCGGGATGTCCCCAGACAATGATAAACAGCCATATTCTAAACACTCAGCCTCAGTTACTGAAGGTCACTTGTTAAATGGATGAAGACTAATTCTATTCCACTTAGAAGCAAAACAACAAACACCTGCTTGGGGTCAACAGTGAGGACTGTTGCTACTTTCCAGATAGAGGCCCAAATGCAGCACTTGGATGAAGTCAGGTGTCAGTAATTATTGACATTCAGAAGAGCCTTTCAGAGGCTCTGGCAATCTGAACACACACAGCATGCTTACCTCTACCCACCACTGCTCGATGAGAAAGAAAAACTGGTCTTCTAAGTGAGAGGATGAGAATGTAGATGTACTAGAGTAAGTTTTAGATGAAACCAAAAGTTGCAAAAACAGCACACAAAGTTTCTGTATACCCCTCACCCAGCTTCCCCATTGCTACACCTTCCACACTATGATTCATCCTCACAACTAAGAAAACAACTGGCACATGTTAACTTTACACTTTATTCAGATGTCACTAGTTTTTACCTATTGTCCTCTGTTTCCTGTCCAGGTACCAGGGTGTACTGTGCAGGCTCTTCCGGTCTGTGACAGTTGTTTTTGATGACAACAGTTTTAAGGAGTACCGGTCAGACATTTTGTAAAAAGTCCCTTGATTTGGGTTTGTTTGATTTTTTTTTTTTAATTGGACTAAGGATTATGGGTTTTGGGAGGAAGACCACACAGGTGACATGCCATTCTCATCATATAACAATAGTACATGCTATCACACACTAGCAACATGACTTATCACTGTTGATATTAGGTTGGATCATATAACGGGGTGGTGCTGGCCAGCTTTCTCCACCGTGGAGTTATTCTCCTCTCTGTCTCTCTGCATGTTCTGTAAAAGCAAGTCACTG
Source organism: Bos taurus (assembly GCF_002263795.3). Lineage (NCBI taxonomy): Eukaryota > Metazoa > Chordata > Mammalia > Artiodactyla > Bovidae > Bos > Bos taurus. The sequence continues at coordinate 25,651,348 of NC_037338.1, forward strand.
CATGCAGCCCACACTCCAGGGATGAGGGGAGGGAAGGTAAGCTTCACCTTCTGAAGGAGGCACTGGCAGGTAACTACATAAATTATTTGGAATCCTTCTGTACCTCTTCTTTACCATTTATCTATTTGTTCAATCATTTATTTATTTATATCGGTATGGGAAGGCAGTAGGTTACAAGCCCACTGCAACATCCTGGAAAAGGCTTATTTGGACTAGCACTTCTAACACTTCTAACTGTAATGAGCATATACGTCTAACTGGGGATCTTGGGAAAATGCAGATGTGGATTTAGCAGGTCTGGGGTGGCCCAGAATTGTGCATTTTGGATCAGTCCCAGGTAGCGTTGATGCTTCTGGCCTGGCCCTACACTCTGAGTGACAAGGCTCTCGAGATGGTGCCCAACTCTTTTGGGAATGAGTGCTTCTTCTGCTCCACGGCGACCCACCCCATCTCTGAAAGGCCAAGCGAGGAAGCAAAAAGGAAATGTTTTCAATCCTCAGATCTAGTCTCTGGAATATAAACTCCAAGGTCAACTTTTTGGTGTTGCTTTTATTTTCAATTAATCTGTAGATGGCTTTAGGTGCACCACCACAGCCACTCCTGGCCCCTCACACACACACACACACAAGCTGCCTCCATTGACCAAACTCATTGTGATTGAGGTGGTGGTGATATCTAAGATTTAGCTTCTGGAATGGGGAGACAGCTGGGAATTGTGTATTTCTATTCACTCTGTACTCTCCTTCAGGAGGGAGAAAGAATGAAAACAACAAAGAAGGAAAAGTGAGGACAAAGGAAGATTACCAAAGTAAATTCTACATTGATCCAGAATAGATGAAGTAATGACCTTGAAGACATCAATGCAAAACAATACAGTCCGCCTCCTCCCTTTTGGCTGTGCCATCCTGCATGTGGGATCTTAGTTCTTTGACCAGGGATTGAACCCATGCCCCCTGCAATGGAAGTGTGGAGTCTTAACCACTGGACTGCCAGGGAAGTCCCCCTCCTTCTTCAGTGAGGCTGAGGAGGTCCTGGGGAGGAGTGGGCTACAAGAGCAGCAGCCCTGCTCCTGCTTGGAGATTACAGGCTGCAGGGCACTGATACTGATCTTCAGAAATCTACCACCTCATTTTGAAGTGGTGGGTTATAGATTGTACTGTATCTCCATCTCATTATGAGAATATGGACTCAAACTTCCAACACTTTAATTCTAAATGCATACATACACATGTGAGTGTATGCTCAATCATAAATTTTCATATAAACAACTGCCCTATAACTGTGCTCTAAATAAACATTTGAAAATCAAACCTGATGACCAAATTTTCTCTCAGGCTGATCAATGAATACCACTTTTCAGAATAAAAGAAGCAGTTTGTTAATTGGACTAGTAAATGTCTCACATACTTAAAAAAAATTATAAAACATGAAACTACAACTGTATTTTAGAAACATGTCCTGTAATCCAAGAAGAAAGGAAAGGCATAATGTTCCTTTGCTATAAACTGACTTAAACTCGTAAATAAAACCTGTCTTACCATCTACATGAAATAAAGATACTTTTAAAAGGCTTAAATAGTGAATAAGGGCGGAAAATGTCAAATAGCACATTTGAGATGTTAATTATACTGATCTCTTTGAAGTGTAACAAAGGTGATGGAATTTTCTGGCACTTATAAACTCTTCAAAGTCACACCAGAAAAACCACGTTAAACCCATTTCATATAAAAAATAACTCCAAACAATTTTAGTTCCCTTTTGGGAATTATGGTTCTCAGGTAGTTAATGAAAAACTTCCCCTTCCCCGAAGTTTCACTTTGCTAAGATTAAAAAGGCATCCCAAGTAGGAGAATGACCAAGATCCTAGTGAAAAGAGAGGCTTACCTCTTCCACATGAATATAGGTCAAATATTAAAACATATGACACCTGTACATACCTAACAACTGCCCCAGAGTGCCATTAATTCAAGTATGTAACACACATTCCCTTTATTAATAAGAAAAGAAAGTGGAGGATGAAGCAGGAAGGCAACAGTCTACCTTCATTTAGTAAAAAAAATTTTTTTTAAAAAGTGACCATCTGGAATGTGGAGATTGAGACTTGCTAGGAATCCCCAACAGCATCCTGCACTCAAGAGGGAGGTGGGAGGGGAGTTCAGGATGGGGAACACGTGTACACCCGTGGTGGATTCATGTTGATATATGGCAAAACCAATACAATATTGTAAAGTAATTAGTCTCCAATTAAAATAAATAAATTTATATTAAAAAAAACAACAAAAAAGAGTGATCATGAAACTAATTGCACACCAAGGAGATCACAACCAATGCAGCTTTAGAATAGTTTCAAAAGAGCCCCTTATTGCCCTGAAGAACATCCACCCCCCCCCCGCCCCAGCCCTCTTCTGGAGACCATTAGAGTCAGTGATCTGACCATTAGAGTCACTCTGCTTTATCTCATTTTTTCACAGCTATCCCCAGAAAACTATTTGTTTCTCCATTTTACAGAATTAGGAATGAAGGTTAAGGAATCTAAGTTGGCAGCTGAGCTGGCATTTGAACCCAGACAGTCTTACTCCAGGGCCTTCCCTCCCCTCTCAACTACTGTTACACTGAGACAGAACTGTTAATTGGGAGAAGCAGCACAGATGATGCGCAAGAGCAAAGACGAAACCCAATGGTCTGAGAGTGAAGGGTAAATAAAGTATGAGACATGGGGCGGGAGGAGGGAGTCCAGGGTGGTCAAGCGTGTCAGAATGGTCAGCACTGCTCTAGGAGCTAGAGGCATACGTCATTCTATTGACTACACACATTATTATCTGAAGGTCTAATGGACACAAGAATAAAGATTGCAAAGAAGAAAGACATATCAACCATTGTGCACCAACAGATCGGTCAACGGGGTAAATCCCTAAAAACATGTATAAGAACCTACAACACTGAATCAGAAAAAAACAAAACCTGAACAGACCAATAAAGAATAAGGAAACTGAATAAACACTAATTTTAAAAAAACCTCCCAACAAAGAAATTCCAGGACACTGGTGAATTTTACGAAACATTTAAAGACTTAAATCAATCATTCACAAACTCTTCCCAAAAATTTGAAGAGGAAGGAACACTCCCAAATTCATTTTACAAGATCAGCTTACCCTTATATCAAAGCCAGGTAAGAATACTACAAGAAAACAAAACCAAAACAAAAAAACTACAGGCCAATATCCCTGATCAATACAGATACAAAAATACTAGTAAACCAAATTCAACAGCACACTGAAAAATCATATACCATAATTAAGTAGAATTCATTTCCGAGATACAAGGATGGGTCAACAATATGCAATATAATAAATGTGACATATCACATTAACAGAAGAGAAAATGAAAATCATAGGATCATCTTCCAGATATAGAAAACACTTTGGCAAAATTCAAAATCTGTTCACAATAAAAACTCTCAACAGATTGGGTATACAAAGGAATGAACCTCAACATAAATAAAGCCGAAACACAACAAGCCTACATCATACTCAGTAATGGAAGGCTGAAAGCTTTTCCTCTAAGATCGGGGCCAAGACAAGAGTGCCTACTCTCAGTGCTCTTATTCAACATAGGAATGTGCAAAAACAAAGATGAAGCTAATGATATAGAGCTTGTACTACAAGTCCTAGCCAGAGAAAGCAGGCAAGAAAAGGAAATAAAAGGCATCTGAATTGGAAAAGAAGTAAAATTATCTCTGTTCGCACATGACATGGTCTTATATATAGAAAATTCAGAACTCCACCCAAAGAAAACCTGTTAGAACCAATAAATGTACTCAGTCAAGTTGGAAGATACAAAATCAACATACAAAACGACTTGCACTTTTATCCACTAACAATGAATTATCTGAAAAAGAAATAAACAATCTCATTTATAGTAGCATGAAAAACAAAATACTCAGAATAAATTTGATCAAGGAGATGAAAGACCTATACACTGAAAACTCTAAAACACAGTGAAAAAAAATTAGAGACACAAATAAATAGAAAGATATCTCATAAGGACCTAACAGAAGCAGAAGAGATTAAGAAGAGGTGACAAGAATACAAAGAAGAAATATACAAGAAAAGTCTTAATGACCCAGATAACCATGATGGCATGGTCACTCACCTAGAGCTGGACATCTTGGAGTGTGAACTCAAGCGGGCCTTAGGAAATATTACCACAAACAAAGCTAATGGAGGTGATGGAATTCCAGCAGAACTATTTCAAATCCTAAAAGATGATGGTGTTAAATTGCTGCACTCAATTTATCAGCAAACTTGGGAAACTCAGCAGTGACCACAGGACTGGAAAAGGTCAGTTTTTATTCCGATCCCAAAGAACAGCAATGCCAAAGAATGTTCCAACTATCATGCAATTGTGCTCATTTTACATACTAGCAAGGTTGTGCTCAAAATTCTTCAAGCCTGGCTTCAGCAGTACATGAACTTCCAGATATACAAGGTGGGTTTTGAGGAGGCAGAGGAACCAGAGATCAAATTGCCAACATTTGTTGGATCCTGGAGAAAGCAAGGGAGTTTCATAAAAACATCTATTTCTGCTTCATTGACTATGCTAAAGCCTTTGTCTGTGAGGATAACAACAAACTGTGGAAAACAGGCTGGAGTACCAGATCACCTTACCTATCTCCTGAGAAACTTGTATGCAGGTCAAGAAGCACCAGTTAAAACCAGACATGGAACCACTGACTAGTTCAAAATTGGGAAAAGAGTATAACAGGGCTGGATATTGTTACTCTGCTTATTTAATTTGTACGCAGAGTACATCACGTGAAATGCTCTTCAAAACCCAGCTTGTACATCTGGAAGTTCTCAGTTCATGTACTGCTGAAGCCTAGCTTGAAGGATTTTGAGCATAACCTCGCTAGCATGTAAAATGAGCACAATAACTGCATGGTAGTTGGGACATTCTTTGGCATTGCCTTTCTTTGGGATTAGAATAAAAACTGACTTTTTCCAGTCCTGTGGTCACTGGGCTAGATGAATCACAAGCTGGAATCAAGGTTCCAGGAAAAACATCAACAACCTCAGATAGGTAGATGATACCACTCTAATGGCAGAAAGTAAAGAGGAACTAAAGAATCTTTTGATGAGGGTGAAAAAGGAGGGGGGAAAAGCTGGCTTGAAACTCAACATTTAAAAAAGTAAGATTATGGTATCCAGTCCCATCACTTCATTGCAAATAGATGGGGAAGAAGTGAGAGCAGTGACAGATTTTATTTTCTTAGGCTTCAAAATCACTGTGGATGGTAACTTTAGTCATGAAATTAAAAGACAAATGCTCCTTGGAAGGAAAGCTATGACAAACCTAGACACTAGAAATGTGTCTTTTTAACACACTAGACAGTGTACTAAAAAGCAGTGACATCAGTTTGCTGACAAAGGTCTGTACAGTCAAAGCTATGATTTTTCCAGTAGTCACGTATGGATGTGAGAGTTGGACCATAAAAAAGGCTGAGCACCAAACAATTGATGCTTTCAAAGTGTGGTGCTAGAGAAGACTCTTGAGAGTCCCTTGGACAGGAAGGAGATCAAACCAGTCAATCCTCAAGGAAATCTACTCTAGATATTCATTGGAAGGACTGTTGCTGAAGCTGAAGCTCCAACACTTTGGCCACCTGATGCGAAGAGCTGACTCACTAGAAAAGAGCCTGATGCTGGGAAAGATTGAGGGCAGGAGGAGAAGTGGGCAGCAGAGGATGAGATGGTTAGACAAAATTAATAATGTGTTAGTTTTCTTACCATTTTATAACTTTGCTTTCAAAGAATTACATTATCATATGGTATACCTTTCTCTCTAGTAATTAGAGAAACAAGGCTATCAACCTATTATCACTGGTAAGCAGTTTTTTAAAAAATGTAATGTTTTTGACATTGTATTATGAATATGACTTTAATGCTATAGGTCATAACAGTTCTATTCATAATGTATAGGCGAGGCTACCACAAAACAGTCACATTGCTGTTTCTGTGTTACCAATGCATGAATCACTATACCTGTAAATAAGTGTGAATTTCTTTTTCACATTATCTTTTCATTTTTGATGCCTAGTGTTAGTGTTTCGTATCATATAATATTGATGTAGGTATTGATAGAAGATTCATTTTGTAAACAGACTATGCACACTTAATGGTATTGACAAAGTGCAGTAACTACAAATGTACATTTTCTCTTCCTTATGATTTCTTAGTAATGTTTTCTTTTTTCTAGCTTACTAATCATAAGAATATAGTATATAATACATCTATAAATATGTCACTTGACTGTGTTATCATTAAGGCTTCCAGTCAACAGCAGGCTATTAAGTAGAGTCAAAAGCTATTTGTGGGGCTTCCCTGGTGGTTGAGTGGTTCAGAATCTGCCTGCCAATGAAGGAGACACGGGTTCAATCCCTGGTCCAGGAAGATCCCACATGCCACCAGGCAACCAAGCCCATGTGCCACAAATACTGAGCCTGTGCTCTAGAGCCTGGGAGTGGAGTTGCGACTTCTGAGCCCATGTGCTGCAGCCACTGAAGCCCACATGCCCTAGAGCCTGTGCTCTGCAACAAGAGAAGCCACCGCAATGAGAAGCCCGAGCACTGCAACGAACAGTAGCCCCCACTTGCCGCAACTAGAAAAAAGCCTTACGAGCAATGAAGACCCAGCAATCCTAAAATAAATTATTATTTTTTAAAAGTTATGTATGGGTTTCCCACTGAACGCTGTCAGCACCCCAACTCCCATTGTTGTTCAAGAGTCAACTGTACAGAGAAATATAAGAATGTCATGAACAGTAACATGGTTTAAAATAGAAAGATTTTTATTGCTTATTTAAATTTTCTCTTAGGCCCGGGACTGATTTTACTGTAGCCTTCTAAGATGGCTGTCACATTGTCTGGCTATTCTCAACCACAGTTCTTCTGAAGAGCCAACTGAGTCCTTGGTAACTGAAATGCATTTGGTGCTCTAAATAAACTCCAGGGCTATGCAATGAGTACATGTGCTCTGCAAGCTCAAAAATGCTTCCCTCACAGAAACAACGAGGCGTTCCTTTTGCCTGTTAGATTGGCAGAACCAAAAACAAACAGCAAATAATACTGTTTCCACGGGATGGAGGCCCACCAAACAAACTGAATCCCCTAATGGGACTGATATTTATAGGAATCCTGGAAATGACAGGAGCTTGCTAGAGTACCCACAGTGCGGTGTTTTGTTGTGCTCTGTTCTTAGAGTACATCCAGAATTATCTTCTGTCATAAAAAGCCTCAAACAATACGGCTGGAAGGGGATGGAAGGTGTGTCTTCCAAGATGAAAAACGAACTTGGAAAAGCGCTAGATTAATCTGTCTAGGAGGATCCTGCATTTCCCTTTCCCGTTATGAACGTCAAATCTCCCTCTTCAAATGGTAAAAGACTCCTTTGTCTGGCACGGTGTGACAGTGCTCCTTTCCTTGGGTTTCTGATGGGGTCTGGGGGAGGCGGTGTAATTCAAAACAAAACAGGTGCAAGGAAAAACAACCTGATAGGCAGGAACTCAGCCCCTGAAAATCAGAACTAATTTGAGCTCTTATCATCTTCAGTGTGATCTACAGGAAGGTACAGAATGCTGACTGAGCTGATGAACGTCTTTGTGAAGCATGCTAACACGTAAAGTCAAAATTGCTGAAAATAGACTTATTTCTCTCTTACGCACACACTCAAGCATCAATAGAGATTATTACATTACTATTTTGACACACAACATTAATTTTTCTAAAGCCCAGTTTTCTGTAGCTCAAAATCCTTTACTTGCCATCTGCATCAGTGGTCCTCACATTTTTTGGATCATAAACCCCTAACCCGGTGGTGGTCATAGTGGTGGCAGCTGCAGCGCCAAAAAGTAATAATAACCAGCAGGCACTGACCACTTACTATGTGCTGGAGACCTTGGAATGCATGACCCATGTATTAGTTCATTCATTCAATCCCCACAGGCAAACTAGAAGGTAGTTTTATCTGCCCATTTACAGAGGAACAAGTAGAGGCACGGAAATCAACTCACTGAACACAGCACAGCTAGCAAGCAGTGGAGCAGGGACCCAGACAAGCTGGCCCCGAAGCCCCTGCTCTTCCTCACCGCATAGAATGCCCTCTTTGAGCACATGCTCCTGGCTTCTGCAGACTTATTCAGAAATTATATAGGGCCTCATTAATACACTGTGTATGTGATACACCTGATATAAATAGTAGTTAAAAAGCAGACAGACAAGAAACAACATACTAACATGCTCCTGCACACACTTTACTGCCTTACACACCACGCTTTAGGGGCTAGGCATACCATGGCTCCCCAGTGCACTCTGAGACCTGACTCGTCTCCTCACTTCCTCTGCAAAAAGCTTCTGCGTTGCCCTCCTCCGTGCCTTGGCTCTCACCAAGCCCCTTGTCTCCACCACAGAAAACTAATTGAAAGGTTCTTCCCAAGCCTCTTTGAGTTCTCCTCTCAGACATGCGTTCTTGACCACCTGCCTAGAACAGCGTGTCTCTGGGTAGTGTCTGCGGCGTGGATGGCTTGTTTTCCATGGCAGCTCACAAGCCTCTTGAGGGCAGAAAACATGTCACATATTAACTTTTCTTTGTATTCTCCAGAGAACCTAGCTGAGTGTTATGCACTTAATAACCACACAACAGGACTTCCCTCACTGTCCAGTGGTTAAGACTCTGTACTTCTACTGCAGGGGGCATGGGTTCAGTCTCTGGTCAGGGGAACTAAGATCCTGCATGCCATGCTGCCTGGCCAAAACAAAAACAAACAAATCTTTCCCCAAACCCAAACAAACAAAAATCCCTACGCAATAGCTATCTGCTAAGTAAGAGAACAAACAAACTCTCTCCACATTTACTCCCTATCTCTAAGGCCCAGCCACAGACAGTTAGGGTAAGGATCATTCTAGAGAGGGAAGAGGCAATGTGATACTTTCGGATTTGCCTAAGCTCACAGGAACCAAGACAGACTGTGATTCTGTAGGGAAAGGACGTCAAACAGTCCCCCATAACCTGCACATACAGCTTGGGGACCTTATAAAGCATGCAAGCTTCTATGTAACAACCTCGCTCTGGCCTGCGTATCCACCAGTGCCCACTCCACAGGAACTTCCCATGATTACAAGTAAAGTAAAAGTTGCTCAGTCGTGTCCAACTCTTTTTCGATCCCATGGGCTGTAGTCCATGGAATTCTCCAGGCCAGAATATTGGAGTGGGCAGCCTTTCCCTTCCCCAGGGGATCTTCAGTCTTGAACATATACACATGTGTAACCAACCCAATTTCTGGAGAAAAGATGTTTATTCTTTATTTTAAAAAATAATAACATTTTCCTTTGTCTCTTGGTGGGATTTGCTCAAGACTTACCTCTTCAAAATGACTGTTGTGATGCATTAAATACTGCCGTCTGCCCTCCTTGCTCACCAATTCCTGATTCTCCTTATCCTACTTGCCCCTTTGGTCTACAGCAGTGATTACTTCTTAATAAATGACATACCTATTTATTATACTTCATACAATAAATTAGAGTAAGTTTGCTTTCTTTTTTTTAATTTAAATTTATTTATTTTAATTGGAGGCTAATTACTTTACAATATTGTATTGGTTTTGCCATACATCAACATGAATCCACCAGGTACCATTTCACACCAATCAGAATGGCTGCGATCCAAAAGTGTACAAGCAATAAATGCTGGAGAGGGTGTGGAGAAAAGGGAACCCTCTTACACTGTTGGTGGGAATGCAAACTAGTACAGCCACTATGGAATAAGTTTTCTTATAATACCATTTATCATTGCCTGTCTCCCTGCCTCTAGAATGTACACTCTTTGAGAGCTGTGATCCTTGAAGCCAAGGTCTGTCTCTTTTGTTCTCTGATGTATTCTAAGCACCTAGAGCAGTGCTCAGTCAACAGCTGAATGAACGAACAAATAGATGGTGTCAGCTTCCACTTTACTCCACACCTTGAAAGCCCTGGAGAGAGTCACTCTAGCCCAAAAATGTTTTTTCCCTCTTCCAGAGAAGTTGCTTTAACTCCCAGCTACATTTTGACCATTTATCCTTGCCTAACTAACTAGTCAAACGCAAACCTCTGTTGCTCTCAGTTTTCTCATCACTGTGATGGGATTAATATCCTTTGTTCAGAAGAGCCGCCATAGAACCTCAATACATACACCTCCCCCTCAAACATATAAACACACACACTCTCTCTCAATAACTGGCATTTCTATACATGTGTATATGTATGTGTGTGTGTGTTATATCTACATACTTACGTACGTATACTCTGTTCTACCATTACTTCCCCATCTCTAATTCCAAACAGTACAAAAGCCAGGGGATCCAGCAACTGGAAAGCCTCTGAACTCTGCACACCCCTGGCTGATACAGTCAGTACAGAGCACTGGAAAACAGCGACGGGACGTTGGCGAGAGACGGCCACGGTGTACTACTGTCAGCGTTCCAGACCTGGCAGCTAAAAGCTGTCCCCCACACCCAGAACAGGCTCCCTAAATAACACACATCAAATCAAAGCCTTTCGATATTTATAAGGAAGGGATTAATTCATCTTCAAGAGAAGCATTTTAATTAAAAGTGACTTTTCTGGGCTTATATCCAGATAGAAATATATTGCCAAAAGGTAAGATTTAACAAGGTCTAGTTGGTTGGTTGGTTTGTTTGAACTTAAGGGCCCAGGGCTTCCCAATCCTTTTCACATCAAGACACTTGCAGAATATAACCTTTCTTTGGCACTTGGAGATAAAGAGACGCTGCAGGTGACTGCCTGGAGCCTCCAGCCCCTGGAGGCTTCACTCAGACTCCCTGGGTGCTGAAGGAGTCAATAAAGACTTACACGTACAGCCATGTGAAGCTCTGCCTTAGTGTTTCTTGGACTGGGGACCTAGCAATTTAGATTCTTCTCCTTTCACAGGAACACAAGTACTCAGAAAGAATGAGTAAATCTGGCCACTAGTGACAAGAGTGAGCCTTTCTTCATGACTCATTCCAGAAAAAAAAGCACACTGACCAGCCGTCCATTTATAACTTACAACATCAGCATAATTTCATCTTTTGTTTTTGATTTTCCATTCCGAGATTCTATTTTCTGTGTAGAAAATAAACAACGGAGACAGGCCAAGCTTAGGTCACCAAGTGGAATCTGTCAAGGAATGTTTCATCTCTGGACAGCTAGAGAGAATTTCTACTTTATGTTTCACAATTTTGCACTTTTAAGAAATATGAGAGAGATGTTAAAATTCTTCAAGCATAAGGTGCTGTGTTATATGGTCACCTTTGAAAAGACGGAATTGATCATTCTTCCAAATTCTACTTACTCATGGGTTTTGGTGCAACAGTATTAGTAAAAACTTTTTTTTTTCCCCTAAAAACATTCATTTCCTATTCAGAAAACTCCAGCAGAATTTATACTTAAGGCCACCTCCATTACTGACTTTTTATTTGTTTCCACTGCTTCTCTTTACAGCAGAGAAAAAAGGGTGGTTGGTCTTATTCCTCTTTCCTGAACAGTGATTCCTTCAGACAACTAGCTGACCAAAGTGGCCCATCATTTTTCTTTCTTGGTGTTCTGCTTTTCTTTTCCACAAAGGTAACACCAAGATCTACCTCTGTTTTTGTCTTTGTGCTGTCTCTCCCAGCCCAGACCCCTATACCCACCCCCTTAAAGATCTTAACTCTGGCCCTAACACAGAGTCTATGAGGGTGTTACAGACTAAAGCAGAAATGCCTTAGCTTCAGTCTCCTTTTAAGACTGATGCCTTCATCTTTTGCCATATCTTTGTTTCTGTTATTCATATGCTCCCTAGTCCCTGAGGGTTTAACCGGCTCACTTGGCTTCTAGCCCACAGCTCCCCACACTGGGAGGTAAAAGCCTTAAAGGCAAACTCATGATTTCACTGAGCCTAGAACAGGGCAGGCATTCCACAGTGAACTGAATTCAATCTTGACCACTTTTACACGGTCCCAGCAGCTCCCAGGCCTAGGACCTATATGGTTGCCCAAGTTTGAGAGGCTTTGTTACACCCTTAAGGAAGACAGAGGTGTGGCAACTGTGAACCTGGCTATGACCTAGGTCCTGAGGATTCTGTATTTCTAGGTTAGGAGTATTAAATGGGAGACCAAAGAGAAATGATGGGAAAGAGGTGAGCAGAGGGAAGGAAGGTACAATAAGTACTTTGAAAGGTCTTTTACCAGTTGTAGCTTTGCAGGATTTCACTGGCATCCTTTGTCCCTCTATACAATATGGATGGACTTTTTTGTCCAGTGTTGTAGTATATCAAATTAGACTTAAGTAGACTAATTGAGTGATAAGGGATTAAAAACAGAGCAAAGATAGATTCTTGATTTGGTTCCCCTAGGCATAAAAAGTCATTATTCACATAACTATCAGGGAGGCAGCAAGTTCTAAACACTAAGGAGCGCAGGCTTTAATGTCTTCTCTGTACCCTGATTATCTCTGTGACTTTCTCTTTCCCAGGCTCACCTCAATTTCCTCATCAGAAACACAGAGAATGGTGGGTGGGTGTGTGCACGTGTGTGTGTGTGTGTGTGTGTGTGTGATAGTGTGTGGGCCTAGGCTATCTGAAGCCCATCCCTGGTTAATATTTCATGTCAACCCAAGGATACAGCAATCCTGCTCAGCTCTGTAACTAGAAAAGTAGAATCTTTTAAACCCAGAATTCTCAAAGTGCAGAAATCAAGGCTCCAAATTTAGGGAGCTGAAATAAAAGAATTAAAGTATTCAACAGATTCTGCTGGTAAAGATGGAGACAATGTAATTCCAGGAAAGGGACGTGTAGAATTATGGAGATTATTTGGATTAACTGAAGAAAAAAAGAATATCTTTGCCTAGAACATACATATAAATGCAAAAGTGGTTTTTCTGCTTTAATAGCAGCTGAATTTCCTCAACTGCCCACTTCGGCTTACCCAAATAAAAGAGCTTAATTAAAGAAAGAGCAAGGATCACTTTTTATATGTCTATACCATAGGAAAAATAACTGAAATGGGCAGGAAGTGAAAAAACTTTAGAATTCAATCTTTGACTTCAAATAGTATATATTTCCTTATGAAACAACCAAAGGTGAGTTAAGTACCCAAGAACCAGAATAAATATTTCCTCATGATTGTTGGCCAAACTCTTCCTCCCTACAAGAGAACTTTGTGAACTCCAACACGATTTCTTGGGAGTGATAAGTAACCTAGCAATAATGTCAAGTCCCCAGTGTGAAGAATTCTGGCAACAAGAACAGAGGTTTAATTTTACTTAAAAGACAGGGTAGCCCTGCCAGTGTTGTTCCCAAATGAGGTAATGTCCGTGGCTCTTATCTAGTCTTTATTGAGATTTAATGTCATTTACCACTGGCTCTAGTGAACCTGCAGGATAATCTCACCTTTTCTGACGTGTGTTACTTAACATCCATTTCAATATGGCAATTACGAGCCTCTGGTTTTTAAAATGATTAAGGAACAAATCCCACATGTTCTTTCCTTTTTTTCATGTCCTATAATTTGAGTCTTTCTTCCACAGTTCCCCCAAATTCAGAGCTCAGCATATTTCTTGTTTGCAAGGTATACGACAGAGATAACTCTGAGGTTTAATGTATTTATGTAAACATTTTTCAAAGATGTCAAGATTTATAATTCAAGAAAATGTTCTGTGAAAGAATTTGTTTTCTGATTACAAAATGATTTCCTGCTTTTGAAAAAAATAACAACTTTCTATTTACTTAGCTGGCTCTGAAAGTCCCATGGAGATGACTATTCCTTTCAAGCCCTAATATCGCTTTTCCAGGTGCAGGACTTTGACTGATTTCAAAGGTAGCTTTATGCAGAGAAGGAATCTATATGCTACAGGAGGGAATAAGACAGAGAGCCCTCCCCATCTTAACCCCTCCTGCTTTCCCCACAAAGAACAACAGAGTGAAACAGAACTATTGCAACACAGATGAGACACCCGAATAGACATGACAAAAAGATTTTCACATGCCTTTGACTTCCTTTTTGCAACCAGGGTATAAGCCAATCTCGGTAAAGACAGGAATCTGTTTGACAAACACAAACACAATACCGAGCACCCAACACCCATATATGTGTTGTTTTTTCCAACAAGCCATTCATTTCCCTAACACTCAGGAACAAGAGCAATAGCCACAAGCACCCCAGCGTTAGAGGGTTTTGACTTTCCCACAGTGTTTCACATATTTTGCAGCAGAAGAAGTGACTTTGAGAATAGCAAAGGCAGCCCAGAGACAGAGTAAAAGACTATATGTTGTTGCTGGACAGACTGGCAGAACGCAAGCCAGACCCTTTAGAGGTGAGTATGGGGAATGAGGCTGGGAGGCCCATTTGTACCGCTGGTAGAAGAGCCAAAGAAACAATGTCAATCTGACTGCTTCTAAGTTTGGCCAAGAGTGGCTCTTCAATAAAGAAAACTGGATGTCCCCTGACAATCCGAACCTTCCTTCTAACTCAGCTGCATCCCCTATGCATCTCTGAAAAGCCTGTTCTGCATGACTCATTACTACAGATTCCCTTCAAAGAAACAGCGGAGTCGCACAGAACTGTGTGGGCCTCAGGGTACCATCTTTATAACCAAGATAATGACCCCTACCCCTCTTCCTCACAGGGATACAGTGAGGACCAAGGGAGATGAGTGCTTAGGAGTTTGTACTGAAGAAACCACCAACGATCCATAATGCACATAACAGAGGCCAGAGCATCTGGTCTGGGATGCTTGGGAGTTGCACCATCTTTTCAGGAGATCTGCAAAATTAAAACTATTTTCAAAATGACACTGAGACATTACTTTCCTCTTTCATTCTCATTCTCTCCCAAGTGTACAGTGGAGTTTGCCAGAGGCTACAAGGTGTGTGATGATGTCACCCCTCTAATGACTAATGGAATGTGTGCTCATGAGTTCCTGTGTTTTATTTTCTGTTTTAGTTTCTAATTAACTATCGATAGATAAAAGCCACTTGGGATGCTCAGAAACTTTCAAGAGGGTGAGGAGATCTTGAGACCAGTTTGAGACCGGCCACCCTAGAAGTTTTGTCCCACCCAACCCTGCAGTTCCCAGGTGGGCTGACTCTCAGCCAGTCTGAGTCTTTCTAAATGCTCTTCCCTCTGAAGGGTGGGTATCCCTCTCCCCTTCCCTTGGCTACTTTCCACTCTCTTCTTAGATGTCATTTTCTCTGGGAAGCCTTTCCTGACACCCCCAGGACCAATCCGGTGGCACTTAGCACATTCATTCTCTGGTCTTCTTCTCTTAATAAATGCATTTACTTGGTTTTGGCTGCACTGGGTCTTCGTGGCCGCACAAGGGCTTTCTCTTTGTTGTGGTGAGCAGGTTTCTCACTGCGGTGGCTTCTCTCGCTGTGGAGCACAGGCTCTAAGGTGCATGGGTCTAGCTGCCCCATGGCATGTGGGATCTTCCTAGACCAGGGATCAAACTCGTGTCCCCTGCATTGGCAAGCATATTCTTAACCACTGGACCACCAGGGAAGTCCTCTTTTTTACTGCCCTCAACTCCTTCAACACAAGAACTTGGTCTCTATTTTGACTTTGACACAGTAGTATAAAGAAGTCACTCAACAAATAAATACTTGTTGAATATATACAACAAACAAGGAAGGAAGGCAAAAACCAGGTTTCTTTTACATTCTCAACTAGACAGAATTAGTAACTAAAAACATCAGTTTTCATTTTATCACAGATTTATTAAAACTATGAATAATAATAATAATAGTATTTATGCATCTTTCTATGGACCAAGTACTATTCTAAGTACCTTATATGCATTAATTCATTTATTCTTCACAGAAATCCCTAAGAGGTATATACTACTATTATTATCCTTGGTTTAAAAGAGAAGACACATGTATAGGTATTGAGTGGTGGATCTGAAATCGACACCCACACAAGACCGGATCCAGAGTTGCAGGCTTTAACCACTCTACACATTTCCTGCAATGTCAGCAGCGTGGACTGCAGGCTTACAACATATATTTGGATCTCAAGGCCATCTCTCAAATCTGTTCACAAATCAGAAGCATGACCTGATATTTAAATCCCATCCCAGCCCTGCTTCACACCAGCCACATGAACAGCAGACTCCACTAATACCAACCTATCCCCATATTTACAGCCAGGGTTTAAAAAGGACTGTTCCAATAAGAAGCCTATTTCTCAATCATTTATTGTCCTTGAGTCTTGCCTAGAAGAAATGTTAAGTTAAAAGCAGTAAGTCATTTTGCTTATTTATTCAAAAGAGAAGTCTGCCTTGTAGCACAGAGAAAATAGGAAAGAAGGGTTTGACATTTAAGGTACAAAGCTGCCTGATGTGTATCAAGGAATGCTCACAACTTCACTGTGAACAGGGAGTGGCCCAGAATGTTCTTCAGGCATACTTGATGGAAAAGACACAACTTCTTCAGAGAGGAAAGCCAGATGGAAAAGCAGGCCATAGAAAACCTAGGTTTTAATGCAAAAGATGTTCTGACTGAGTCACACTGTGACACTGCATTCATGTTTATGATGAAAAAAGCACCCCTAGGAAATACCTGTTCTTTCAGCATTAGAAAACACTTCTACGCATAAAGTGAAAAGTCTGTGTATCAAATCGTCAGCTGCTAACAGCACCAAAGTTCATCTTGCAGTTATTTGACAGAAGTCATAAAGACTGACTTTACTTACTTGGAGAAGTGTCCCATGAATATGGTTTTGCCGGAAACACTGGTCAGTGCAGTCGGGGAGTTTGGCCAACAGAGTTTGGATGGTATTAGGGATTTCGTCCATCATAACAAACGGGACCAAGGCACGTGCTGCCATTTCACGGGAACGGTAGACAGGTGAGTGACCACATCTGAGAGGAGACAAACACACAAGACCATTCCATACATATGTCTACATCCACACTTTGCACATGCTGATGTTCTCTCTAGCTCTGGCTGAGACATCCCACGGCAGGAACGGGGGAAGGAATTGCTTCCGATTCCAAATGATGTTTTTATACTGCCCTGATTTCAAATGACTTTTTGTTTCTTTGTTTATATTAGTTCTACAGGTGACTCTGCTCTTTTCATAAACATCATTAACATCTATGGTTCTACCACAGGTTGTAGGCTGTGGGCTGTCGTATTGCAAAGGGTGGAAATCAGGAAGGCAAGTGTGATTCAAGTATGCCAAAAGAAACCAGGCAGTTTCAACCAGGGACAGTTACATAAAGCAAGGGTAGAAACACCTGAGGTATAGTATAGTTAAATGTGTCTGGCTAAATCAGGTTCATGAAGAGCAGTGGAACTGCAGGCTGAGAAGTGGGTCAGGCCAGACTGGGGAGTGTCTGAAATGGCCAAATACAGGCTCTGAATTTATTGTCAAGAGAACAAGAGATAGACCCTTGAGTCACCAAGTCCTTGCCTCACACCCAAAGAGCTTGGAGAGAAGCCAGTTCCTAAGTAAGTGAAAGTCATGGACAAGAGGTTATTTTGAGATTCTACAGAGGTGATTAGAAAGGCAAGTCATCTACAGGCCGCTTTTCTGTAAACACTTGGAACCTGAGAGTCCACAACCATTTTGCTGAAACTGTGCACCTGAGGGCCTTCACAGTCTTAATTGAAAGGAAAGCCCAATATGGTTAAGTCTTAGCTTAAATAAATTCTTGACTAGAACCCTCAAGACTTAAAGATCTTTCAGCCCATTAAAAAAAAAATTCAACTTATATAAATGTCTTAAATGCCAAGACAAGAATGGGGAAGACAGAAGACAGCAGACTCTGCAGGGGAAAGAGATGGCCTCTTATCTTTTTCCCAAAATTAATCAATATTCCAAGAAAAAAATGACTGGCAAGATCTGGACCATTAGGCCCATGGGGCCATTGATGCTTAGCATATAGAGAGATAAAGCCCTGACTAAAGTGTAACACTTCAGAGGCATCACTGACATGTATCTTAATATGGCAGTAAAAATACAGATATAAGTTCTGTACAAATGTAATGATCTCAGCAAAATTTCATCTTGGGGAGAAGGATAGGTAGGAGAAAGCAGGGAAAGAAGAGAAAGAGGTACAGGATAAGTCAAAACACTGTGTTGTTTTTCCCCCTAAGACAGCAGGCTAGGGATGGGACAATCAGCACACACTTCCAGAATGGAGAATAGCTCACTTTACAACACGATGTGAGCAGACACCAAAGACGAAGGCTACAGTAGAGAGCTAGAGATTTCCCAATGGTTTTGACTGGACTTTGCCAACTCATCCATTTTCTCACGTATCTTCCCTTTAAAATGATTAAACATTTGATCTGTAATTGGCAAAAGGAGTCAAATGTCTGCTTTGGCCATGGTGGGGGTGGGGAGGGGCGCATAGTGGGGCAGTGAGTGAGAAAACTTCAATTGATGGAGAAAAGAAAATACTCTGAAAAAGCTCTGAGATTTAATTAGCAAATGACCTCATCCAGTACAGCCATCTGTCAGAAGCTTCCTGGGCTGTCTGTCCCCCCACCCCTCTGACACATAATACTTTGTGTTATAGTGTGCTTTATGTTACTGAAAAAGCACTTGTGTATAAATGTTTCTTTTCAAATACAAATAATTCTGACATGGTTACAGATGTTTAGTTTCTAATTAGCAGAAACCATACACTAAAGAATCCCCCTGCTTTTGCTCCTGACCTTTTACAAATGATGATTTCCCAAAGGAATCTGGCATCCATACAGGAGAAAGAATGGAAAGTCGGAGAAGTGCCAGAATTTTCTGCTTTCTGATACTCTGTACTAGGGTACTTTCCAAATGCACACAATCAGGTTAAAGAGCAAAACAAAACTGCCCCTCAAAAAAGTAATGCAATTACAGAAAAAGAGGAGAAGCCGATTTTTAAAGTAATATTTAATTAAGTACCATTCATTCTAAAGCAATGACTAAATGCAATTTAAAACTCCTCTCTCATGGCAAATTGTTTAAATGGAAGGACAGATTCTACTACACACACACACACACACAACTATCAAGTTAAAAAAAAAATTTCCAGGATACTGTTTTGTCAGTCTTTAAGGACAGGAAATTCTTGATTCACATACTGTTGAAACCTGGCTTGGAGAACTTTGAACATTACTTTGGTAGCATGTGAGATGAGTGCAACTGTGCGGTAGTTTGAACATTCTTTGGCAGTACCTTTCTTAGGGATTGGAATGAAAACTGACCTTTTCCAGTCCTGTGGCTACTGAGTTTTTCAAATTTGCTGGCATACTGAGTGCAGCACTTTTACAGCATCATCTTTTAGGACTTGAAATAGCTCAACTGGAATTTCATCACTTCTACTAGCTTTGCTTGTAGTGATACTTCCTAAGGCCCACTTGACTTTGCATTCCAGGATGTCTGGCTCTAAGTGAGTGATCACACGATTGTGGTTATGTGGGTCATTAAGATCTTTTTTGTACAGTTCTGTGTATTCTTACCACCTCGTCTTAATATTTTTTGCTTCTATTAGGTCCATACCGCTTCTGTTCTTTATTTTGCCCATCTTTTCCTTTGTATCTCAAATTTTCTTGAAGAGATCTCTAGTATTTCCCATTCTATTGTTTCCCTCTATTTCTTTCCATTGATCACTGAGGAAGGTTTTTTTATGAAACAAGAAATTTCCAGATGTACATGAACCTTCCAGAGTATGTGAACCGAGAGCTTCCAGATGTTCAAGCTGGATTTAGAAGAGGCAGAGGAACCAGAGATCAAATTGCCAACATCTGTTGGATCATAGAAAAAGCAAGAGAGTTCCAGAAAAACATCTACTTCTGCTTTATTGACTACGCCCATGCTTTTGACTGTGTGGATCACAACAAACTGTGGAACATTCTGAAAGAGATGGAAATACCAAACCACCTGACCTGCCTCCTGAGAAATCTGTTTGCAGGTCAAGAAGCAACAGTTAGAACCGGACATGTAACAATGGACCAGTTCCAAATTGGGAAAGGAGTACGTCAAGGCTGTATATTGTCATCTTGCTTATTTAACTTATATGCAGAGTACATCATGCAAAATGCTGGACTGGATGAAGCACAAGCTGGGATCAAGATTGCCGGGAGAAATATCAGTAACCTCAGATATGCAGATGACACCACTCTTATGGCAGAAAGTGAAGAGGAACTGAAGAGCCTCTTGATGAAAGTGGAAGAGGAGAGTGAAAAAGCTGGCTTAAAACTCAATATTCAAAAAACTAAGATCATGGCATCTGGTCCTATCACCTCATGGCAAATAGATGGGGAAACAGTGGAAACAGTGACCGGCTTAATTTTGGAGGGCTTGAAAATCACTGCAGATGGTGACTGCAGCCATGAAATTAAAAGGCGCTTGCTCCTTAGAAGGAAAGCCATGACCAAGCTAGACAGAATATTAAAAAGTAGAGACATTACTTTGCTGACAAAGGTCCGTCTAGTCAAATCTATGGCAGTAGTCATGTATGGATGTGAGAGCTGGGCCATAAAGAGAGCTGAGCACTGAAGAATTGATGCTTTTGAACTGTGGTGTTGGAGAAGACTCTTAAGGGTCCCTTGGACTGCAAGGAGATCAAACCAGTCCATCCTAAAGGAAATCAGTCTTGAACATTCATCGGAAGGACTGATGCTGAAGCTGAAACTCCAATACTTTGGCCACCTGATGCGAAGAACTGACTCATTGGAAAAGATCCTGATGCTGGGGAAGACTGAGGGCAGGAGGAAAAGGGGACGACAGAGGATGAGATGGTCGGATGGCATCACCGACTTGATGGACATGAGTTTGAGTAAGCTCTGGGAGGTGGTGATGGACAGGGAAGCCTGGCATGCTGCAGTCCATAATGTCACAGAGTCAGACATGAGTGAGCAACTGAACTGAGGTGTCGAAGTGGGTGTGATGAGATCTAGCTTTTCTTCAGGTATATGTGGCCTGGAGTGTGAGGGGATATAAATAGTCTTTTCAGCTCTAAGTGGAATATATTTGAAGTGAAAATCTATCTTTCCCATAGAATTTTCTAGTTTTGATTCAGCAAAGGTGCCAAAATCAGGCAGAGATGATCTTTAGGAATACATCATCCTGTTTTGGACACTGGGGTTTGTGACTTGGACAAGTTGTAGGAACCTCTCTGGATCTGTTGTGCAGACAGTAATGGCAGTTATCTATCCCCAGTGAGATGGTGTCTATGAGAACATCCCAAGGAGGAAGGTACTTTGAAAATACAGTTTCAATAATGTGCCATGCCTCTGTTACAATGGGATCAGTATAGTCTAGAAATGGCAGGCCTCTCTGTGGCCCCAATGAGAGAATTAAGACTGTGGTGTGAACGCTGCTGTTGTTGTTACTCAGTCACTCAGTCGTCTCCAACTCTATGTGACCCCATGGACTGCAGCACACCAGGCTCCTCTGTCCTCCTCTGTCTCCTGGAGTTTGCTAAAATTCATCTCCATTGAGTCGGGGATGCTATCTAACCATCTCACCCTCTGCCGCCCCCTTCTCCTTTTGCCTTCAATCTTTACTAGCATCAGGCTCTTTTCCAATGAATCAGCTCTTTGCGTCAGGTAGCCAAAGTATTGGAGCTTCAGATTCAGCATCAGTCCTTCTAACGAATATTCAGGGTGGATTTCAAAAAAGAAAAGAACAATAAATTGATGATATGATGGCAAGGAGGATTTTTTTTTTTGCCTCCATCATAAAGTTGTAAGGATGACTCTCGAGGCCTCCTGAAAAAGGTGAGACAGCTTCTACTCTTTTAAGTTTCAATTCTACTCTTTTAAGTCTCTGGAAAACAAAACAAATGGGTTTTGAATCTCGAAGGTCATTTCGTCTATTATCATAGTTTGGAAAGCATTTTCTCAGTACCCCAGCTGTGTTCTAGGCCTGAATACTAAATCGTTCACAGAATCTGCAGAACACACAGACACTGGTGTCTTAAACCTCTAGCTCTCTCCCTTCAGTAAACCCTGTCCATGTTCATTTTAATCGTACATGTATCAGTTGCCTACTGTGTTCCTGACCCTGTGTAACATGAGATGACACATTCGTAATAGTAACACCTGCACTCCACAATTGTATAACCCTTGGCAGCTTATAAATGCCTGCACATCCCTTATCTCTCTATACAGCATTCCTGTAAGAAATGAGGGCATTATAAACCTCAGTTAATGGACAAAAAGTAAAATGCAGCTCAAAAGGCTCAGAAAACCCTCCACGATGTATAAGCGGTAGCTCCAAGACCAGAACTGCCATCCGTGGCTCTGTGATGGAGCTTGTGGGCTGTTTCAAGTTGTAGCTCACATCTGGGCATTGGAGGACCATAAAAATATCTCCCAGCTAATGAAAACATGGGCCCGAATTTACAAGTATGTGGAAAATCTCTGAATTAGTGGGTTTTTTCCTTTTTAACATTCGTAGACTCATGAAAACCTTTTAGAATCTAATGTAAACTGTAGATTCTCTCACCAGAACAGTAGATTTACGTGCATACGCATACAATTTCCCACCAGTTTTAGGAGGTTCATGGCTCATGCTCAAAACCCTTGGGGCAGAGTTTCCCAGATCCACGTCAAGAATCTGCAGTTGCTTCTTTGCACACAGTGTGACTGTGCCTGGCCGGTAAGCACTCTGCTTTAGAGATGTGGGGATGGAGAACAGGACGCTGTCACAGGGAAGCGTCAGCTCAGGGGGAGCCAGCCGGACAGCCCTCACGATCCCCAGTTAGCAGTACCCATGGGGACATCCAAGGGTGTGAAGCGGTGCACAAAAGAGAACAAGAGGGAGAGTTCGAGTCGTTTCCTGGAGGAGATGAAGGATCTTCAAGGGAGGGTGATACATACCTTCGGACTTTAGGAACCCTGGCGGGCCCTGGAAATTTTAGAATACACGATTCTGAGCAGGGAAAAATCATTCTTCTGACATCATCCAGTTTCACAGTGTGGTGGCTAAGCTTTTTTTTCAGGAGTTTCACTCTTATATTTAGCCTCTGCATCTATTCCGGTGGAACATTTTACCGGTAAGTGGCTGGACATCACTCATAGCTGTCAGGCATGGAGACATCCACTGAGTGCCCAGCAAAAGCATATACTGAGTTATTAGGAACGAGGGAACCAGAGAGAATCACTGCCCAGGTCATGGGGAGTGTAGAATCTAGTAGGAAATTCAGGCCAATCAGCCAGTGCCTTCTGGGATCATGAGAAGTGAACACAGGCTGCTGTAGAGGAACTGAAGTGGGACCCCCAGAAAGGAGGGGGGGTGGTCATCAGGGTCCCGCTGGGACTAAGTGGGGTCAGACAGAAGGAAGATTTGGGTTTGACAAGAAAGTGGTGCCCTCCCTATGCCTTTCTGCCCATGAACCCAAACTGTCCCCCAGGGCCTGCAGTCAAAAGGAAGGGAACTGAGGTTTATTAAACGATTATTGTGTGCCAGAGCTGGCTATGGACTTCAGAAACACCACTTTATATTAAATCTTCATTATAAGGCCAGCATCATCAGCCCTATTTGAAGATGAGAAAAGTAGGGTTTCCCAACATACTAAAGTCATAAAACTAGCAAGTGGCAGATTCTGCATTTTAATTAGGGTTTCTCCACCTGCAAAATTTAGTCAAAGACTTTGAACAGTGCAGCTGCCTCAAGATTCTCAGAGCCTTGAAAACACCAAATGTTTCCAAAGTAACAGGTTCAACCTAATCACACTGAGGTATGAATGATTTATGGAACCAGCCAGTCCCTAATTGTTAGACTGTGGAGCAGAACTATAAAGATGACGATGATAGTAACTAACATTTACTAAGCATCTATGGAGGGCCAGACCTATCCTTAAAAGCTCTGCGTGTATTACATCATTTAATCCTTACAAGGCAGAATGGCTGAGAGAACATTAATCGCAATGTGGGGGAGGTAATTTTGAATGTAAGGGACTCTCTGCTGCTGATGAAAATAATCATCCACTTTCTCGAGATGCCCCTACTTGACCAAGGTGTCAGCATCTTAGGGACTAAACTGAGTTTGAAGAAGCTATGTCTGACCTCTCCTCAAATCCCTCACTAGCTTTATTCAAGAATGCATGCCATTATGGTCTGTTTCTCCTACAGCATGGCCAGCTGCCCTTAGGGAATGGTCATCTGGTTGCTCAGCTGGTAAAGAATCTGCCTGCAATGCAAGAGACCCCAGTTCAATTCCTGGGTCGGGAAGATCCACTGGAGAAGGGATAGACTACCCATTCCGTATTCTTGGGCTTCCCTGGTGGCTCAGCTGGTAAAGAATCTGCCTGTGATGCAGGAGACCCTGGTTCAATCCCTGGGTTGGGAAACTCCCCTGGAGAAGGGAACTGCTACCCACTCCAGTATTTGGACCTGGAGAATCCCATGGACTCTACAGTCCATGGGGTTGCAAAGAGACGGACATGACCGAGTGACTTTCACTTTCCCTTTTTTCATCTATAGATAATCTTCAAAGGTGAGATGACCCTACCTCACCAGGTATCTCTGAAGGCTGGGTAGGAAGAAGTAGGCTGAGGCCACAGGTTATACTATGTATATAAAAATAAAAAACTTTCTACGCATGTTTTGTCAATCCAAATATTGTTTCATCTTTAGTGCCTTTGCACACCACAGCTTACACTCACTGGAATAAATGGCCTTTTCACCCTTGTATACTTGGGGAACTCTTCTGTATCCTCTGAATTCTGCTCAGGTGTAACTTCTGTTCAATCCTTTGCTCTCCCATGCTCTGTCACTTGGGCTTCCCAAATAGCTCAGAGGGAAAGAACTCACCTGCCAGTGCAGGAGCTGTAAGAGACATGGAGTCAATCCTTGGGTCGGGAAGATTCCCTGGAGGAGGAAATGGCAACCCACTCCAGCATTCTTGCTGGGATAATCCCATGGACAGAGACACCTGGAGGGCTATAGTCAATGGGGTCACAAAGAGTAAGACATGACTGAGCGACTGAGCGTTCATGCACATACGTGTCACTTCCATCGCATGCTTACAGGTGTCACGGCAAACATCCTGCTTATATTCCTCTCTCAGGTATCATGTTGGCTAGACCAAAATGATGTTTAAAAAAATTTTTTAATTGAAGTATAGTTTATGTATAATGTTGTGTTAGTTTCTAGAATACAGTAAAGTGATCTAGTTTTATATATATATACATATATATATATAACATATATATATATTCTTTTTCATATTCTTTTCCATTATGGTTTATTACAGGATATTGAATATAGTTCCCTGTGCTAGACAATAGGACCTTATGGTTTATTTTATGTTTAGTAGTTTTGTATCTGCTAATCTCAAACTCCTAATTTATCCTTCCCCGACCTCCTATCCCCTTCAGTAACGTAAGTTTCTTTTCTATTAGACCAAAACTATCTTGAGAGCAGAAATAGGATCTTTTTAGTTTCTGAGTAATATAACAAATAAGACAGAAGTTAAAGAACCTGTTCTAGAATCCAGAAAACCTGTTTAGGTCCAAGTTCTACCTAGTGGGTGACCTTATACAGGTCAGTGAACCTCCTAAGTTTTTACCATCTATAAAACGAGGAAGGGTAACTATCTCATAGGCTGTTGTGAAGCTTAAATGAGACAATGCATATAAAACACAATGCCTTATAAGGTAAAATGCCTTATACTTAAAAGCTTGAGCCACACATATAAAATCTCTAGTGCTGTCTATCTCAACAACTGGCTGAGGATAGAGCCTTATGATAGCCAACAGGCTTCAGGGCTCATAAAGGCTTGTCCCTCTCCCTCCCCACCAGAGGAGCTGGAAACAAGAGAAGACTGAGTTTCTTTGGGGCCAACTGACTTGTTTATGTGGGGTCCGCTGCCTTTATTCCTCAGGTCCAGGGCCCAAATTCTACTTTCTGTCAATTCTAATGCTGTTTCTAATGCCATTTCACCAAAGATTTATTTTTCCTTTTTACTGTGTGTGGTTCCTAGTTTCAGTCTTGCCTTCGGAAACATGTACACGTGTGGGTACGTGTGTATGCATAAAAGAGAGAAACCACTAAAAAAAATAAGGTTATACCAGTGAATGTGAAAAAAAACAGTTCAGCATGTCCTGTCGGTATAAAATATGTTTTTGTTACAAGTGCTATTCCTGAAGTCCTTTTTGCACATTTTCAGGTGAGTTCAATTCGGCCACAGTTGCCAGGCTCTACTTGTCCTTCTCCTCTACTGATTTTCAGTTCATCAAAGGGCCTACCAGCGCCTGAACCACTCGTTCCTTTTCCTGCAACTCAAACCGCCAGCACTTAGAAGTTGCATTCACTGTAATCTTGCCCTCTGCACAGCTCATGGATTTCTTTATTTAAATATATTTCTTGGAAGGGTAATGGGTTCAGGACTTTTGAAGTCTGATTTTAAAAATAATTCTTGATTTGGGTAGTAAGGGAGAAATAAGAGCAGCAGACAGTAGCTAAGCTAAAAATTGCACATTTCTAGCTTTCATGGACAAGTGTGTATGTGTGTATATATATATATATATATATATATATATATATATATATATATAAATAATTTCTGCAGGTAGAGTGTTTAGTTCAAATGGCTACCAGGCAGCTCAAAGCTGTAATTGCTCTTTACAAATTAACTCAAATCAACATGTTAAGATCTTTACAAAAATTTACATAAAGAAATGCTGAAAATAATCAATAAGCCAAAACAGGACATCTGAGAAGTACAGTGTGTACTTCTGGGACATTTCAACCAGAGTCTAAGCTGTAGAAAGAGCATCCTTTTAAGGTCATCTCCACTCTGCCTCCAAATTACCAAGGCTTTCCCCAGGTCAATGAGCCACAGGCTGTTAATTCCAAAGGGCTGAAAATGGCAACTGCCAGGAGTTGGGAATCGGCTTCCAACACTCTGACACCCTTTGCTTGTCCCTGTAAGAATTGGGCACACACTTGTCCACATATGTGGCAAGGACACAGGGTGATGGATGCAGTGGCAATGGCTGCTGCTGCTGCTGCTGCTAAGTCGCTTCAGTCGTGTCCGACTCTGTGCGACCCCATAGACGGCAGCCCACCAGGCTCCCCCGTCCCTGGGATTCTCCAGGCAAGAACACTGGAGTGGGTTGCCATTTCCTTCTTCAATGCATGAAAGTGAAAAGTGAAAATGAAGTCACTCAGTCGTGTCCAACTCTTAGCGACCCCATGGACTACAGCCCACCAGGCTCCTCCGTCCATGGGATTTTCCAGGCAAGAGTACTGGAATGGGGTGCCATTGCCTTCTCCGGTGGCAATGGCTAGTTGTATTCATATCATCCCTTTTAGTGTTAGGAAATAAAGCAAGGGAATTTGCCAACAGGGGAAGGTATTCAGTGTGGTGCTCAGTTTAAAGAGATCTTTGAATAATACTCTTTAATTATTTAGAATTACAAACATGTTCTAAATAAATGAAAGGATGCTTTCTAAATACTAATCCCTGGTTGCTTCCTGATGTTCAAACATAGAGTATGAAAATTGTATTTCATCTGAAATTTCATTTTATGCTTTCATTGTTTTTTGCCTAGACAACAACAAATACAATTTGAAACTTAATTTTTGAGATTCCAACCAAATTGTCTAGACAGCTGGAAAGATGGTTTTTTCCCCCTCTCCTCTGGAGCACTAAAATGCAGTTGTAACTTAACAATGATTCATTCCTGACTGTGAAAAACATGGTAAAGACTTTCTGGCAACATAAACACAAAGATTTTGGAGGTCCTAGAGATTAAAAGGGAATCATTACTTCCAGTCATTACCCAGAGTAAAATGGAGTATTATAAAGTAAAAAAAGAAAAAAAAAACATAAACGGTATAAAACTTTCCTACATAATGAAAATAACTACTAGACTTAGTTTGAAATTTTGGCACGATCTTCCTCCCGGTCCATCTGTGGGTTTTCCTCTCTGACTCTGGATCAACAAGCTGCATTCTGGTCTACTGGCCTCAGCAAGGACAGCTGGAAAAGTGTTCTGGATCTGCCCCCGGGGCTCTCCAGCTGGGATAAGCTGTGTGCAGGGCAGGAGCTGATGGCTGCTGCTTGTAGAGACTGAGGGAAAGAGCTGTGCATTCCTCTCAGTAGCAAAAGCCCTCCTGATGTTTCTGCCCAGCTCCACTAAAGACGAGAGATGAACACATTCAGGCAGTCACTGAGTCTTTAATGGGATTGAGGTGACTCCCTGGCCTCTCCACAAGTCTTCACCTTTCCTTGCGGGTAGTGGTGGGTTGGAGAAAAATAGTCCTGAACTGATCAGAGGTCGAATTCTCTAAGTGACTTCACACAGTTGAAACACAACCCATTGACCTTTAGGGCATGTAGTTCCATATTCAGTGAGTGATTTTCAGTTCACTAATCCAGGACAGGATAGTCAATTTAAGAAACTACACAAAAATACAGAGAAAACCTACTCTCTTCTTAAGATTATATATATATCTATATCTATCTATCTATCTATCTATATATATCTTTTTCACTCAGTCATGTCCAACTCTTTGTGACCCCATAGACTATAGCCCGCCAGGCTCCTCTGTGCATGGGACCCTCCACGCAAGAATACTGGAATGGCTTGCCATTTTCTCCTCCAGGGGATCTTCCTGACCCTGGGATCAAACCCATGCCTCCTGTGACTCCTGTAATGCAGGCAGATTCTTGACCACTGAGCTACCAGGGAAGCCCTCACCCTAAACTGAGCCCAGTATACGGTGGACAAATCCTAGGTGCTGAGTACATCTTTCTCAAATCAATGGAACTTGACTTTTCAGGTGACTCTTTCTGAGAAGATATTAAAATCTTTTGAGTTAACGTGAGTACTTAACATAGGCTGATAATTTTAAAATAAACACTTATAAATGTGAACAATTTTATGAACTTCCTTTTTGACAAGAATCTGTTACATTTCTGAGAGATTCCAATATCCATATAAAACCCAAGGAAGAGAAAGGGAATGGAAAGTGGGAACATTTAGAATGTCTGCCAGGTATCAGGCCATGAGCAAGGCACTTTCAAATATTTTATCTCACTTTTAGGACTCACATAAATCCTTTGAAATGAGAATATAATACTATATACACATGTCAGTTTTTGCTCTAGATGGTCTAGTGGGAACATGTACAGAATGATGAGTTACCAAATAAAATATCCACAAGCAAATAAAGTGCACTGTGCCGATTTTTGCTGTGGTTAATGGATGTGGAATCCTGTATAAGCAATTTATCCCATTAACCCCAATGGTCAGAACTCATTTTTGCAGATCCCATACACAACGAACTGGTGGCCTAAATGTGTTTCCTACTGCTCCAACTAGTGTTTAACAACATAAAACCCAAGGGTGTATAACTCACTATCTTTAAGGAAGGCAAATTAGTCACCAGGAAATAGCTGTCCAGGAAATTGTAGTCTTTGTAGCACAGGCAGCGGCCAAAGATTTCTGGAGAACCCTGTATTAGACTGGGACAGGCTCCCCAAGGGCTGTGGGAATGTCCTTTGCTGTCCTCTATCAATATTAGCCAAGTTGGGTCAAATCATCTACAGTCTTTTGAAGTAGAGGTTTATTTAGAGACAAGCTCAAAATGTCCAAGAATAAAAATCTTTAACATTTTTAAAGACAAGAGACACAGGTCAGCACACTGGCAGGATCTTCATGGGCTTAGGAAAAAATAATACACATAGTCATCAGCTTCAAGTGACTATTTTGGTGGAGTGAAACCTACTGTTCAGCAGAAACTTCCTTCTTTTTTTTTTAAGCAGAAATTCTTACACAGTCCCTTTGGTGCCTCGTTAGGCAGACTACTTTTAAAACATCCTCAAATTAAAATATGAGTATCTAAATGTGGCTGTAGGCCAGTTACATAATGTCCTTTCACATCCTCATCTGTAAAAGGAGATTAGAATAAGTGATCTTGAAGGTCCCCTTCAATAACAAAATCCTATAATTCAATGGACATTTAAACATTCCAGGCAGACAGCTATCTTTTTTATTTCAGAATATCTTTATGACCTCTCTTGACTTGCTCCATTGCTTAATCTCATAACAATATTGATGCGGATAATAGAAGTTTTATGTCTAATACAAACCACACTCAATCTTTCTATAGTTGGGGGCCAATTTTCTCTAGTTTGAGCCTCTGTGGAGTTGGAGAACAAATGACCAGTGTTTTCTATACACAGGAAAACCCTTCATTAGCTATATTGGAATCCTGTCATTAAGTCACCCCTTACTCTTCCCTTCCGTGGGCTAAACCAACTCCAATTCCTTTAATCATGTAGAACCTCTTCTCCAGAATCTAGTTAATTACCTTGCCTCAATGGAGAGCTGAATGAATCTTTCCAGTACTATCAACTAAAACAGTGATTTGTGCTCCTGCTAGATGAGAGAAATTTGAGCGTTTCTTTTAATCTGATTATTCTCCAGAGATTGCAATTTGTTTTTGCTGAAGCTAATTAATACCCAAGAGTGACCCTCCTCAGGTTTCACAGCATCACTTTAAGCTAAAATCAGAAAGAGTGAATTTTTTTTTAAACCACGAAGTACATGGAAAGTTTTGAAAAATTCCAAGAAATTGTACTTTTTTGACCTGAAAAAATAGCACAAATGAGCAAAGCATATTGAGATATTAGTAAGAGATCTTCCCCTGGAAAGATTCTTATCTCAAATGAAGACAGAAATTAGGTAAACTGAGTCACACATCAGCCTCCCTACAGCGTCCAAGCAGACCACTGCCAGCCCTATCTTTAAACACTTCCAGGGAAAGTTTTACATCCTCCTTTGGTTGCCCCAGTGCCCACATTCATTTCACAGTCCAAAAGTACTTCCTTAAGGATAATTATACTCTTTTCTTGTCACAACTTAATTTTGTTTTTCTGGTTCCACATGCCAGGGAAACAAATGAATTTATACCTAAAAGAATAACCTTTTGACCTGTGCCCAAAATATAGTCTGAATGAGAAGAAATCAAACCAACCAACAACAACAAAAAAAATGGGTCAACTTTGAACCAAGACTTTAGCAAAGAAGATATATGGATAGCAAAGAAACACGTGTAAAGATGCTCAGTGTCTAAAATTAAGAAGACCAAGCACACACAGTGTCGACCAGCATGTGGAACCAGCGGAACTCATCCTCTGCTGGTGGAAATGGAAAATGGTACAATCACTTTGGAAAATAATTTGGCAGTTTCTTAAATGGTTAAAAAATGTACACCATTTTCCACAAGCTACTCATTCCGCTTCTGGATGTTCACTCTAAAAAAAGCATACATCCATATAAAAACTTGTATATGAATATTTCTAGCAACTTTATTTGTAGTAGTCAAAACTAGACACAGCAAAAATGTCCCTCAACAGGTATGTAAGTAAATCATGGTATAGCTGTACAATGGGATACTATTCTGTGATAGAAAGGAACAAACTACTTATATGTGTAATGACATGGGTTAATCTCAAAATTATTATGCTGAGTGAAAAAGTCGGACAAATAAAATACATATGGCTCCACTTATATAAATTCTAGAAAATGCAAATTAATCTACAGTGATACAGAACAGCTGTTGCCAGGTGAGGCGGGCTGGGATTATTGGAGAAGGCCACAGAGGGACGCAAGGAAACTTCTGTGAGTGCTAGATATGATTACCATCTTGACACTGGGGACGATGTTATGAATGTATAAACTTACCAAATTGTACACTTTCAACATGTGCAGTTTATCTTATACCTCAATTCTATTTTCTTTAAGAATAACATTTCACATACATTAGAAAAGTTAAGTTACACACCCTATCTTGTTCTCCCATTTGAGCCACCAGTCACACCTCCAAAACATCCCAAATCTTCTCTTCTGCATATTAAACAAGCCCAGATATTTACTTTGAACTTTTATGACCAGAATGGCCCATTCCTTGTGCTCTCTTCAAGAATCAAATCAATAAATACTTAAATCCTAAAGATAAACTGAGTAAGAATTAGAAACTTTTTTTCAGGACCAGTATTTCAAGTCTTCCACGTGCTCTTCTAGGACAGGCTCAGAGACAGTAAGTGATTTGACCAAGCTCACAAAAGAAGTGAACGGACAAGCCAGGATTCAAAGTCAGGTCTGACTGACTCCAGAGACCAGGGTAGTTAAAAAAACCAGCCTGCCCCAACTATAAAGCATTTTTACCACCATAGGGTGGAACAACAATAACAAATACTAAAAGAAATACAATTTTATAATAACTCTTACATATACTTGACAACCCACACCATTCTACCAAGCAATGGCAGAATGGGCCAGCTTTCATAAGTACTGCATTTAGCATTAGAATTTTTCATGTGGTTAAGGTCAAACAGATTTATCCTCCATCTTGAGTAGATTGAACCTGATTTCTAGCATCTTTTTTTGTGCATGTGCTTATTTTGGTAATTTGTTTATTCCACAGTGAAAAGGTTAATATTCAACTCATCCTTATTTGTATCATGCTGAATTCTGAACAGAAACCAAATTAGTGTACTATTATTTAACACAGTCCCAGTGAATGCACAATGGAAACTGCTGTGCAAAATTTGAAGATGAAACAAAATAGATTATAAACACACATACCCACATACTCTACCACTAATGAAAAAAATACTAGTGTTACAAGTATACAGTTTCAGTGGTGATGTTATCTTTGTTCAGAAGCAAGGTACATCACAATGTGGTTGGAGCCTTCCAGCATTTAATTAGCTTACTAATTATAAGGAGAGTCACATTACCTTTAAGTCTTTCCTTAAGACTAAGGTTGTGACTAAGGCTTAATACATTAATTTCATGGTAATTGTATTTTAAGATGGGGACCATGTTAATAAAGAACTCTGGTCACATCCTCCAATATGTCCATGTGACTGAAGGTTCTGGCTGTGACACAACTTCATATATTCACTAGGAGAAAAATCACTGCTATTATCCACTGCTACTTTTAGTGGCCAAAAGCTATTTTTATATTGCATTCAAAGCATAAGTAACATTCAAGAGAATCTTTACAAAGGGTAGACAAATGAATATAAAAAGAAATAAAATCATTAAGTGATGTTCTTTATTCCCATTTGAATTCAATTAATAAATTTAGCATCAATTCAGTATCACCTTACTCCCCAATTTCCCTCCTTGGCCAGTAAAAAAAAAGTGCAAACTGTATGAATCATTCTTCAATCATGCCATGGACATAACCTTCAACCTAAGATTAAAAATACAGTGCTATGTGTGAAATTCAATACTGTTTAACTTCTGGGTTGCTAAGATTTAATGCAAACAACATTTCAAAGGAAAATGAAACAATCTAGACCACTTCCGTTCATTTTTATGATTTTCTCAGTAGATTTCTATGGCTTAGGGTACAAATGCTAATATTTGGATCCTCAGTACATTGGTGAAATTTGGAATCATTTAGTTTATAATCTGTATCACCAGTTTGTATGAGGGACAGAAAAGTTCTCCACTCCCTTACATACTTTCAAGTATTTCATTTACTATTCAAATGATTAATCTGACAAAATCATTCAGTTCAGTTCAGTCGCTCAGTCGTGTCTGACTCTTTGCGACCCCATGAATTGCAGCACGCCAGGCCTCCCTGTCCATCACCAACTCCCGGAGTTCGCTCAGACTCACGTCCATCGAGTCAGTGGCCATCCAGCCATCTTATCCTCCATCGTCCCCTTCTCCTCCTGCCCACAATCCTTCTCAGCATCAGAGTCTTTTCCAATGAGTCAATTCTTCACATGAGGTGGCCAAAGTACTGGAGTTTCAGCTTTAGCATCATTCCTTCCAAAGAAATCCCAGGACTGATCTCCTTCAGAATGGACTGGTTGGATCTCCTTGCAGTCCAAGGGACTCTCAAGAGTCTTCTCCAACACCACAGTTCAAAAGCATCAATTCTTCGGCGCTCAGCTTTCTTCACAGTCCAATTCTCACATCCATACATGACCACTGGAAAAACCATAGCCTTGACTAGATGGACCTTTGTTGGCAAAGTAATGTCTCTGCTTTTGAATATGCTATCTAGGTTGGTCATAACTTTCCTTCCAAGGAGTAAGTGTCTTTTAATTTTATGGCTGCAGTCACCATCTGCAGTGATTTTGGAGCCCCAAAAAATAAAGTCTGACACTGTTTCCACTGTTTCCCCATCTATTTGCCATGAAGTGATGGGACCGGATGCCATGATCTTCATCTTCTGAATGTTGAGCTTTTAAGCCAACTTTTTCACTCTCCTCTTTCACCTTCATCAAGAGGCTTTTTAGTTCCTCTTCACTTTCTGCCATAAGGGTGGTGTCATCTGCATATCTGAGGTTATTGATATTTCTCCCCGCAATCTTGATTCCAGCCTGTGCTTCTTCCAGCCCAGCATTTCTCATGATGTACTCTGCATATAAGTTAAATAAGCAGGGTGACAATATACAGCCTTGACATACTCCTTTTCCTATTTGGAACCAGTCTGTTGTTCCATGTCCAATTCTAACTATGGCTTCCTGACCTGCATATAGGTTTCTCAAGTAAAGAATCTTATTTTTTAAAGTGGAGGTTTTTAAGATGCACTTTTCACAACATACTGCTTTATCTATCCATGTTACTCTGGTAAAATCTTTATTTCCTGAAAGAAAACCTTTTCTTTTTTGAATTCAAATTTGTCTTATGTATGAGAATGTCAGGGCATGCTTTTACTGGTTTTATTCAAAGTGAGCATTAATATTTTAAATTTACCTTAGTTTCTTCCTCAATTCCTATAGGTTCTTACCTTTTTAAAGGAAAGTACTAAATTTAAATACAAAAAAAGGTATTGCTGAAACCATGGTGAATGTTCACAACTACCTTCAAATAAGTGTAAGAATAAGCACTCTCTCTCTCACACACAGGAAAAAAGCAGCACCTTTTAGTCAGAATTCTGAGTTCAGGGCTTTCAGGCTTAACAAAAAAAGTTTCCTGATTTGCAATAGAGCTGTTTTCATACTTTCTTTTTCCATGCGGAAATCACACTTCAGCTGTATCACCGGGTAACATGTTTGCAATGTTAGAGAAGTTTCTTGGTCTAGCAAAAATAAAACTAAAAAATCTTAAAAAGGGAAGAGTCTAGTCCTCCAAAAGAATCACCATGACCAGTGAAGCTAAAAGAACTGGTTGAATCACTGGTCAAAAGTCAGTCTTACAACCAAAATTAGTTGGACCAACACAGCCTAACAGGAAGATATAAGGTCAGGCTTGAGTCTGATTTGGTGAAGAAGCACATGCTTGGCCACTCAAGGAGCTTTGCGGATGACATTAACTTAACACTACTTCTGGTCACTGGGTATTTCAATGCCACTATTTGAGAATCAGAGCAATAGATGCTGCTATTCTGGCCACCAAGAGACCCCATTCCCTTCTTTTGTTACATGTGTGGAAAGAGGGTGGCTAGAGTGGTTTAGAATCAATCACTTTCAAGACAGGGCTCTTCTCCAATTCCAGAGTTGCCAATATGTCCCTATGATGTCAGCAAAACAGTCTCTTCATCTTGTGTTCTTTAAGGTTCTCTGTGCTTTAGTCACACGGTTCTTAAGCTGTGGTATTTCCATCTGTGTCCGAAGTGCTGGAGCTCCCGGGAAGCAAGTATCATTCATTCATTCACTCATTTATATTGTGGTAAAATATACATAGGGGGCTTCCTTGGTGGCTCAGCAGTGTGGAAACTGGCTGTCAATGCAGGAGACATGGGTTCAATGCCTGCGTCAGGAAGATCCTCTGGAAAAGGAAATGGCAACCCACTCCAGTATGCTAGCCTGGGAAATCCCATGGACAGAGGAGCCTGGTGGGCTACAGTCCATGGGGTCACACAGAGTTGGACACAACTGAGTGATTAAACAACAACAAAAGCAACAAAAACCTACGTAACGTACAACTCACACATTATTTTTTTTTTAAGGTAAGAAATAGATTTATGTAGAGAGATACACATTCCACAGACAGAATGTGGTCCATCTCAAAAGATGAGAACGGACTTGGGAGAAACAAATTCCACGGAGTGTGGACCATTTCAGGAGGCAAGAGACCCCAAATATGGGCTGGTTCAAAACTTACGCATCTGTTAAGTGTGCAGTTCAGTGGCATTAAGCACATTCACCAAGCAAGGTTAGAGCATTTTAGACTCTGGCTTCAGTATCTAGATATCCAGGCATTCACTAGTTAATATTCATGGCTTCACAGAGGCAGATGTCATTCTATTTCCAGGTAACCTCTTGAAGAAGTATACAAAATCAGAGTTCATTCAGCACACTAGGACTTGTATGCTCGAGGTGAGGAAAGAACCACCCAAACCAAGCATTCGTCCATTTCCTTCCAGGTGGAAGATAGAAACTCTGATATTCTCTTCCCTGCCATTAAACCTTCCAGAATATAAGGAACTCACTATTCCCTGACCTTTGGGATTCTTACAAACATCAGCCTGCAGTTCAGAATACAGACAAGAAACTGTCCAAGGAAAACATGCCTCCAAATGAACAGGATATAAACAAAGCTGTAAGTAGGTAATTAATGGCAGGGACTCCCCTCACTTTGCTTCTCTGATAACAATCTGGTATCTTATCAGCAGGTCTTTTATCTGGAAGGATTCACTGTGTTCTGCTGCCTGGAATTATTCTGGGAGGGGACAGAGACGAGCTTTCATCTTGGAATGGAAATGGAACCACAACTAGAAGAGGTGAGGAACAGTCAAAGCTGTAAAAAGACCTCCAAGTCTTTCCCTGCCAGCAAGGAGACATAAATAGAAAATAGGATGCCCTGTTTCAGGAAATGCATGGCAGCAAGTTCTAATGGGGAAGAAGCCACTGTGGTCCCCACCCAGGCAAAGTGCAATCTGTTTTCGCCCCAGGTTCTACACCCTATGGCCACCACTGGCCCTATCCCAGCTCTAAGAGTGCACCCAACCGATGTCTCTTCCTGTCAAAATCACAGAAACTTGAACATTATAATTCATTTTATGGTTTAAATGACCACTAATACCCTAAAGTGTTATATCTCACTATGAGATGTCCATTTTAGAAGGGATTAGAGCTTCTCCAATGGCTCAGCAGGTAAAGAATCCGCCTGCCATGCAGGAGACGTGGGTTTGATCTTTAGATCAGGAAGATTTCCTGGAGAAGGAAATGGCAACCTACTTCAGTATTCTTGCCTGAAAAATCCCATGGACAGCAGAGCCTGGGAGGCTACAGTCCATGGGGTCACAAAGAGTCGGAAATGACTGAGTGACTGAGCACAAAACCCATATACTTAATGAATAAAAGACTACCTGTAAAACTTCAAGATTCAGCTCAAAAGGGAAGAGGTATCTGAGAAAGCTGGGTGGGTAAAAGGCACTGCTCTCAAATCATTCCATACAGGTTTCAGCTACACTGGGGGTGAAGCTGGTCTGGGTGAATAAAGTGGGTTAAAATCTGGCTCTCTGTGTGAGTACGGGTGTACATATTAATTAGGAGCAGAACATGTTCTCTAACCCCTCCAAACATGGCCACTCCACTCAGACCTCATAACATGCTGTGGATTGGTTGTGGAAGGACTCGGGAAAAACAGGGCTTTGAATTCCCCCTCCTACATAGAACCCGGGAATATTTATCCAAAGTTGAGCCAGGGTGGCTGGCCAACTCCAAAACCCACAGCCTGGGGCTGATGAACCGGAGCACAGACTGCCCAGTGAGACTAGCCCTTCTGTTAGGCGGTGGCGCAATCCTGTGAAGCCCCCTCGGTTCAGATCCTGGGCCCTCACGACAGTCCCCAGTGGTGCAGACCAGGGGGAGGGCATTAGGAGACTGCTCTGCTGGCCAGTGTTCTACGGGGAATTCTAGCAGGACACGACACTCTAAAGCTGCTACTTTAGGGACGTGTTCAACCATGCAACAGAATGCAAATCCCTCTCTAGTCTTTTCAAGTTTTTCCTAAGTCCGGTTTTCATTCTGGCTATGAATTAAATTCTGATGTCTTAAATCATGCAGAAAAAAAAAAGGCGGGGGTAAGAAGTGACTGAACTTATTAATTATATGGCACTGAAGCTCAGCTAGAAAGCAAGAATTACATTTAAGTTTCTCTTCACAAGACTTATGTAGGTTACCCTTAGTAACAGAAGAATTTTACTTTTCATTTTATTCAAGCTGAAAAGAAGCTGAGCCTTAAACTCTGACTTCACAAGAAAAGAGATTCTTCTGGGGAAAAAAAAATGAATAATCAGTCAAGCGAAAAACAAACAAGCACCACTCACCCATCACGCAAAAGGATAGCTTAAGAGACTCACTTGTTTAGTGTTTGAAAATATTTTCTACACACTGCTTTGTAAATTATTTTCTCGTAGGTGTGACACATCCTTTAGTAAGAATCCAGCTTTTCCTTGGCTACCTAGATATATTTCCATAGTTTCTATCAAAACAGATGGCTTTTTCCTGTATGACTGCAATTATCAAAAAGGAGCAGGCTTATTGACAATAGCATCACCCTTCATACAAATAGGCATGTTGCTAATGCTCTGGACACTGTATAGGCCAAACAGAAAATCTCATTCACGTGGGCCTAATTTTGATTTTGCGATTATTCAGACTGAGGCTGAGCTGAAGTTTACCTCTGGGACTGAGAGTTTCATTGAAACTTGGGAGAAATGTGGCCGTCTCTTGGGGACTGGTGGCCAGGACATAAATATCCCAAACCAGGAATTTTCCCTGATGCAAAACAAAACAGAACACAAGTCACCGAGCACGTCTCACACATCCCACTCTCAGTGTGCCCTTCAGCAGGTTTGGCGACTAACCTCTGGTTGGTGAAGAAAGGAAGTGGTACTTCGCACGTGAAAAATACAAAACTGATGAATAAAGGGGGATTTCAATCCGACTCAGAGGCTTCACGGTGTGGCATGTCAACTAATACGGTAACCAGAGGCTACTGTCGCCTACCCATTAGAAAGCAGTTCCCTAAATTTACTATGTACCATTTGGAGTACTGAAACTTTCATTTTATAATATTCAGTAATTTGAACACTTCACTGATTGAAACTTGCCTTTTAAGGCTCCTTTTCAAGTGTAGGATTACCACATAAGAAAACATTGGCAATTTTTAAAAATTTCAACATATATTGATATCATTATGATACTATTTTCTAAGAGAGTAAAAGGAGGATGATCTAGTAAGGTTCTGTGTATGAAAGTATATTGTAAACTTCAACTTCTTTATATAAATGCTTGTTAATATTTTTTTTTCTTACTCTTTCAACAACCCTGAAGATTTTCAAAATTATGTTAAGTTTTAACAGTAAAAACTTAGGTAAAGTCAGATGGAAAATACACGTTCTAATTATTTAAAAAGTATGCCTAAGTAGCAGCCCATACATAATCTCATGAAGATTTTATGCTTCTTAGCCTCAAGACACATTTTTCCTTTGCTAAGACACTTATAACTGTGCAATGACCCTCGATTCCCTATTATAAGGACAATTTCTTTTGTAAGAAATTCTCAGTTTCTCAAGAATCTCAGAAATTCAGTTGAGCCAGTTTTATTCAGCAACCTGTCACAATCACTTGGGCTTAACAAGTTTTTCCTCCTTTTCTACTCATTTCAGACTAGAAGAAGAGAACACTGCTAGAGCAATGCCCAAGAAGCTCAGAGGAGAGATCTCTCAAGAAAGCAAAGTAAGTCCAATTGTTTGTTATTTAATGGCAAGTTAATTTTGGCATGTTGAGAACTAGCTCGTCACACCCCACAGATGGAGCATTGTAAACAGAGGAGCAAAGAGTGAATTGTAGTATTCAGTGCCAGCGTAGTTAAGGGAGTGGCAAAGAGCACAGGTTCTGGAGCCATATTGCTTGGTTCAAATAAATACTAGCCTTAGCACTTCAGAGCAGTATGACCTAGGGCAGCGAGTGGTCTCCATCCTTTTTTGTACCAGGGACCAGTTTCGTGGAAGACCATTTTTCCATGGACTGGGGCGGGGGTGGGGTGGTGGTTTGGGGTGGTGGTTTCAGGATGATTCAAGCACAGTAGGGCTTGTACTCTTAAATGCTGCCACTGAGCTGATAGTAGGCGGAGCTCAGGCGGTAACATGAGCAATGGAGAGTGGCTGTAAATACAGATGAAGCTTCACTGGCTCACCTGCCACTCACCTCCTGCAATCCGGTTGTTAATAGGCCACAGAACGTACTGGTTTGTGGCCTGGGGGTTGGGCACCCTGACCTAGGGCACATTTCTAAACTTCCCACTGCCCAACTTACCCTCTCTGTAGGATGTAGGATGGGAATAATAATGTTAGGGACCTCAGAGTGCTGTCATGATAATTAACTGAGTTGGTATGCATTCAGTGTTTAGCTCACAGTAAACATCTGCTAATTATTATCACTTATCACTAATTATATGGAAAAAATTAGAGCAAAGATGATAGGGACAAAGAGGCAACACAGCACAAAGGACATCCCATTTTGCCAAAACTCTTATCTTTCTGATGCTCCCCTTTACCATGCCAGACACATGCTTACAGCTGAGTAAAGAAATAAATAGGTAAATCCCTGACTCCTTAATGAATCAGTTTTTGACTGTGAACACATTCTGCTCACTCCTTTGGGCCTTAACTTTTTCATTTCCAAAGAAAGTTACCAACAGCTGCCACTTGCTACCTCAAACTGATGATCATCAGTTTAAGGAAAAAAGCAGACCATTTCAAACTTACTGGTGGGATATCAAAAGTCAATGATTTTTTAAACCAACTTTCCTTTGTTACTGAGTTCATATGAACACAGTCAGTAATACTGGAAGGATACTCCATAATATCCTGAGTTTTGTTCCCTTTCAAAGAAGTCTTCTGACTCCAGCTAGCCAGAGGGAATGTGTAGACACTGTGCTAGGCCCTAAGAGATGGCTGTTCAAACCTCAGTGTGCAGAGGAACTCCCTG
Source organism: Bos taurus (assembly GCF_002263795.3). Taxonomy (NCBI): domain Eukaryota; kingdom Metazoa; phylum Chordata; class Mammalia; order Artiodactyla; family Bovidae; genus Bos; species Bos taurus. The sequence continues at coordinate 25,692,277 of NC_037338.1, forward strand.
GGGGAAACTGCTGACTTTTCAATATCTATGGACATAGAGAAGGAGCTGTCCAACAGAAAGTTGAGTCTATGATTTCATATGCATTCTAGATCTAGGACTGACTCATCAACATATGTGAGTTGCCAGCCGGAGAAGTACCATACAGGTAAAGTGAATAAAGAAAAGAGTGGAGAACAAGATAAAGAGGTGCACCAGCATTTGGGAGGCAGCGTGAGGAAGGAGCCCTGAAAGACAAGGAAGAAACAAAGGCCAAAGAAGGCCACAGAGGAAGAGCGTCTTGAAAAGCCAGTGCACAAGAGTGTCAAATACCAGAGAAAGATCCAGAAAGCTAAAGACTGAAAAGCATCCAGTGGCTTTTGTAATGAAGAGGGCACTCCTATTTCAACCTTTGTCAGTGAAGCTTCAGTGAAGTTGTGGAAGAAGCATCTGGGCTGCAGTGATTGAAGGAATGAATAAGAGGGGGAGGAAATGGAGACTGTAAACACAGACCACCTTTTCCAAGAGCCTGGCTATAAAACAAGAGAAGGAACTATGGTGGTGGGTAACGTGGGTGTCTCCATGGAGAGAGTCCATGCCTGATGGGCTATTCCATTTTCTCTTGTAAAGAAGAGCTGATGAAAGTAGGGGGCTTGGGTTTGGGCAACGACACAAAGGAGGCCCTCAGCAAATACGTGCAGTGGCTGGACAACCAGGAGATGAAGAGCACTTACAGAAGAAAGGGAAAGACAAGAATAAATGGTGAAGCAGCGAGCCCTTGTTGCTGTGTGGAGGAGGGGCAAGACGAGAAGTCAGGACTCTCAACGCTCAAGGTGAGTGAGGAAAATAAGACACAAGGGGAAAGTCAAGAGATGTGAGGGTGAATGTATCTGGTGCCACTGATGTGACTACTGCAGCTTGATTAAAACAAGAAAATTATAAATAGACTGGTAAGGGTCAAGGTCCAGAGGAGAGGGAGGGGAAAACACTGCTCCAATCAGAGAAAGATAATCAAAATACGGCATGTCGTTCATTCGCCTTGTGCTCATTTTAAGCCTACTGTAACTCCTCTTTACCTTCATACTCTATTCCTTAATTCGGACTTTTCTGCTTAAAGAGAAAAACATACAGTTTTGATCCTAAAATGTTCCCTATCACGTAGGAGAAGATGGCTTCCAATTAGTTGGCATTTGGGGCTTGGTCCTCTCAAATCTTCAATTCAGCATTAAAAATGCCTGCTGAGCACTTTGGTTATAATTTTTGAGACAACAATTAAGACTCAGGAAATAAAGGCTCCTTAAGGGAAAACGTGATTAAAATGTTTTACAATTTAAATACTACTATATTTGAAATTAAAAGACGCTTACTCCTTGGAAGGAAAGTTATGACCAACCTAGATAGCATATTCAAAAGCAGAGACATTACTTTGCCAACAAAGGTCCATCTAGTCAAGGCTATGGTTTTTCCTGTGGTCATGTATGGATGTGAGAGTTGGACTGTGAAGAAGGCTGAGCACCGAAGAATTGATGCTTTTGAACTGTGGTGTTGGAGAAGACTCTTGAGAGTCCCTTGGACTGCAAGGAGATCCAACCAGTCCATTCTGAAGGAGATCACCCCTGGGATTTCTTTGGAAGGAATGATGCTAAAGCTGAAACTCCAGTACTTTGGCCACCTCACGTGAGGAATTAACTCATTGGAAAAGACTCTGATGCTGGGAGAGATTGGGGGCAAGAGGAGAAGGGGACGACAGAGGATGAGATGGCTGGATGGCATCACTGACTCGATGGATGTGAGTCTGGGTGAACTCCGGGAGTTGGTGATGGACAGGGAGGCCTGGCGTGCTGCGATTCATGGGGTCGCAAAGAGTCGGACATGACTGAGAGACTGATCTGATCTGATCTGATCTTTGTATTAATTTACCCATTACTATTCATTATTTGCAGAAGACCTGGAAATGGAACACCTAGAGAAAATCCTGTTCATAATTGAAGTTGCCAAAGATTCACTGTGGATGGTTTCTCCTGTTAAGTAGCAAACCATTTATATTGTGAATTTCCTGGGTCACCCATGATTCAAGCAAAGTGAAGCTCTTTATGATAAATTCCAAGTTATTAATCACAAAACTCTGTCACAACCTTCCCCTTGTTAGATCTCACTGTCTACAGAATGGACAGCATGACTTTCTTCTCCTCTCATAAGAGCTACGAACCTGCCTGGGAGATTTCTAAAAGTCCCTCCGATGGCACACTGAATTCCTGTGTTCTTTTCCTATTGTGCTACTAGGGAAAGCCCCCTGAATTGCTCCAACCCACTGGTGCTCCCCTCTTGCTTATAGGCCCTCAATCCTGAGTGTACCTGCCACATAGTTAAGTGTTTCACAGGCTTCCCAGCTGGCCCAGTGGTAAAGAATCTGCCTGCCAATGCAGGAAACTCAGGAGACGGGTTCGACTCCTGGATCAGGAAGATTCCCCTGGAGAGGGGAATGACTGCCCACTTCAGTATTCTTGCCTGGAGAATTCCATGGACAGAGGTGCCTAGTGGGCGACAGTCCTTGGGATCACAAAGAGTCAGACATGACTGAGCATGCACACGTGCACGTGCCCACACACACAGGCGCAGTATGGCAGGTCAGGTTCACAAGTGTGGGTTTTATCTCACTAGCTAGATCATAAGTTCTTCAAGAATGAAGACCTTTTTCCTTTTCTTCACATCTTACCCAGGACCTCATGCTAGCTAGGTATACAATGGATGTTTAACAACTACCTGGTTAATCTATTAACTGATTGGGTTCTAAGTTTGAGAGTGAATGGCATCAATAGGCCATGGATTATCATCATTATCAGAAATTTCACCTAAGAATGAGGCTGTTTGCAGATCAAATCACTTGTTCTAACATGACCTGAACTGGCCTGTTGAAGTAACAGATAATGCTGCAGAAAAGCTGGTCCTTACAAGTTTTGTTTTTCTAGCTTGCTTTGTCAACGCATTCCACAAGAGGTGAACTCCTCATTCCTTCTGCTCAAAAACATATTTAAAAAATGGTCTTAAAGAGATCTGGCACCAGAGAGAGAAGTTGGCCAGGCCCCTCTCTAGGAACTGAGAGATAAAAATCAGTGACAGATGACAGAGTATCTTTTTATGCCAGAACTCTCTGCAAAAGAGCCCCACAATACAGAAACTAGGATTTCATTCCACACACTGAACCTCAGCTACCCCTGGGTGGAATCTGGAAATTCAGAAGGCCATGAGCAAAAAAACAAAAAAACAAAAGCCCTCCAAATCAAGCACTAGCTAGGCAGGGCCATGGTCAAAAGGAGACCAAGTAGACAGCTGCCCAAAGTGGGATTTCACCAGCAACAGGAAACCACATTCCAACTCTACTTTTAGGTCCTCCCTTATGTAAGGCTCCACATTCCATTACCTAGATTCACCACTTTAATTAAAAATGTATGCCTGTGTAATACAACATCAGTCCCAAGGAAGGTAATGACTGGGGTCATTTACACGTTTGTATGAAAGGAAAGGGTGGGCACAAGTTTGGCTTACAGGCAAAGAGGAACACTGAGTACTCAAGCAAGCCCTGAGTGGAACGAACATCTGCACCTTGACAGTCTTGCTCAAAGCCTGGCCTGGAGTCACATCACTAAAACCAGAATCAGGGTTTCTACACATTAATGGGATAGCAGGTGCCTTTTTTCACCAGACCATTGTTAACAGATCAGGATGGTACAGGGAAAACTCCTAACCTTTAATCCCGTCCTCTAGGTTCATGGAATTTAGCAATAAGAATACACAGAAGAACTGTACAAAAAAGATCTTCACGACCCAGATAATCACGATGGTGTGATCACTCACCTAGAGCCAGACATCCTGGAATGTGAAGTCAAGTGGGCCTTAGGAAGCATCACTACGAAAAAAGCTAGTGAAGGTGATGGAATTCCAGTTGAGCTATTTCAAATCCTGAAAGATGATGCTGTGAAAAGGCTGCACTCAATATGCCAGCAAATTTGGAAAACTCAGCAGGGGCCACAGGACTGGAAAAGGTCAGTTTTCATTCCAATCCCAAAGAAAGGCAATGCCAAAGAATGCTCAAAGTACTGCACAATTTGCACTCATCTCACACGATAGTAAAGTAATGCTCAAAATTCTCCAAGCCAGGTTTCAGCAATACGTGAACCATGAACTTCCAGATGTTCAAGCTGGTTTTAGAAAAGGCAGAGGACCATATCAGATCAGATCAGTCGCTCAGTTGTGTCCGACTCTTTGTGACCCCGTAAATCACAGCACGCCAGGCCTCCCTGTCCATCACCAACTCCGGGAGTTCACTCAGACTCATGTCCATCGAGTCAGTGATGCCATCCAGCCATCTCATCCTCTGTCGTCGCCTTCTCCTCCTGCCCTGAATCCCTCCCAGCATCAGAGTCTTTTCCGATGAGTCAACTCTTTGCATGAGGTGGCCAAAGGACTGGAGTTTCAGCTTTAGCATCATTCCTTCCAAAGAAATCCCAGGGCTGATCTCCTTCAAAAATGGACTGGTTAGATCTCCTTGCAGTCCAAGGGACTCTCAAGAGTCTTCTCCAACACCACAGTTCAAAAGCATCAATTCTTCAGCGCTCAGCCTTTTTCACAGTCCAACTCTCACATCCATACATGACCACAGGAAAAACCATAGCCTTGACTAGATGAACCTTTGATGGCAAAGTAATGTCTCTGCTTTTGAATATGCTATCCAGGTTGGTCATAACTTTCCTTTCAAGGAGTAAGCGTCTTTTAATTTCATGTCTGCAGTCACCATCTGTAGTGATTTTGGAGCCCAGAAAAATAAAGTCTGACACTGTTTGCACTGTTTCCCCATCTATTTCCCATGAAGTGGTGGGACCAGATGCCATGATTTTCGTTTTCTGAACCACAGATCAAATTGTCAACATCCGATGGATCATTGAAAAAGCAAGAGAGTTCCAAGAAACATCTATTTCTGCTTTATTGACTATGCCAAAGGCTTTGACTGTGTGGATCACAATAAACTGTGGAAAATTCTGAAAGAGATGGGAATACCAGACCACCTGACCTGCCTCTTGAGGAACCTATATGCAGGTCAGGAAGCAACAGTTAGAACCGGACATAGAACAACAGACTGGTTCCAAATAGGAAAAGGAGTACGTCAAGGCTGTATATTGTCACCCTGCTTATCTAACTTATATGCAGAGTACATCATGAGAAATGCTGGGCTGGAAGAAGCACAAGCTGGAATCAAGATTGCCAGGAAAAATATCAATAACCTCAGATATGCAGATGACTCCACCCTTATGGCAGAAAGTGTAGAGGAACTAAAAAGCCTCTTGATGAAAGTGAAAGAGGAGAGTGAAAAAGTTGACTTAAAGCTCAATATTCAGAAAACGAAGATTATTGCATCCAGTCCCATCACTTCATGGGAAATAGATGGGGAGACAGTGGAAACAGTGTCAGACTTTGTTTTTTTGGGCTCCAAAATCACTGCAGATGGTGATTGCAGCCATGAAATTAAAGGTGCTTACTCCTTGGAAGGAAAGTTATGACCAACCTAGATAGCATATTAAAAAGCAGAGACATTACTTTGCCAACAAAGGTCCGTCTAGTCAAGGCGGACTAGTTTTTCCAGTAGTCATGTATGGATGTGAGAGCTGGACTGTGAAGAAAGCTGAGCGCTGAAGAATTGATGCTTTTGAACTGTGGTGTTGGAGAAGACTCTTGAGAGTCCCTTGGACTGCAAGGAGATCCAACCAGTCCATCCTAAAAGAGATCAGTCCTCGGTGTTCATTGGAAGGACTGATGCTGAAGCTGAAAACTCCAATACTTTGGCCACCTCATGCAAAGAGTTGACTCATTGGAAAAGACCCTGATGCTGGAAGAGATTGGGGACAGGAGGAGAAGAGGACGACAGAGGATGAGATGGCTGGATGGCATCACCAACTCAATGGACGTGAGTTTGGGTGAAGTCCGGGAGTTGGTGATGGACAGTGAGGCCTGGAGTGCTGCAATTCATGGGGTCGCAAAGAGTTGGACACGACTGAGTGACTGAACTGAACTGAACTGGACTGAAGGGATGTGTGGAGTCCCTAACCTCTAGGCTGGCCAGCAGGAGGAAATGCTATAGTAACAGAACCAGAAAGCCCTTACTCTCAATATTTTTACTAGTAATGGGCTAGGATCTGCAACTTCCTTATTCTCTTTACAGCCTTCTCAATCTGAAGAAGATTATTCAGGAAATTTGAACAACAAAGAGTTATCTATTTTAATCACTCTTCAGAAAAGCATCTCTGACTTTTCTTAAAGACTCAGATGTTCCTTGTACTTGTCAGAAAACAAATGTGGCTTAGGTCAGCATCTGGAATGGAGAAAAATATACAACCACACACACACAAAAGATAATTAAATTAATAAGGAATCCTTTTCAGACATAACAGCCCATAGGCCAAAAAAAATGTTTTCAGAACTATCCAGAACCAAGTTATAGAAGTGACTTAGAAGCTAAATTTAAGTGGATTAACTGCTGGAGGGCACTATTCAGGAGACCATCATGACCTGTGGGCCATGCCAAGAATAACACCCCAAATGGTTGATGGAAGAACCCATGGATAAAAAACGTACAAATAAAAAATATGTTGCAGGTTTAAAGGCAGGTTTATCATTTCACTGCACATTTAGAATCTACAGCTGGGTTGTTCAGCTATTCTGAAACAAGACACCTCAAAAAGACGCCTTGCTGGTCATCCACCCCAACCTCAGATGCATTGTAGAAATCCTTTCAAAATATACACAGCATGTGATCAGTTTTCCTTGATGACTTTCAATGACCAGCAGCTCAGTATTGTGGAAATCTGCTGGTTCTCTTGATGTAGAATGCAAACTTTCACAAAATTTTTCCTTCTATTAAAGTCTGAAATCCATCTTCTACTTTCTCAACGTCAGCACAAAACAGAAATTATGTGCCTTCTGCGACATGGTGGCCTCTCAGCTACACAAAGGCCATTACCACGTTGCCTCTAACTAGTCTTCTCCAGTCTAACTCTTTCCAGATTTTTGGCTTCCTTCTCATCTTGGTCACCCTCCTCTGGATAAATATTAGTTTATCAGTGACCCTCCTAAAATGGGAAGCCCAGAGCACAGTAACATTATAGCACTATGATGTGGGTTTAGTCTAACCAGAAGAGTTCAGGGGGACTACAGCCACAAGTACCTAGAAGCAGCAACTGTGGCATATGCTTCCTCAGGGCTCACTGCTGCTGCTGCTGCTGCTGCTGCAAAGCTGCTTCAGTCGTGTCCGACTCTGTGCGACCCCATAGATGGCAGCCCAGCAGGCTCCCCCATCCCTGGGATTCTCCAGGCAAGAACACTGGAGTGGGTTGCCATTTCCTTCTCCAATGCATGAAAATGAAAAGTGAAAGTGAAGCCTCTCAGTCATGTCTGGCTCACTAGGAAAACCCAATCCCCAGGATTTTCTCATAAAAGCTGCTATGAAGCCAACAGCTCTCATTCTATATATGTGTAATTTTGACTTAAAAAAAAAAAATCAGAACCTGAAACGTATCTCTATTAAATGTTATCTTAATAGTCTCAGGCCATCAAACCAGTTTTCTAAGACTACTATGAAATCACATTTTTCAACTATGATTTTGACACCAGATACATCCAATAAAAAACCATGCCTAGAGAATAACATGACAACCAACTGCCCAAAACCCAGCTTAAGAACACATCACAAACAAAACAAACTTCTAGTGTATACTTCCTTAATTTCATCCCCTTCCTTCCATGCTTCATAAAGGCAATGGCTACAAGCCTGAATTTGTTTGTCACTCCTATGCTTAAGGACTGTTTTGAATTTGAGTCCATCACTAATTATATTTGTTGTATGAAAACCTAATAAGCACACAGTCTAGTCTGTCTTCATTTTAAGTAATTCAAATGCTGAATAAAGCAGCACTGTCCTCATCTATCAGACTCGTAATCCCATCAAAACAATGAGGTGACTCAGGCATGACTAATTCTTTGGGAATCCTTACTAGCTCTCAGCAAATAAAGTATGAAGTACTTGCAAGTCGTGTATCAGATGATCCAGTCTGAATCAACCAATATCAACACAAGTGTTTGGTCACTGATAAAAATATGCCTCTCTCTTTTGAAATTTTCCTGCAAGCTTGGAGGATAACATTCTCATTCCACACATCCCCTAGATTATTGACTTGGTTCTAGGCTAACCTATACCCAAGGCTGTAAGTTATCTGGGTCCATGGGTTTGCCTTTATCCAGAAGAGACAGTATTCTTTTTCTGTTACCTCACCTACATCTGGCTTCAGGGCCTTCCTTCCAGTTTACTGGTAGAGATAAAATTAAAGCAGGAGTTAAAAAAAATCTGTCCTCTTTCTATCACCACTATACTATCAACCCCTTCCTCTCTCTAGAATTTTTCTTAACAAGCAAACTAAGGGGCTTTTATCTGCTATTTTATAGTCAGTGTTGTCCCCATTATACAGACTGACAGTCTGAAGCACCTAGGGGCCCCCTACTCACCCCACATTAATCTGGGAGGCTTTTTCCCACAAGTTTTGGCTTGTGTACAATTCTTCAACCTCCTTCTCCTCCTGTCAATCCAGGCTCCTCTCATTTCACTCTAAAGCCTACAGCAGGGTAGCTGCAAGGTGGGCCTCCAGATCTCTTGACTGGACAGCAGTCATGGAGGAGCAGTTCAGAGTCCAGGAAGGTCTCAGGTCATAGGCTTATAAGGCCAAAGAAGACCATGACCAGTTTGATCCCTGGGCTGGGAAGATCCCATGGAGGAGGGCATGGCACCCCACTCCACTATTCTTGCCTGGAGAAGCCCATGCACAGAGGAGCCTGGCAGGCTACAGTCCATAGTGTCATAAAGAGTAAGACACGACTGAAGGGAATGAGCATACAGCACAACGTCCTTCAGTTGACAGAAAAGGAAACCGAGGGTCAGAGAGGTGAAGTCAAAGCAAAAGCAAATGTCAGAGCTCACGTTAGAACACAAGATTCCTCAAAGGTAAGGAAAAACACAAAAACGGGCTGAGCCTCCTTTCTACATAACCAGTAACCAGTGGGATATAAATATGGCTCCAATATTGTAGGACTAGGAGTCCCTTAAGTACTTCATAGATACATAGATCTGCTAAGACACAAAATGTCTTGTTTCAAAGTTTCATTTTGGGGTTAATAATTCAGTCTCTGAGACCAAACTGGGGCTAGGCAGAAAAAGGTACCAAAAAGGAAAAACAAACCCACAAAATCCACAGCTGCTTCACCATGGAAAGAGATTACAATTTATTTGGAAGGAATAAGCATTGAGCATATAAATTACAACAAAATACAATAATGATGAATAACAAGATAAGAGGGTTAAATTAATGGTAGAGCTGTTCAGGGGGAGAGAGGATTAGGAGCTGGGGTAGAGAGAAAGGGAGGTGGGTATGTCTTCTTTCCCAGCAGTGTCTCAGCAGCCTTCTGTCTCATTTCTCTCTCTATAAAGCAAAACCTGCCTTCTACTTATCTACAAGGATTCTGGGAAGACATAACAGATAGAAACGTACAGCCTGGGAGGAAAGTTCCTAGTATTATAATCACAAATGAAGGTGGAAGCCAACTATGGTCTACTGTAAAATCCCCAACTCTGTACTATGGCAAATAAGATCTTTCAACTTCATAACATGGGTAAGGAGTAAAGTGATAATCCTTGCATTATGCAACTTTCAAGGAAAAGAAAACAAGAGTCACTGTTATTTCCCAATATCACTGGCTTAACAGGCCTACATCTTAGTTTTTGTACTCCCAACCCCTCCTTTCTAAGACTGGTACAGTCAAAAGGTTCCACGAAATATTTTTAAAATACATAAAATGCATATTTTTCCATTTTTGTTTTGGTTGTTGACTAGATGTTTTAATATCGCAACTAAAAAAATTTCCACTGCATAGGTTGCTATGGGTGATTTCCACTGCCACGTGTTTAATTAAGATTGTATGGTTATTTGTATCTCAAAATTTTCCAGAAAAAGAAAGGCAGATTTCACTGAAAATTTACCTTAAGTGAAAAATGATTGAAACAAGTTGGGGAAAAATATACTGAAAGTCATCTGCCATGAAAATAAGTCAAAAAGGGGGAGGGTGGGAGACCCTTTTAAAAGCATCCCAGAGTGAATAGAAGGCAATGGAGGTATTTCTCCCACTGGGGATTAGTGCAATGAGTCTGATGCTGAGACCTCAGTTCTCTGCAACAGAAGGCACTTTCTGCCTCACACACACAGGTGCCACACTGGTCCAGGGAGGGTACAGAGCCTTGTTCAAGAGTCACAGCTAGTGAATAGTGGCAGTGCTTAGTAAGAACCAAGTCTCTGTTCAGGACCCCATGCTCTATCATCTAGGTTTGGGGCATATTTGGTTTCCTACTGCTCATTGATTCAAACTTGAAACTTGCTTGTGAAATTCCAAGATGTATATCCAGAGATATTTTGGTCTCTAGAAAGCCCCAGACAAGTTGGCTCAAACAAACTATTCAGGGGGCTAGTTGGGGTCCCTTTTAAAGCAGGAGTCACTCTGCTTTGTGGATTCTGAGCTAAAGGGTGAATGGCCTTAAGGTGAAGTTATCATCTTTGCGTGGAAAAGATCTGGATCCAGCACCCTACTAGGGACATAAAATACACTGGAATCTTTTAAAAAAAAACCTTGTAAACAAAACACTGGAATTAACATGATCATTTCTGATCCCAGATGATGCAACAAATCGTAGCTGCACACACGCATAACTGTGGAAGATCCAAACCAGAAATTTCTAAGATTTAAGTTAACAGAGACATAAGCTTAGATTCCCAAATGTGGAATGAGGGACAAAGATACAAGTAATACAAACACCTCATAGAGGAAGGAAATGGCAGGTAAGTATATGTAAATTCAAAGGGAAATAAGAAGTTGTCATTTGAGCTTTTAATCTTCTCATTGTACAACTGATTCACTTTAGCATAGATAGAGCAACCTTTGTAATATTTCCACTAGCCGAAAAATTTCTCTTCAGCTAAACTCAGAGTACCTGAGAGCCTGATTAATATTTCTTCCAAGAACATGAATTAAAATTAGCAATGCAACAAAAATAAAACACTGCCCATCCACTTGTGTGCATACAGCCACCTATTTGGCTTATCCTAAGTCAACGCAGCCCAATCTTTACCATGATTAGAACCACAGATACCACCTGGACTGGCAAGTTTTCTGATCAATCTTTCACTTTCTTCATGAATAATTTTCTCAGAAGTAGTTTATCAATAAATCAAATGTGTGCAGTTTTACCAAATTCACTATTTTTAAAAAATCTGTTTATAGTTCATCTCCCCAATGGGATGTGGACATTTTAGAGTAGTACAAGGTTGTCCCGGCAGTAGGTTGATGAAACTGCAAACTGGGTTTTCTAACTTTAAAATTAGGATCTTCTCACTATGTTTTCAAGAAAGAAAAGCCAGCCTTCTTTTATCCTGGGCCATAGATGGACCCATTACCCCATGCAATGATCCCACAGATGTGAGTCTGAGAGAAAGGGTGCCCCCAAGCAAGCCACCGCCACCCCTGGAGGAGTGAGGTCAGAAACAGATCGCACTGCTGGCGAGGCACAACCTCCACACTGGGACCTCAGCCTGCACTCAGATTCACTGACTGGATGTAGGCTCTGAACGGCTCCTAGGTGCATGAATTTCAGGGCTCTTGGACCTACTCAGTGTAGCTACAACTCTATACTATATACAAAAGGGAGCTGTATGTTTTGCTGTAATTGAAAAAGAACACCCTTCACTCTTGACAAGCCCTGCAGTCTGGGTTTCATCTTCCAACTCCATAACTGCCTTGCTCTCTGAACCTCAGTTTCCTCAACAGGTAAAGAAGGGTGTAACACTTTCTCTCGGTGTCTCTATACGAAAAATGCCCAGTTCGGTGCTTGGCCAACAGTGGAGGCTCAGCAAAGGTTGGTCTGCTCCCTACTGACTTCTCTGCTCAGAATACTTTCTTGCTGTTCTCTGCATTCCTGGATCAAAAGCTACTTCTAATAAACCTCCCGAATAGTCTAACCAAGTTCCAAGTATGACCCTACTACTGTACAGTTTATTAAAATCATCTCTCTCTCTGTGGTTCTGATCATGTTTAAGTTCTCAAATTTAATCTTGCTACTCAAAGTGTGATCGGCAGGCCAGCAGCATCAGTATTACCTGGAAGTTTGTGGGAAATGCAGAAACTCAGGTCCCACCCAGGCCTACTTAATCACAATTTATGAGAACCCCACCTCAAGTGATATGTTTACATATCAAAGTGCTCTGAATATAGGTGTAGTAGTATAAGCATTCTGTTTATACGTAAACTAATAAATAACAGGAAGGATACTTTCAAAGTAGTAACTTCTGGTTTCTAGGATGTAACACATGTCAGACTGACTGATGATAACCTTCCACAAACTGAATGTTTTCAACACAGGATGATGAAGTTCTAAAGCCTATCTTTGTTTTTAATGTACGCTGTCATTCTGTATATGGGCCTCCCCCCACCATCAACTTTCTGAAATATTTTTTAGCTCTTTCCAGTTATATGTGAAAGTACAATTTTTAAATGCTCCTGAAAGTAAAATTTATGACCCAAATTCCTCAAATGAATCACCAAATGCTGGATATGGGAGGCTGGTAACTCTGTGTATCAGGAAACAAAAACCAATCTGAGTGAGTCATCTCTGTGATCACAGATAACACAGCCACAGCCAGGCTTGGTGCAAACAAATGGCTACAGCAATCACACACCAGAATCTCGTGTTTAATGGTTTCTCACATTAAAGTGCATCAGTCAGCTCTGCGAAACCAGGAAGTGGAACCCAGGACACCACATAAATAACAAGTACACTCTCTTCAGTTGGTTATATTTCATCCTTCTGCTCTAAATCTATTTCAATTTTTGGCAGATATATAAAAATGAAGGTGCTGTTTCGTCAAGAGGGAAGCAGAAAGGTAAAAAGGTAACTAAAGCTGACAGGACTTTAGAAATATCTCATAAGAAAATTTCAGTACTTTTCAGAGGCCTATTTATTGAGGCCTTTGATCCAAAACAAAAAAGGTGATCAGAAGCTGGCAAATGTCATTACACTGAATGCAAACTATAATTGTTTCCATCTCACTGCATATTAATTTTGACTGGGTTTTTAATTTATATTATCTATGTATCAAGAAACATTTACCTTCAAGTTTTTACATTTTATCAATGGAAATATATGTTTATTTAGCAGTAAGAGAGTACATATGGTAAAAAAAAAAAAAAAAAAAGGAAAGTAGCAGCTGGCAAGTGCCTCAAAACAAATGAAACAGAGGACGTGGTAACAGGCTATAGCAGCAGAAGTGCCTATTATCATTTGATTCCATGCATATTCTTTATGCATGCTTTTTCTCAGACACACCAAGCTTTAAAGAGGAGATGAGTGGGAAGTAAACGCGTGTTACACAGCACTGCCATGTAGATGCTGCCCCTCGAAACTACCCTCCAACTCCAGAGTGAAGAGCCAGGCGTCCCCTTAAGCCCCGGGATAGGCGTGTATGCCAGAACCGAGCCTGCCCGGTGCTGACCAGGCACAGGGATGAGGCTATATTTATCAAAAGGGGGTATCTCCTGTCAACACCACATGCCCATTAGCAGGCAGGACTCCCAGGGAACACTTCTTAAACAGTAGATAGGAGCTCCTAAACCCGTAATCTGAAAAAACTGGAGGCCAGTTGGAGGCAATGGCAGTAATTCCAGGCCCCCACCTTCACAAGCACCCTCCCAAAGTTAAAAAAAAAACCCAAAACTATAATTTCTGAAATAGAAACAGGATTAAATAGCCCCATACAGCCCATGCCACTCCCATTATTTGTATGCAGCATACACTACCTCATAATGAAGGGAATAAAAGGTGCCATGCTGAGAGCGGAACAGGTGCCATCCATGGGGGAAGGGTAGAGTCTCCCCAACACCAAAAGTAAGAGAAACATGCTGGGATGACGGTTTAGTTCTCCTGTATCACTGAAAAAAAGAAAGTATTGTACATAAAAGGTTTAAGACTTGAGGCGGAGGCACTGTCTTCAAACATTTTTCTCATTAAATAATTACATGTTGAGTTGGCCAAAAAGTACGTTTGGGTTTTTCATACCATCTTATGGAAAACTTGAATGAACTTTTCGGCCAACCCAATATATAAAGTGAGACTATGATCAGGGGTAATTGTCCTTTTTTGCATTTCTTTCCTCCACTTACTTCATATCTTCTTACTGTGCAAATAAGGAAGAACTACTGGCAAAGCCGCAGACTGGGCTTTTGCACACGATTCTCTTCTCAAAGCGTATTATTTGATAATTAGAGTTTTCTGTTTTGATTTGAGCTGTTCAGACAGTAGAGAGATGCCAGTTCCAGAGTATGAAATGTGAAACTTTCAACATCCAAATGTACTTAAGAAAGCGTGAACAGTCGCTTACCAGGGCCAGAAAAGCCGGTCTGCACAAATTACTAATGTGAGGAAATGTATCATAAACAGAAGTAAAAATTCACTGATGCGATTTTATTTTCTCATTACAGACAATTGGTATAAATTCATGCCAAGTGCAAAAACTGCTGAAAGAATAAAATGGCCCATGCTCTAAGATGTCCATACTAAAAATTCCACTACCAGCCACAGACTGTGATGGAAAGGACAACAGTGAACTTTTTTTTTAATCTGCCCTGATTAGAGTGGAAGCCCTCTTATCAGCTTTATTTTGTGTTTCCAGGGCCGCTGGCCATCTTCACCCAAGTGGAACAGTATCATTTCTGATCATACATGACCAGATGAGTCAGCTGCAATAGACCAGTGATTAGAAAAAAAAAAAAATGACAGGTGTGTGTTAAAGCAAACTCAATGTGTAAACACACAGGCTCTTAAATTTAAGGGGAAGAAAATGATTCTTAGAAGAAATCACAATACGCTTCTAAAAATCTAATTCCTGTAAAACATCAAAAACTTTAAAAACAGGATTTGTAAAAATGTAAAATAAAATCTAAAAACCTGATTTTATATAACTTTTCAGGTACAAATCTGCTACAGAGCATCAGGCAATACAATGTAATAAAGAAGCACGTTTAAAAAAAAAAATCCATCTATGTTACAAGGAAGGAGCTGATTAAAAACTGCTGCCTGGAGGGAAAAATCTCAAAGTACTTCACATCCTTGATTCCACTTTGGCCCACCCTGTTCTCTTCTTACCTGTCCACAGTACTGGCCACAGTTTCCAACTGTTTGAGAAGAAAGGGATAGAGTTCAGGGAAACGAGAGAAAAATTCGCTCCCTGTCATTCTGTGGAGGTAGAAAAGGAGATAAATTATTATCATTTATTTCCTCTGAGTTGATAAAGCCTTTTTATTTATTCATTTTTTTTAAAGAATATCAACTAAGATCATTTGTTTGAATATTTAATGAAATAAAGTTAAGAACAAAACTTAACATCTGAAGAATTGAATTCTTTTGGATTTTGGAAATGCTCTTAACACAAGGAAGTTTACCTCAAGATTTAAGATTACATATACTTATAGGTCTTTAATATTAAATTCTGACAGGGAAGAAATGTGCAATTTGTGAAAATGCCAAATTTCCACAATTGATTTGGACCATGAATATAATCAGCACCTGGTTGACTGAGACTGATTCAGCTTCTGCAATAAGCACAAATGTAAAACAAGGTTTCTCCAAGTTGGCATCAATGACATTTTGGATGAGGTAACTCCTCCTTGTGGGGGGCTATCCTGTGCAGTGCAGAAGGTTTAACAGCCTCCATAGCTTCTACCCATGAGATGCCAGTAGCACAACACCACTCCCCACACCAACTGACAACCAAAGATCTCTGTGGACATTGCCAAATGCACCCTGAGAGGAAAAGAAAAGTTCCCAGTTGAGACCCACTGGTCTGGAGCATGATCATCAGAAGGCATGGCGTGTAAGGTTCTGGAGTGCCAATTTGCGAGGATTATCTTCTCCCTCTTTACAAGCACTGCTCCCTGCACTCTGACAAGATTCTGGATATAGCTCTTCCAACTGTACAATTGACAAAAAAGCCCAAGCTAAATATGGCACTTGGTTAAATACTGTGTCTCCAAAACTATGAAGGAACTACTCCGAAGGGGTGACACACATATTCCCAAACCTGCCCCTTTTATCAACTCTAGATGCATTCTCCTAATAAAGACCCCAAATACCATTTTTCAAAAACAGAAGCGTATTTTACACACAGTGAAATGCTCAGACCTTAAGTATACCATTTGGTCAATTTTCATAAATGCATACACTCATGTAATCCACCTCTATGAAGCCTGAGGAGATTTCCATCATTCTAGAAACTTCTCTTGCACCCCTTTTCCAGTCAGCTCTGAATCCCCAAAGCAACCACAATTTGATTTCTATCACCACAATTTGGTTTTGTCTATGCTAGAATTTCTGGAGAAGGCAATGGCACCCCACTCCAGTACTCTTGCCTAGAAAATCCCATCGACGGAAGAGCCTGGTAGGCTGCAGTCCATGGAGTCGCTAAGAGTCGGACACGACTGAGCAACTTCACTTTCACTTTTCACTTTCATGCATTGGAGAAGGAAATGGCAACCCACTCCAGTGTTCTTGCCTGGAGAATCCCAGGGACGGGATGCTGGGTTGGCTGCCGTCTATGGGGTCGCACAGAGTCGGACACGACTGAAGTGACGCAGCAGCAGCAGCAGCATGCTAGAATTTCATATAAATGTAATAATGCGCTACTTTACTTTTTGGGTCTGCCTTTTTTCCACTCAACATAAAACTTATGATATTCATTCACGTTATTCAATGTATCAATAGATTGATTCTTTTTGTTGCTTTGTATTCTACTGCATGAATGTACAAGTCTGTTTATCCATTCTTCTCTTGACAGACACGGACTGTCTCCATTTGTTGGCTTTCATGAATAAAGCTGCTATGAATATTCTTGCACAAGGTTTTTTGTGGACATATATTTTAATTTTTCTTAGATAAATATCTGATAATAAAACTAAAGGCTAATATTTTAGAAAACTGATGGTTTTCCAAAATAATTATAATATTTTGTGCTCTCAACAACAATAAGCAAGCATCTAGTAGGTCTATATCCTTTCCAACATTTCCTGTTGTCTTTTTTTTTCCATTTTAGCCATTCTCACGATTTTGGAGAAGAGTGATTACTTTTATTTATTGCATACTTTAAAAAAAACTTTATCACAGTATAATTGCTTTACAATATTCTGTTAGGTTCTGCTGTACAGTAAAGTGAATTAGTTATAAGTATACATATATCCCCTCTTTTTTAGATTTTCTTCCAATTTAGGTTACAACAGAGCACTAAGTTCCCTATGCTATATAGTAGGTTCTTATTAGTTATCTATTTTATACATAGTAGTGTATATATGTCAATCCCATTCTCCCAACTCATCCCACCCTCTTTCTTCCCCGCTTGGTATCTTAAGTTTTTTTCCTACATCTGTTGCAAACTTTTTAAACCTTACCACAACTTAATAAATTTCTTTTCATAACTACTTCATATTTAGTAAAATAAAAATTTTTTGAAGTCCTTACTCATTTCAAATTATAGATTTATTGAACATTTTTTGGGCATTTTATATAAAGAAAGCTCATTTCCTTCTTTATACTTACATATTTTTATGGGAAAAATTAATAAATGTTAAAAGAAACAGACTGCCCAGTGCCTCTTCTCATAGAAAACTAGGCAAAAGTATCTTGGCTTTCTCCTTTAAAAAATTCAGTGGATTCAAGTACACACTTTTCATTCGACTTTTTTCCATCAAAGAATATGCATATTACATATACTATTGTGCACCTTGATTTTTTTTCATCAAAACCGTATCTACAAAATCATTCAATATCAGGCACCCTGATCTATTTCTTTCCATTTAATGACTGCAGAGTAAACCATATTATAGCTACGTGTGACTTAATCCCTAATGGTTAGGGCTTTTGGTTGTTACCAGTCTCTTGCTGTTACAAAGGATCACATGTATAAAATTTTTAGTTAAAAATGCAAACCTGGGTTTTGCAAGGTCAATGTTTTATTGAGGGGGAAGACAAACCAATTCCCCTACAGGCTATGCCACATTCTTTACCATCTCCAAGCAAAATGGTTAAAAATATCAGTTTCCATTTTTAGTGGAGTCATTTAAAGGTAAAACTCTAGGAGTTAAGTACTGGGATACTTGAGTACTACCTGCCCATACAGAACATCTCCATCTACACAACAAAGCCTGGAGGACATATCTTCTCAAGGCATCAGTCACTATTCTCCAGCAGCCTAGTATCTCTTGGGGGAGTAACAAAGATAAACATTCTCCCTTAAGTAGACCATATGCTCGTTATCACCATCATCTAGAAACTGCCTTGATAAATAACTGGCCCTGCTGACCACAATACTGCCAGAGACAAGGGCTGAGGAGCTGCTATTCTAAAATTAAAGTCTTTTTTTGTTTTGCAGTGCCACACAGCTGGCATCTTAGTTCCCCAACAGAGACTGAATCCGGGTCCTCAGCAAACAGAGCACCAAGTCCTAACCACTGGACCATCCCGGAATTCCCTAAAGTCATTGTTTTAATGGAATGAAAACAAATTACCTCATTCAGTTACTTAGGCAAACATTTACCAACCAGTTTATCTTGGAGGTTATATGAAGAAGGTACATTACTCAAAGTTAACTATTTGGTGAATCTTTTAACTAATTGTTTTGTTCTTAATAGCCTGGTGTGTTTCGACTAAATCTTTAAAAAAATATTCTGTTAAAATTACTGTGTCCCTGCTTGGTGGTGAAAGAGACAGAAGCATCAATTGTGCATCTGCCAATGTTTAAGAAAAACCAAAATTATGTTTAAAGGAGAATTCTGACCTTGTATTCAGGTATGCTGAGACACAGGAGGTGCCTTTCTGTTCTAGGATTTACTTTCCAGGTAGCATAAACTGAACTCTGCATCAGCCAAGGGCTACTAATGACTTGGCTAAAAGTTTATAGAGTGTAGCCTGAAGGATATGCAATATTAACACTTCTTGTGTATTATAAAACAGAGCCTCAAGTTAGACATAAATGGATTATCAAAATTAACTCAGGGGCTTATTCAAACTTCACTCACCTCTGATTCTCAACTGCACCAAAAGGTCTACAGCATCTTGAATCCAGAACTTTGGCTGCTAATGTATATTAATTCCAGCTTTCAACTAACAAACGACTACATTTTATGATTATACTGAATGGAGAACCACTGTGTATAATAGCGCTTCTAAGTGGAGGCAATTCATAGGTTTTGGGCTGCCTGTATAGGTCTGTAATCTAAACTCATTTTAAAAGACCAAGGTCATGGAACCATTTTAATCCACGTTTGAATCTCCCTCCTCTGAATCCTAGAACATCTAAGTTTTACCTTTCACTTGCAGCTTAATCAAAACTGTGTGATCATGTTTTTCTCAAAAACAAACATAGCGAATATATATTTTTACATACCTGTATACTTCATTTTGAGCACTATGCTAGGTCCTCAGGGAGATACTAACAATATGAGATAGCCACTGCTCTTGGAGCTAAAATCTGATTAGGAAGGCTGGCATATTTATAGACTATAACTAAGAACATAAGGCAAACCAGTGTAAGGGTCAAATAAATGATGTTTACAGTAAGAGTACAGAGTTGGAAGAGATATCACTGGGAACTAAAAAGGTAGGGAAAGTTTTGGAAACTAAGGTGAGTCTTGAAAAACTGGTAATACTGGATTGAAAAGGAGAAAAGACAGCATGGAGGATGGGTAGGTACAGGCATTACGTGGATAGACAAGTTGGCTGGATGAAAAGAGAACTTCATGACAGGAGAAAGTAGAAAGCACAGGAAAACATACAGTTTTTTAGAAACTTGAATGCCAAACTAGACAGATTCACCTGTGTCTTACTAGGCACTGAAAGTTTCTGAACAGGAGAGAGACGTGACAAGAGCAGACTAGACTAGAGAGACTAGAAACACGGTGGTCCCATGGACATTCACTACATGCGCACCTTTTCACCTCAACTAGAGCATTAATTTATAGGCATCAAGGCTTTCCTGCATCTCTCTTGATTCATGGCATAATACTCAGTACATGTTGGTTGACTGGTAAATATTATGGCAATTAATGAATAAATAATGGTAGCCAGAGAAGAAAAAAAAATTCTAATATAGTTGATTTCAAACCTATGCTTTATGCCTTTATTCTCTCAGTGACTGGTACCTACCTGACACTTAACTACTCATTCAGCTTCTCAAGCCCAAAGCTCCCAATGCACCAATCAATAGGCAAGGCTTGCCACTTTTACCACCAGAGTATATGTTGAGTCTATTTCCCACCATTCCCCCTACTTAGACCACAAGTCTGATGCCATTGTTTCTTGTCTAGAAGCTTTATCAGCCTCTCACCTGACCTCTTTGCCTCAGATCTTCCCTCTCTGTAACTCTGTTGTGGTAAGAACTGTCTTTAAAATACAAACCTACATTATGAGATTAATAGTTCCCTAGTGCTTTTTGGATAGTCTAAACTCTTCAGCCTGATTTACAAAGTTGTGCTCATTCTGACTCACTTGTCCAGCTACTTCTGCTTCTCTACCTTCAAAACCAGCCACACAGAATTTCTTTCGGTTCCATCAACATTTCATGCTCTTTCTAGTCTCCAGATGTTGGCAAATAGACTTTCTGTTAGGAACACTTCTGCCCTCAGCCACCCTAGACTAACCCCAATCTTTTAATTTGGGGCTTAAGCCAACTTCTCCCAGGACACATTCCTGATGTTTCAAACATGGGTTAGGTGCCTGACATTGGTCTTACACTATAACTTACAATCTCCCCATCACAGCATTTAGAGCACTCCATAACTTGCTTATTTCTCACACCAAATACACACTCTCCATGGGCAGAGACTAACCATATGTATCTTATTTCTCCATATTATCTCAGGTACTAAGTATGATGCTCAGTTCATAGCTGGTGAACAGTTGCTGGGTGAATGAAGCTAGAGAAAAGAGTTCTTGACAAAGTCAAGGAGAAAAATAATTATGACTAAGATGATAACAAATAAATAATTTCCTAAAGTGCATAATTAGCTATATCTAAGGATATTCGGAATCATCATCTAAATTAATAAACTGAGTATCTTGGCAGGGCTCAAAATGTTCTTAAACACAAATATATAAAGCTCATCTCCCTGGTTTACAAACGGTTTGATTCCAGTTCCCCCAAATAAGCCAACAGGGTAATATGTTACCTCCCCAGATATAGCAAGCCCTGGAAAAGGTCAGTTTTCATTCCAATCCCAAAGAAAGGCGATGCCAAAGAATGATCAAACTACCGTACAATTGCACTCATTTCACACGCTAGCAAAGTAATGCTCAAAAATTCTCCAAGCCAGGCTGCAACAATATGTGAACCATGAACTTCCAGATGTTCAAGATGGTTTTAGAAAAGGCAGAGGAACCAGAGATCAAATTGCCAACATCCGCTGGATCATCGAAAAAGCAAGAGAGTTCCAAAGAAACATCTATTTCTGCTTTATTGACTATACCAAAGCCTTTGACTGTGTGGATCACAATAAACTGTGGAAAATTCTGAAAGAGATGGGAATACCAGACCACCTGACCTGCCTCTTGAGAAACCCATATGCAGGTCAGGAAGCAACCGTTAGAACAGGACATGGAACAACAGACTGGTTCCAAATAGGAAAAGAAGTACGTCAAGGCTGTAGATTGTCACCCTGCTTATTTAACTTATATGCAGAGTACATCACGAGAAATGCTGGGCTGGATGAAGCACAAGCTGGAATGAAGATTGCCAGGAGAAATATCAATAACCTCAGATATGCAGATGACACCACCCTTATGGCAGAAAGTGAAGAGGAACTAAAGAGCCTCTTGATGAAAGTGAAAGAGGAGAGTGAAAAAGTTGGCTTAAAGCTCAACGTTCAGAAAACTAAGATCATGTCATCCGGTCCCATTGCTTCATGGCAAATAGATGGGGAGACAGTGGAAACAGTGTCAGACTTTATTTTTTTGGGCTCCAAAATCACTGCAGATGGTGACTGCAGCCATGAAATTAAAAGATTCTTACTCCTTGGAAGAAAAGTTATGACCAACCTAGATGGCATATTCAAAAGCAGAGATATTACTTTGCCAATAAAGATCCGTCTAGTCAAGGCTATGGTTTTTCCAGTAGTCATGTATGGATGTGAGAGTTGGACTATGAAGAAAGCTGAGTGCCAAAGAATTGATGCTTTTGAACTGTGGTGTTGGAGAAGACTCTTGAGAGTCCCTTGGACTGCAAGGAGATCCAACCAGTCCATCCTAAAGGAGATCAGTCCTGGGTGTTCATTGGAAGGACTGATGTTGAAGCTGAAACTCCAAATACTTTGGCCACCTGATGTGAAGAGCTGACTCATGTGAAAAGACCCTGACACTGGGAAAGATTGAAGGTGGGAGCAGAAGGGGATGACAGACGATGAGATGGTTGGATGGCATCACTGACTCAATGGGCATGAGTTTGAGTAAACTCCAGGAGTTGGTGATGGACTGGCGGGCATGGCGTGCTGCTGTCCATGGGGTCGCAAAGAGTCGGACACAACTGAGAGACTGAACTGAATTGAACTGGGGGTAACATTCTCCAGTGACAGGCATTTCAAACCTGTTTACCTATGTGGCCAAAAACTAGCCCAGCAACTTTATCGGAAACAAGAGAAATGATAAAAAGGAAAAACTGAACATCTGTAAGTTCAATGTCCTAGGAAGACAAAGGAGAATAGCAAAAACTCTGAATGGGATAAAGCAGATAAACACAGGAGAAAACAAACAAGCCAGGATAGAGGGTGAGAATAAGCAGCTTTAACCTTGGGTTTTTCAGACTATCAAAAGGTGAGTTGTTCCCCATCCCAGGTAAGAACAATGCCAGCACAACGGATGAGAGGCTCCTGGGGAAACACAGAAGCTGCTTGAATAAATCAACATGTCGTGCACCAAGAGCAAGGTGCCCAGAGCACAGGGTGGCTGTCATCTCCACCAAGGCGATCCTTAGCTGCCATGTTCCTGGACGGACTCCTTCAGAGTCCAGCCTGAGAACGAAAGAGGCTAGCAAGAGAGGTTTATGGAGTGAAAGAAAATGCCCGCCTGGCACCGTTTTGTTTTTATTTTAAAAGCTATTTTAAATCTACTCTAACACTTCTTATTTATTGAGAAAAATTTAGATAAATAAAGAACATTGCAAAGAAAAATCTAAAAATCACCACAATCATACTACCCAAAGTTAGTGGCCAGTCTGTCTTGATGTCTGTTCATACCTTTCTCCTCCTTATATACTGCTCTATAATCTGCTTTTTACACTTAATATATGAAGAACACTGGTCCACATGAATCTGTACCCATTTTGATGTAGTAGCCTCTGTGTGGTACTCTCTCTGTGCGTTTCCTATGTTTGGACACAGGCCTGGGGCACTAATCCAGACATCAACCCAGCACAACTAAGCCATGTGCGGAAAGAGCCTCACTCCAGCACCGCCCTTTTGTCTGCACATTCCACACCTAATCTTGGTAATGCCAAGAGAGTCTAGTGTTGGATAGCATCTGACCTTTGGTCATTTCGGTAGTCTATGAACTCTCCCTGCCATCTAACAGCCAAGAGAAACCTTCACGTTGCAGCAAGCTTCTATTTCTCTTAGAGATCTGTGTCCTAATTAGTCGAAATGCCAGAAGCACACGTGCTTCTGAGTTTCACACAGGATGAAAACCATCATGCAAAGAAAAGAAGTATTTGGGGAAACACGTTGAAATAAGGTATCTCCACCTCCCAGTTCCTACATATATATTCCCTATTGCTCTCAATCCTCCCAGGAACAAGGGTCAACAGAGTAATGTACAAAGGTATAAAAAGAGAAAGCTAGCAAGGGCAAGCAAAAACCTGCAGCGGCAAGGAGGTGCAGAGTAAATAGCAGCAAAGGTAGAGTGTGTGCCTGGTTTTAAAAAGCCTGGACTTATTCACAGGCTATGGAGAACACCATAAAACTGGTCATTAGATGAAAACAAATGATGAAGGCAAAAGCCTGGGGGTTTTCAGTTGCTATTTCAAATAGGAACCCAATAAACTATTAAAACCTAGCTACTCCCCAGTTTCTGGTCTATAAAACCACTCCAGAGGAGAGAAATCAGCTAAGGGCCTATGACTCCTTGCCACAGTGACTGCTGATAAAAACAGCAAACTCATGTTGAGAAATACAGTACCCCCAAATGCAAACAAACCTACAAAGACGACAAAGCGCACACACACACATTTCAAAGGATGATCAAATGCAAACTCAAAAATTAGAAACAACTAATAAAAAGAAATCTGGATTTGGAATCCCACCAAGAAAACCATCTCTGACTCCATTCCCAGAATCCTCTCTCTACCTCTGACTGGGGCTGACACTACAGTTTCTCCCTAGAGTTGTAATAACTAAACAAGAATAAGGGATTGAACAAAAGGGATGTCAGGAGTCCCAGGGTCAGAATCTCACACTCGACAAGCACTTGTAATCACTGTGATGCGTCCACCAGGAAGTCCTGTGATAAGTCCTGTTATTAAATTTCAGGCCAACTGTGTAGGAAGTTAAAGGACTCTGACCAGATCGCCTGCCAGTCTCATCTACCTTCCTAATCTCTGTAGGTAGCCATGGAGTTCTTGGCCATGTTGAAAGCTTTTCTAACCCTTTCCTGCAGGAACAGCTTTCCAGATGGAGAAGCTTCCGAATCACAAAATTAGCCATCACTATGCAATACCCAGGGAGAGAAGTGAATGGTCTTGGTTCTGGAAATGCCCTGCCCTACTCCTTGTGAAATCACTGGTCATAAGAGAGCTGGGAAATACGTTTTCTGTCCTTACCCGGCCAGTTGGTCAGTAAGCAGGCATCTCTTGAATTCCTCATGTGTACAAGGTCCCATTCTGGCAGCTTATACAATATATTTTTAGATTTTTAAAACTGTTGTATTTATTTACTTCATTGGCTGCACCAGGTGTCATTTAGTTATACCATGTGAACTCTTAACTGTGGCATGTGGGAGCTAGCTCCCTGACCAGGGATCAAACCTGGGCCCCCTTCATTGGGAGCATACAATCTTAGCTACTAGATCACCAGGGGACTTCCCTTTACTGGATTTTTCTTTTTTTAAAAAAAATCCGGAATTTTTTTCTTAGGAAACGTTTCTTACTGAATCCCATCATCTAAAAATCTCAGTATGTCTGGGTTAATTCAATAATCATTGTGTAAGCAGTCTGTGGTAGATTGTTTCCAAAGATGGCTGACAACAGTTCCTACTGCCTCCCTACATGTGCAGGATCCCTTCCCTTCAGGAGGCGGGCTCTATCTCCTCTCCCCTGGCCTCTAGTCTAGTAGCCTTGTGACTTTTCTGATCAACAGGAAGTAGTGAAAGTGATGCAGTGCCAGCTGTGTCTTAGGCGTCACGAGGCCTGGCAGCTTCTGTATTCACTGTCCTGAGGACGTGGCTACTCTGCAAGAGAGTCCTCACTAGCCTGCCCAGGCATCCCTGCCTCAGTTGAGGCCCCAGATGAATGCCGCCATGTGAGTGACCCCAGATGACACCACACAGTAAAGAAGAACCACCAAGCCGAACCCAGCCAACCCACAGAATTGTGAGAGATTAAAAAAAAAAAAAATCACTGTCATTATTTTAAGCTACTAAATTTGGGGATGTTTGTTTTGTAGCAATGGTTAAGTGAAACACAGTTATAACATTTGAGACACTGAATTATACTCTGTGAAAAAGGTAAATACTAAATAAAAAAGACACTGATAACAAGGAACTCACAGTTTAACTTCTATATTTATCCTCTCACAGTCCTGGAGGCCAGAAATCTGAAATCATTATCAATGGTCCAAAAATCAAAGTCAGAGTTGCACCTCCAGAGGCTCTAGGGGAGAATACAAATCTTCACCTCTTCTAGTTCTGCATGGTTGCTGACACTCCCACCATCTCCAATCTCCTCTGCAGTCACCCTGCTTTCTCCTCTTTTGTCTCTCAAATCTCCCCTGCTTTCCACTTACCAGGGATGGCATTAAGGCCCAACCAAATAATCCAAGATAGTCACCTCATTGAAAGATCCTACAAAGACCCCCTTTGCTTACAAGGTAACATTTACAGGTTCTAGGGATTAAGAACTGATGTCTCTGGGGTGGAGGGGAGGGAGTGAGAGAACCAGTATCTGCCTTGTACAACTGCGAAAACCTAAGAGTTAAGACACTCAGGGCAAGAGTGAACATAACTGGTTAATTCCAAGGCAGTTATTTTCCAAATCTTTAAAGCAATGGACCACTTTTTTTCAACTATAATCCCAATATTTAAAACATTAGAAAAACAACAAAAAACCAGAACTGTTCTGGTGGAAGCAGGGTTGGGGTGAGAGATCATCAGTTTGGCCTCCCTCTTATCCCTAGCAAGCACAGGCTCTGATGTACAGGCTCTGATATACCTATGTGAACCCAAGAGGCACAGTTTAGAGGGGCTTTGGAAGACAGTAAAACCCAAGATAGCGGTCCACACTCCCTATCTTTTTACTTCCTTTTATTCCCAACTTTCCAAATCTCTCTATTTAAGAAAGCATACTCCATCTGTCACTGCCTATAAGTCCCTATGATAATATTTCATCTTTTCTGTAACATTAATAGTTACTGCTGTTTTATTAAAACATGTTCCAAGTCTGTCTCCTCTTACTAGGAAGTTAGATCCTTGAGACTAAAAATTGTCTTATTTCTTCTCTAACCTCAACACCTAGAATGGTGCTAGTACATAGGACACTCAGTGTTCCCTTATTGTTTTCTCAGAATTCCCTCCACAAATTTTGCTCCAGGAAAGGACAGGCTGTCTTCTTTTCAACCATAAGTGTCCATTTCCCAAGAGTCTGACTGTAAAAATAAGAACAGGATTAAAAAGCTCTTATTTGCTAATTCTAAAGAATTATCATGTATGGATATGAGAGTTGGACTATAAAGAAAGCTGAGCGCAGAAGAATTGATGCTTTTGAACTGTGGTGTTGGAGAAGACTCTTGAGGGTCCCTTGGACTGCAAGGAGATCCAACCAGCCCATCCTAAAGGAGATCAGTCCTGGGTGTTCATTGGAAGGACTGATGTTGAAGCTGAAACTCCAATACTTTGGCCACCTGATGCAAAGAGCTGACTCATTTGAAAAGACCCTGATGTTGGGAAAGATTGAGGGCAGGAAGAGAAGGGGACGATGGAGGATGAGATGGTTGGATGGCATCACCGACACAATGGACATGGGTCTGGGTGGACTCTGGGAGTTGCTGATGGACAGGGAGGCCTGGCGTGCTGCAGTTCACAGAGTCGCAAAGTGTCAGACACAACTGAGCGACTGAACTGAAAGAATATCATATAAGCATTAAAACTATAGTCAACCAAATGCATTAAACATGCAAAAGTTCAGTGTTGAATTGGTCTCATCCTCATCCAAAATTCTAGCAAGAAATCACCTAGAAACTTCTCTTTCACTCATTAACAATTGATAGACTAATTTAACAAAAGGTCCAATATTTCAGAATAAAAATTTCTTGGTTTCTATCCCTGTAATGCTTTCATTGAACTAATTTTTTTCAAGATCCTACTCTAAACCTTATGGACATTTTCACTAAGACTAATATGAATTTGCCAAATTCATATTACTAAAGCATGAGGAAGGTGCCAACAGAGTTCCAGACTTCAAGGAACATATCAGAACAGGAGGGACCCTCAATGAAGGTCTACTACTCTAATCACTTAATTTTCCAGATGAAGAAACCAATGCTCAGAAGAACTGAGTTTCGCAAATTCAAAATACCAGTTGGGGAAAAATTCAGGACTAGAACCTAATTCTCTTGTTTCCCAATCCAGCCACTAGACTTTTTTAGGGTTTCCATTACACAGGTAATCCACTCATCCTGTACCAGGCATCTGCTTAATGAGGAGAGGACACTGTGGCCCAGAAAGGCCAGTTTTCAAAGGAGTTCACGTCCTCGTGATGGGATCAGATAGCCATCTCTCCCCTGCTGTCAATCAGCCCCGGTCAACTTAGATTAAGATTCCTTCCCTAAGCTTCTACTTCCATACACTGAGCCAGGCCCACTCACCACCTTTAAATGGAGTAGATGTGCGGACAAACTGGCAACTAAACTAATCCTTAAAAATCTATCCATCTGCCCTTAAAAAGCATTTTCAGAGGTCAGTGGACCACAGATACTCCATTTGATCTAATAAGTCTCGTCTCCCCTGTATTCAAATTAAGAGAATCTTCCTAGTATACAACAATACCCTTAACCACTCTCACCACCACGACCCTCCCCTCAAAAAAACTAAAGACAAAAATATAAAGGAAAAAAATCCGTTAAATCTCATGCAAATCAAACCAGAAAAGAAAGTGTGTTTACTTGTTCTTATTCAGACTCAAGGGCTTCTCCCTAGTGAATCCATGTTTTTTGTAAGTTTATACTCAGGCCAAGGCTTATTTACAAAGGAAAAAAACAAAACAAAACAAAAAAACAAGGAGTCATCAGGCAAATGTCACACTCCCAGTTAATACAGAACATTGTCTATACCTAGGTATGATGTGATGTCCAGTGTATGTTTTCCCAAACTCATAGCTAGAGGAAATAAGACTAAGAAATCAAAGAATGATTTCTTCTGCTGTGAAAGTATTTAAGAGTCTCTATGTCCCTCTTAGATTGCAGGATTTAGTCTTCTCTCTGAACAACTGCCTGGAAGTACTCAAAAAGATGGGATAATTTTCAACAGATTGGCTGGATCTCCAGACGAAGAGGGAAAGCCAGCATTTGGCAGAGTTGTAAAAAGAACATTTTGGACATCTTAGCCATTTATTTTTTGGAGAGCCAGAAAACTAATCTGGAATAAGTATAACTCATTATTATTATTATTACTTAAAATCCTAACCTTTGGCTCCTGGGTTTGGAAGCTGGAAGCATGTTGGTTTCTGTAGAAATGCAAATGAAATTTATTAAATTAGACATTCCAGGATCAGGGCTCTGTGTTTGGTGTTCTCACGAATGCTGTGTTTGTTTGTTTTTTTTTTAATACTCTCAAGGAAGTAGGGTACCACCTCTTCACAGACCCTGGAAAGCCATATGCTTGGCCCTGAGAGCAGACTGTACCCTGAGATCACACAGAGGCAGGCTTTCAATACGGCTGGGAGCCATTCTCTGCCATGCATGTTTCCCCTCAACAGCCAGACCCAAAACCCTGCAAAAGGCTGAGGCTGTGTTTGCTACTTCAACTGTATCTCCTATAGCACCTAGTAGAAGAGACAGACATAGCATGCGCTGCCTTCATTTAAAAATAAATTAAGGAATAAACCATGTCTCGTCTCTTTCCCCTCTTTTGAGTTAAATTCTATTAATTACAATTAATATACGCTCATTAAAAAAAAACCCAAACAATATACAAATGTGTAAGTAGTAAAAGAAATATCACACTGCCCCATTCAAGACCTTTTCTATATATGTATAAAAACATAAAAAATATACATATAATACACATAGCTGTTTTGGAGGAGTGGTCAACAGGAGGGTTTGTGTTGAATATTGTTCAGCAACTCTCACTTTTAAAAAAAATATTTGGTGCTTTACAAATCATTTAGATTCTCTAAGTAGAAAGAGAAAAATCAAGTTTTTCTTGTCCTTAATTTTATTGTATTTAAGATTTTTTTTGATGCAGACTATTTTTAAGATCTTTATTGAATTTGTTACAATGTTGCTTCTCTTTTAAGTTTTGGTCTTTTGACCCCGAGGTATGTGGGATCTTAGCTTCCTGACCAGGGATCAAACCTGCACCTCCTGCATTGGAAGGTGAAGTCTTAACCACAGGACACCCAGGGAAGTCCCTTGTGACTAATTTTTTTTAATGTTTTGAATAAAAATATAATCTATTACTTAATCTCCATACAGGCTTCTTCGTCCATGGGATTCTCCAGGCAGGAATACTGGAGTGGGTTACCATTTCCTTCTCCAGGGGACCTTCCTGGCTCAGGGATCGAATTCAGGTCTCTCACATTGGAGGCAGACGCTTTTAACCTCTGAGCCACAGGCAAGCCCTGATCAATAATCTAGCTGAATACAAAATAAAAAGAAGGTAATCATACTCCATCAGAATGTTAAAGGTATCTCTCTTCTATCTTCTAAGGCTGCTCCCATTTTGATCCTTAATTCTCCATATGTGAGCTGTTTTTGTTTTTCTTAACTCTACAATATTTTAGAAATTTCATAATGATGTATTGTGTCTTGGTGTGGATTGTTTTTCAGTCACTGTACCAGAACTTGTGTCCTTAAGTTCGAGGAAAATTTCCTGTGCTGTTTTTTTTGACAATTTCCTGCCCTTACTTTGCTCTGCTCCAACCCCCTGTCCCCCACCCTCACTTTTTCTGGTTGTACCATACATATGTGGGATCTAGTTCCCTGACCAGGAACAGAACCTCTGTCCCTGCAGTGGAAGTATAGAGTCCTAACCACTGGACTGCCAGGGAATCCCTCTGCTCTCCCTTAGAACTCTTGTAAGTAGAATATTGAATTGCCTCAAATAATCTTGTAATTTTTTTTAAATCCCTTTCTCACCTTCCATCTCTCCTGACCTCTTGAGTTTTGCCTCTGAAAGGGTTCTTTTATTCTGCCTTCCATCTTTTCTTTTTCTTTTTTTTAAATTTATTTAATTGGAGGCTAATTACTTTACAATATTGTAGTGATTTTTGCCATACATTGACATGAATCCACCATGGGTGTACATGTGTTCCCCATCCTGAACCCCCCTCCCACCTCCCTCTCCACCCCATCCCTCAGGGTCATCCCAGTGCACCAGCCCTGAGCACCCTGTCTCATGCATTGAACCTGGGCTGGCGATCTGTTTCACATATGATAATATACATGTTTCAATGCTATTCTCTCAAATCATCCCACCCTTGCCTTCTCCCACAGAGTCCAAAAGACTGTTCTTTACATCTGTGTCTCTTTTGCTGTCTCACATATAGGGTCATCGTTACCATCGTTTCAAATTCCATATACATGTGTTTTTTTATATATATGAGTTACATATATTGGTGTTTTTCTTTCTGACTTACTTCACTCTGTATAATAGGCTCCATTTTCATCCACCTCATTAGAACTGATTCAAATGCATTCTTTTTAATAGCTGAGTAATATTCTATCGTGTATATGTACCACAGCTTTCTTATCCATTCATCTGCTGATGGACATCTAGGTTGCTTCCATGTCCTGGCTATTATAAACAGTGCTGCGATGAACATTGGGGTACACGTGTCTCTTTCCCTTCTGGTTTCCTCAGTATGTATGCCCAGCAGTGGGATTGCTGGATTATAAGGCAGTTCTATTTCCAGTTTTTTAAGGAATCTCCACACTGTTCTCCATAGTGGCTGTACTAGTTTGCATTCCCACCAACAGTGTAAGAGGGTTCCCTTTTCTCCACACCCTCTCCAGCATTTACTGCTTGTAGACTTTTTGAGGGCTATCATATTTTCTAATTCCCTGTAGCTCTTTCTTATTCTGATTGCTCTTTTAGAAATACCGTCTTGTTTTTATTTCATGTAATCACTTTTATCTCATTTCTCTGAGAACGTTAATCTACCTTTTTTCATTTTAAGTTTTCTTCTGGCCACTGTGTTATATTTGCTTCTATTCAATTCCTTTTTTTAAAAAAAAAATTCTTCTTCTAATACTGATTATAAATTTTAGGTGGCAGCTGTTTCTTGGAGTGATTATAGTACCTCTCTTCCTGCTGCACGAATACACACATTCCAATGCAAAGAATAAATCTATCAGTTAAAACATGAAGTTCCATAATGTGTCAAACAGGGTTTAGAAAACGGGCCGAGAAAAAAACAGCACAATGAAGACCACCCTGAATAAGTAACACAGCAGAAAGGCATTTTATTCAAAGGATAGCTTCTGGTTTTCTTTTCTCCGTTGAAGCTTTTCATCATGTGAATCTAAAGAACACCAATTCTAAATGCCAAATGTTCTACCATAAAAGATTTTTCCCTTCTTTCCAGTTTGGCTATGACTCTAAGGAAACAGAGACACAATAGTTACTAAGGAGGCAGGAAATCCTTTCAGTTAACCAACTTTTACATACTGTTCCTTATGGTCAAAATGCTGACCACACTGTGGTAACTCTTTTTGACTTTATGACCTTATTACTAAGACTGTCAATTATACTCACTGTTATTTGAGCAGAGGAATTGCCTGAATTCCAAAAGACTACTCTACAGTGCTATTTAACCTTTCCCAACAGAGGCTCATTGAAAGTGGGAGCTTGGTAAAATGTTTCACCCCACTTTGCAAAGATACTTCCCAGTAAATATTTGAAATATATAAATACCTACAAGTAAAGTCTTAAAGATGTGTAAAACTTGCAAGTGTTAAATCAAATATCCATCTTAATTATGTAAGTATATTAAAAGTAAAATAACGCCATGAGTTCAAAGATAAAAATATGACATAAACTGCCACTGCCGTTGCCAAGTCGCTTCAGTCGTGTCCGACTCTGTGCGACCCCATGGACTGCAGCCCACCAGGCTTCTCCATCCCTGAGATTCTCCAGGCAAGAATACTGGAGTGGGTTGCCATTTCCTTTTCCAATGCATGAAAGTGGAAAGTGAAAGTAAAGTCACTCAGTCGTGTCTGACTCTTAGCGACCCCATGGACTGTAGCCCACCAGGCTCCTCCATCCATGGGATTTTCCGGGCAACAGTACTGGAGTGGGGTGCCATTGCCTTCTCCCAGAAGACTCTAGCTGCTTTTAAAAAACAGAACTAGAGACCTCTGACCCACCAGCACTAAACTTAGCTCCTTACCAGACTACCTGGGCTGTTAAACATCTGTTTTGTCATAACAATGGTTTAAAGGACCTGCCCTCCTCACATTTTTTTTTTTTAATATACTAGGGCAGTTCAAATATTACTTATCTGCCTACATTAAGCCTATTTTCAATAGCAAAATATTTTTACACAATACCCACAACATTTTATTTTAGAAAAGGCCTCTACTACATCATGGCTTCAAGTCTGAAACCGTGTCCCATAGATTATTTATTCTGTGGTGGAGATGAAATGAGGAAATACAACGTAGAGAAAGAGCAAAGACTCAGAATCAGCCAGACCAGAGGAGGACTACTTATTGCAGTGTAACTAACCTCGGGTGATTTATGAATCCTTGCTGAGTACCTTTCCCCTTTGTTTTCTGTAAAATGGGAATAACAGTACCTACTTTGTGGATTTACTGAGAGAAATGAGATAATATATAGACAAATCTAATACACTATCTTCTCATCCAATCACACATGCATTGTTCTTTGGCCTTGGCTCCTATGACGCTGCTGTCTTTGTTCCTCTCCCCACTTTAAAAGAGGAGATGAAAGGAATAGAAAGGGGATTAGAACAAATTACAATTAAGGTCAATACACTCTGAGATTCCAAGATCCAAGAGTACCAGAGAACAGAAGTCACTTTCAGTCTTGCCATACAAATAGCTTTTAAAAATACAAGACGTGCAGGCACTGAAAATACGGGTAAAATTTGGGTTTGGCACAAAAACTTTTACATAGCATTTTGAATATATTAACACCTGTACTTTTGCAGTAGTCATATACTAAATCATAAATATAAGAGTCAAAGGCCAGAAAGAAAGCCATAAAGTGAGATGAATGGATCTATATTGGTAGAAAAAAACATGGTTAGGATGTCTAAGTACAAACACCACACACACACACAGGATTGTGTGAGACAATAAAAATGATGGTACACAATGCTGCTCTCACATTCTTCCACTCATATATTCTAAGAACGTAGTATTTATTTTGGATGTGCCCATTCTACTAGTAAAAACAGACATTTCCATAACTGAACATACATACAAACAGGTGCTGATGCTTCAATAAAAGTATATTTCATCCTTGGAAAAGGAAAATCATATTTCTCATAATTACTTGTGATTACAATAGACCATCTAGCAGTTGAGTCTTTATGGGAATAAAGTCTTTCTAATAGTTTTCCAAAAAGTCTCCAAATTTGCCAGAAAACATGGAGCTTACAAAAATGACTGCTAAAACACTAAATAAAATAACTATTTGAAGGAACAGTCACTAATAGTTTTCATATGTAAATTTTGGCATTCCATCTTATTTTTAATTAATTCCATTAAATTGGTGTTTCATAGGTCAGAGGATTTTGTGGCTACACACCAAAAATGTTGTTTATAAAGCCATTTACAGGCAACTGCCCACAAATATTTTCTAGTACATTTTTTCCTTTTGTCCAATTCAAATTGTTATGGCTTCATTTTTCCCTTCTTTAAGTCCAATTTTGTTCTTTATATTTACTTCCACTTCCTTTCTGTACACTTCAACGGGGGGTAGCACATTATAAAATCTATACCATTCTTCAAAAATTTTGTATGGTACCAAGTAACTCTGATCGGCAAGTACACTGAGGAAGAAAATGGAAAAAAAACAACAAACCAGGTGGTAGGAGATAAATACCCTGACACACACACACAAAGCCTCACTCCCCCCACAAAAACTCATAAATAGGGTGCCCAAAGGTTATTTATGGAAAGGACAAAGAGTAACACAGGATAAAATGAGAATATAGCCAAAGAAGCCTCTTAGTCTCCTCTGGCCTAATTTAAAAAGGGTTACTCAAGTTCATGGATTGGTAATGGATGATGTGCATTACAAAATAAGGATGAATCAGAGTCATCACTAAAATATTGCTTTATTCTAAGGATGGACAATATCATATGTTTTGCCCTAAAAGATATGACTCACAGGGAGCTCACAATTCCTTTTCCTTTTTCCCCTGAAACTTGAAAAAAAGACAAAAAGGGGTGGGGTGAGGAAGCCACATGTCCAGAGTTCTACACTACTTCAATGGTGATTTCAATTCTGCTATTACTCACATATGTGACTCAGGTCAGTCACCTAACTTCCAAGTCTCAGTTTCCTCATGTATGAAATGGGGATAATTATACCTAATCCCAGGCTTCCCTGATAGTTGGTAAAGAATCCACCTGCAATGCAGGAGACCCTGGTTCGATTCCTGGGTCGGGAAGATCTGCTGGACAAGGGACAGGCTACCCACTCCAGGATTCTTGGGCTTCCCTTTTGGTTCAGCTGGTAGAGAATCCACCCACAATGCAGGAGACCTGGGTTCAGTACCTAGGCTGGGAGGATCCCCCGGAGAAGGGAATGGCTACCCACTCTAGTGTTCGGGCCTGGAGAATCCCATGGACTGTACCTTACCTGTTACTATCAAATGAGGTGAGAGACCTGAAAGTACTTTGAAATCATCAATTTCTGCTGATTCTACCTCCTTTCTCTCCGTTCTATTCACTTCAATTTCCACTGTCACTAGTCTAATTCAGATTGCCCATATTTCTTCCTTATAGCTGGATCACCTCTACAAATATCAGACCACACAGGTGCCCACTCAGGAGGAAAAGGAGAAAAACCAGGGCAATGCACATAGAGCTAAACATGTTCCATGTAAATATCTACCATTTATTTGAGATTCTCCTGTGAGTGGTACATGTGTATTTGTGGGCATGTATATTAAAATGGCCTTTATTTTAGGAAATGATTCTGACAAGTGAGGTGTTTTTTAATGTCCTTTTTTCAGCTGGTTCATGAAGTTTAAATGTCTGGATACCATCAGCCTATGTTATCTTAAACAAAACTACTCAAACAAACTGATTTCCCAGTCTTCAACTTTTACTTCCAACTCAGCTTCAGTATGTTCTCTACACAGTGGCCAAAATAATCAAACTAAAACAAATCTAATCCTGTTACACCTGTGCTTAAAATACTTACCTTGCTCACATGTCCTCAAGATGGCAGACAAGGTCCTCACCTCATCTCAGGCCACACCTCCCACGCACTCTGCAGAGCACTGGCGTGTGGTGACAGCTCTTTGTTACCCCCAGACTTCTGCACAGGAGCAGTCACCTGTGCTTTCCCAGGTAAATACTGCATATCCTTTTGTTTTCTTTCTTGCTCTAGGTTGTCTTACTGGATTCCTCAAAGCCCAGATTGCATGTACCCCCAGTGTGCCATTATAGCAGCAACTCTTTCTTCCGTCATTGTAGAACCTGACTCCTGCACTGATACTGACTGGGCTTCTGCTATGCGTCAGGCACTGCTCTAGGTACTGGAGATAGAGCAGTGAAGAAGGTAGATTGACCTCCAAGGAGCTGACACTCTAGTAAGGGGAGACAGATTAGAATTTAAAATAATAGAGAAGTGAAATATTTGGTAATTGTTTACCACTGTACCCCAAGAACCTGGAACAATGCCTTGCTCCTAGCTGGTGCTCAAAAATTATTTGTTGAATGAATAAACACAGGGGTGTTGAAAAGCATTATACTAACATGAAGGATTGACTGCTGTGGGCACTGGGTTCACACTGGCCCATTAAAATCTCTCAGAGTCCAGCCCATGCTTTCAGAAGCCTTAAAGCATGCTGCGTCAGTCATACCAGGGCATCTGCTATTCTAAGACTTGATTTTATTCTTCGCTAAAGTAGTAATTTTGCCAGTAATTTTCAGATCAAATGAATTAAGCACTGAAGTCTTGAAAGTCCCAACTTGGCACAGCCTGCCTCTTCCTCAAACTCAAAACACAAAATTAAAAGAAAGCCAGTTCCTTATATGGTTCAGACACCAGGATGCTGGCTTCTTGCTGCATTGAAAAGGTTCACACTGGAAAAGTCAATAACTACCATGAACAACGACCTTGTCAGATCACTGTCAAGGCATAATCCCACCTGAGTTATCACCCACTGAAGTGAATTAACGTCAAGAAAGTAAACGTTTAATGAATAATCACTTGCCTTTGGTTCAAGAAAGGTCTTAGAAATAAGCTTACCTTTAATTAAGAATAAAAGTACCCCAGAAGGCTGAAATGAGATCTGAGGAACACCCCACATGGGTCAGCTCATCACCATAAGAAAGATCTGGCAGTGCCCAGGTGAAACTGCTCCAGAGTGTGACTGTAACACTGTTCTGTTCAAGCAAAGATTTAGAAAACAGGTTTCCTGGACAGAACTGGGCCTGACATCTCCACGACTGAGCTGACAAGCCAAAAAATAAACCTGGTGTACGAAGGTACCCAGTGGTTCTGAAAATAGCTCACTGTCTTTACAAACTGCTAATGATCAAGTCCTGGGCCTAGACAAGCACCAAGCAAGGAAAGGACAAACATGTGCTCAGCACTAGGCTAAGTGCTCTGAAGGATACTAGCATACAGAAGATACAATTCTAAGTCTCAGAGACTTAAAATCAAGCGTGAAAAACAAGGCAGAAATCAAAACAAAGCATGGCTGAAGGACTGGCATGGTAAGAGCCAATGGAATGGTATAACCTTGCTCTGGAGGCCAAAGCAGAGAGGAGACCCTACAAAAGGCTACTCAGGGAAGGCCAGCTTCACAGCTGGAAGGCAAGCAGCAGGTGGACCCATTTGGAAATGCAGAGCAAGGGCAAAAGAGGTCCTAAACTAATCTAGGTGACACCTGGCCTTGCAGGACAGCTAGGGGTTCCCTTTCCCAAGGCATGAAGAGCCTCTAGTAGAGGAAGCATGTGGAGGAGATGAGGTTGCACAAGACACCATGGAGGCAGAGATGTGTAAGCCCTGCCTGGGGACAAGGCAGAAGTTTAGAGCTCCTCTGGTAGAAAGCAGGTTGGACCATGGAAGGCCCTGAATGGCATGCTAATGAATTTCAACATGATTTCTCAAATACTGGAACGCTACTTGCAGTTTTGGTCACGTGAGGAAAACACTGTTTAGGTCTGTTATAAACATTTTTAGGCAAGTCTATACTGCCCATATGAAAGAATTAAAAGAAGGGATTTTTCTCAGCAATGTTTCAAAAATTTAAAAACCAGTAATATTTTCATAGATTTTTAAATAAAATCCTATCACTGTGATTAAGTTTTAGACCACTCAATCACATATACTTGAGTATATGCAGCAGCCACTTGATCATTTTACACAGAACTTCTGTGTAAAAAACTGACTTCTTAAAGGCAAACCCAGTCCTAACCACACCTTACTCAATCCCCCCTCCAAACCTGACTAGGGTCTTTTTTAAAATTTTTAAATAAATCTTTATTCTGTTGAAAAGTATGTGCTCAGTCATGTCTGACTCTTTGTGATCACATAGACTGTAGCCCTCCAGGCTCCTCTGTCCATGGGACTTTCCAGGCAAGAATACTGGAGCAGGTTGCCATTTCCTACTCCAGGGGATCTTTCTGACCCAGGGACTGAACCCATGTCTCCTGTATTGGTAGGCACATTCTTTACCACTGGGCCACCTGGAAAGCCCCTGACTAGGGTCTTTATTTTTGCATAAAGCGTTACAGATTTCCTTATGGATCTGGAAGGAAGAGCTGTTAGTCATCAATCTGGATGGTGTGCGTTAATAGGGTCTTTGTTCAGAAAATTTAATTATAGGTTTGAGCCTTGGACGAATGCAAAATGAAAATATTGGAGGGGACTTTCCTTCCGCTAGTCTGCCAACTAAGCAGTACCATGGACTTTCAAAACTGTCCCTGCGCACATCATGCAGAAAGGCAGTCTCCTCCACGGTGTCTGGGCATGGCTGACTGCAGCTTAGTCCTGCTTCCTTCTCTGACCTGATCTTGGCTGCCCTGTGTCACTCAACTTCTAACAGAGGTTCTGCAATCAAAGGCCTGAGAATGCTCAAATGTAATTTGGGCAATTTCATACCTTTTAGAGTCTTGCACCTCAACAAAGGTGCCATGACTGCTCTCTCTTGCTCTCACTGGCTCCAGGTGACCCAAGGACTTTCCCACTTTTGACCCCACAAGTTGTGAAGAGGGAGTCCAGAATGTAAAGGCAAGCTTTAATCCACCTTGAAGTTTACAAAATGATTTTACACTATGGCAGGTGATTATCTGGGGAAGGCTGCTGAATATGCTGAAAATACCGTATCTGAGGCTGTATTTTATACTTTGATTATCTTACATAAGCTAACATTTAAAATCTGTTTGGTGACACAGCATTAACTGGACTTATCACAGTAATCGTTTTGAAATGTTTAGAAATACTGAATCACTGTATTGTGTAACAGGAACTAACATAGTGTTGTAGGTCAATTATACTTCAAAAACACGCAAACAAACAAACTCCCAGAAAAAGAGATCAGATTTGTGGTTACCAGCAGTGGGGGGTGGTTACAATCCAGAGGAAGGTGGTCACAAGGGACAAACTTCTGGTTTTATGACAAATAAATACTAGGGATATAATGTACAACATGATACATATAATTAACAGTGCTCTGTGTTAAATATGAAAGTTGTTAAGAGAGTAAATCCTAAGAGTTTTAATCACATGGAAAATATTTTTTTCTATTTCTTTAATTTTGTATCTATATGAGATGACAGATTTAATAAACTTACTGTGGTAAGCATCTCTTGATGTATGTAAGTCAAATCATTATGCTATACACCTTAAACTTATACAGTGCTGTATGTCAAAGTCTCAATAAAATTGGAAGAAAAAGCAAAACAAAAAAAAGTAAAACTATAAATAAGGAATCAAATAAGTAGCGATCATATCAGCTCAAGGCACTGGATTTTGAAACTTTTCTGAGCAATAATGACAGCAAGGAGAAAACAGTTAATAAAAGATCTGCTCTCTAAACCTTAGGACATGTTCAGGCACCCTTCCTTAGAAAGTCTAAGATTCATGCCAGTGTCACAAGAGGAAAAGTTGCTGACCAAAACATGTCAGTAAAATTGATATGAATGAAAAGGATAAAGAGAATTGCCCAAAGTAGTAGGGGAACACCAAGTGCCTGGAAATCTCTAAATCAGTAGAGCACTGCAAAGTGATGGGGAGTTTTCTACTTCAGAAAAAGTAGGGGAAGCTTTCCAATTTTAAAGTAAAATAGAAGTTAAGCACCTCTCCAATATATTAAAACATTCAGATTCCCAGAGAAAAGCAATATGTAAACATAACGTACAGGAATTATTGGGGCAACGTTTAATTGAAAAATGA
The DNA here is from genome assembly GCF_002263795.3 of Bos taurus. Lineage (NCBI taxonomy): Eukaryota > Metazoa > Chordata > Mammalia > Artiodactyla > Bovidae > Bos > Bos taurus. The sequence continues at coordinate 25,732,451 of NC_037338.1, forward strand.
AAGAAACCAAAAGATCAATAGGTCAATTTGGAAACAAGACAAAAGGACTTGGGTTTCTCTTAATTTCTGCCATTCTTTCATGACTGAGCCCTTACACTATCAGAGGCACAATGCTTGGCATGCTGGGGGATACAAAGATGAATTTGGCTTTCAAGATCCCTTAGGAGGCGGACCCCAAAGCAAAATAAGAAAGTACACAACAACAAAAAGTCATCCCTTTCTGAAACCTGCCTTAAACATAAAAAGGCATCTTTCAGTTCAAAACGCAAAGGTAACTCTTTCCACAGAGAGACGATTATTTGGATAGAGACATGTGGTAAACATTTGCGAGGCAAGGAGCAAACGAAAAAAGGTCAAAGGTAAAAAGTCAACCGAGAGGAGCTGGAACATCTCAGCAATTTAAAAATTTAAAAGGAGAGCAACAGTTTGAAGGGTAGGGATAAACACACCACCTCCATTCATTACAAACTCAGATTTAAGAGAGCATCTTTTCCTTCTCTGGGGTGAATACCACAACATCTGCTCTCTTGTCATAACAGCAACTCAGTTGATTTAAGGAAATATGCCCTCTCTCTCTTTTTAAAGCTGTTGGTGCATAATTACATGATTTCTCTTGAGCCTTGGTTTCCTTAAGACGTGTTTATTCTGCACATCTGCTCTCCCCATACCTGATTACACAAAGGTATCATAAATAGTGAACCAACAGGTATAAAGAGACCAGCCCTCAAAACAGATCAAAGCAAACAGCCCGTGGAGTCCTTTGGAAATCTTGGCTGGCAGCTCTTGTAAATAAAAGTGCTTCTAAAGCAGAAAGCATTCAACTACCGTATTTATATAGGACATGATTGACAGGTCAGTTATTAACTTCATAAAAACACAGGCAATGTTAACTAGCAAGAATGTTTGTTCTAGCTGTTCTATCTGAAGGAAAATGAAATCCAAGATAGAATGGCTTGCTCTCTGTTTCTTTTAAGTATTTATTTTAGAACCGTGCAGTATAAAAGAATGTTTTTTCAAGTCAGTGAACTTAAGCTATTTTGCTTACTGTTCTGGAATTTAAGTATGTTGTTATAATTCTTTAGAAAACAAATGTTACATTTACTAAAGGCAAATTCCAATGGTGCACCATGATCTTTTCAACCCCTCCAAAAAAATTTATTCTTTTGAATTACTATATTGTTTTAAGTATATTAATTAATGTTTCTTCCAGTAACTAAAGTACATCAAATTGGAAAATCAAAGACCAAGAAGAAGGTTTTTGCCTACTACTTCAGAAAAAGGCACATATGTGTTCCCTGAATTGCCTAGATGGCACCTAGTCTAAAACTTGCCTAAAAGGAGATAAGAATAAAGCAGTCTGCATTTCATTAATACTCCTTTGAGGGCTTTTCTTTATTATGTAGACATTCTATTATGTATGATCACTTACTTCAATATTACAATGCAGCACATTTTAGTTTTTAAAATTCTTTCAAAAAACAATATCATTTGTAGGCAGATATATGGTCAGGAAATTTTCAAAATCCACCTCTGTGTGCAATGATTTTCATCCTTGGAGCTTAATATGGTTAATCCCACCCCATATCCCAGTGGAAAGTAACACAAATGTCAGTCTATGTTTCTCCAACTTGAAGAGCAAAATTATAATAGATTTAAGCAACTAAACAGCAAAGAAATCCCAAAACATTACATCTATCCAATCTATAATCATTCTTCTATAAAATGATTTTCTTTTAAAGGAACAAGAGAGAGGTACAAGGAAAAGTTGGGAAGAAAAAAAAATTGTGCTTTTTCAGAATCAATAGGCCAATACTTTTAAGGCTGAAATTACATAAAGTTGGCATTTACCAGTCAAATAAATGCTTATGAAGTGGACTGTGTGTTTATGTGCATGTTTATTTATACATGTTTAATATCCTCAGGCCTGAGAGTTTTTCCACGTAAACATAAGTTTTGTTAAATTCCTCTTCAATTAAATTTAAAGGCTATTTGTTATCAAATGTTTCACTCTTAGCAAAGGCTGTCATTATAGGAGCTAAATACCAAACACGAGAGCAAACCAAAAATCCCCCAAAATCCATCCTTGCTCATCGGTACATTTAATGTACCACAATCCTGTTTTTTTCCAGCACTCCTACCAGCAACAATCTTTTAGGACACAGAATTCTTATGAAATAAATACTCAGCCTTAGAACATGCCCTGGCCTCCTCCACTATCCACCCCTCCCCCTTCCCCCCCAACAGGACTATATTTTCAAACTAGAATATTTGTTTTGACAGACTTCTGCTTGCTTAATTCTCTGGCAAAGGATTTCTTGCTGCACCCCTAGCCAGTAATGAACATTTTGCCAGAAATATGCAACTTCTGGCACGACAAGAATAGGGAATTAGAAAAAAAAAAAATGCCGGCAGAGACTTCCAGAATTGAAGATAAAAGCAGGCACGCTGGGAGAACAGAATCCTTTCCCTTAACATATTATAATTTCCTCTTGTTTTCCCTGCTCCTCACTAGCATGAGGAAAACTTTCATTTGGCATTTTCACATACGTTCTCTACACTATATAAAGCAATGGGGAACTATTCCCTTAATCTTGGTTTCTAATTAAAGAACCACTTATCCAAATGAAAAATGTAGGTTAGCTAATCCTACTCAGAGAGTAAATCTCCAAAACAATTTCTTAATAATAGTTTATCAGGAAAATTAAAACCCATTGAACTTGTTTAATCTAGTGGAATACTTCTCTTTCATGATTTTTCCAGTTACACTGAAGGACCTCATATTCAAAAACTTAACAGTGCAACATGGCTCCACCCTCCCCCATTGGGCTTGGAAGGGTTGGGCGGTGTCTCTCACACTCTCCTCAGAGAGCTCAGGGTGTGGGTGAAGTGCCTCTTTCTACAACTACTCAGATTCCTGGGAGAAGGAGTGGCCCGCAAAGTAGGTTTCCTGCATGGGTGGAGTCAGACACTTTCCCCCCCAAAAAAAACACCACAAAATACTCATAGATCTTGAAAAGAGGGCACAGGGAACTGACAAAGAATATCAGATTGTCCCAAAGAATATCAGAACTGTCCCAAAGAATATTAGATTGTTGAAATAACCTCTGCTGAGAGATCCTCCTTCTCCACACGTCACTTAAACAGTGATGGCCCCAGCAAGTCTATGCTCGCCCGACTGGGTTCTCTCAGTCAATTTCCTGGCATAAAATACCATCTTTCACGAATGACTCCTTCGCCCGGCCCAGAACTCACTCATATGCTCCAGACCCAGGACAATGAACGGTGTGATGAGTATGTTCCCTTGGGTGTCCCTCAGGCACCTCAAAACAGATACAATAACTGAAGTCTGAATCTCCCCCATTCCACCCTCCCAATGTTTCTCCTAAATCTTCACCTCTGTAAACCGCACCATCAGCCCCAGACACTATTCTAAGCCCCGAATCTGCTCTCACCTCACTATCTTCCTTTCCTGTCCCTCAGTCTCTTCATTTTTCATTAAATACTGTTAAACTGACTTAATATCTCTAACTATACCCCCTTCTCCATGTCTATCCCATTTCTGACCTGCACTCACTTCTCACCACCAGATTTACTCAATTTCCCAAAGTGTGTTCCTTAAAACATAGTTCTTCCTAATATTCTCCATAAAAAACATTCCATAAGTCAATATTTTAAACAAGTAACTATTCAGAGGATGAGATGGTAAGATAGCATCATCGACTCAATGGACATGAGTTTGAGCAAACTTTGGGAGATACTGAAGGATAGGGAACCCTGGTGGGCTGCAGTCCATCATGTCACAAAGAGCTGGATATGACAGCGACTGAACAACAATACTGTGACTACTAGGGAAAGTCTTCAAGAAATCCTAATTGAGGAAATGTGTTCATACCAACCTTTTACCACTGTCATCTGTCCTTCTGGCTCCCTTTTCTTCCTCTGTTTTCTTGGCTAACTTTTACATCAAGCTCAGCCCGAATTCTTACAGGAAGCCTTTCTAACAGCAGGTACTCATCTCTGCTCATGCTTCCAAATCTCTCCTTGCAGACCTCTGTATAGAACATTCATGCCAATGGTATATAGTCTGCTGTATGTCTCCTTCCCTTGATTGTGAGACCAAAGACTTGGACTTATTTACCTTTCAATACCTAGTACATTACCTGGCATGTAGCAACGGATGAATAAACTCTGCTGAGTAAATGAAGGCAATAACAGCAAAACATATTACCATTTACTCAATGCCAGGCACTCTTCTAATCGCATTTGTTTATTCACTTGTGCTGTGTTGTGCTTAGTCATTCAGTCATGTCCGCCTCTTTGGGACTCCAGGGACTGTAGCCTGCCAGGCTCCTCTGTCCATGGAGATTCTCCAGGCAAGAATACTGGAGTGGGTTGCCATGCCTTCCTCCAGGGGATCTTCCCAACCCAGGGATCAAACCATGGTCTCCTTCATTGCAGGCAGATTCTTTACCATCTGAGCCACCAGGGAAGCCCCATTTATTCACTTAATCCATCTCAAAGCCCAATGAGGTGAGTACTAGTTACTTCCCCCATTCAAAACATGAGGCAACTGAGACAGAAAGAATGAATACATTTTATTATTTCTCCAATATGCTCTTGTTCTCTTATCTCCAGTAGGGTAAACATGAGTAATTTTAATCTACTTCTTAGGAAAGAGGATGTGATTAAACCACTGGAAAGCTGTTTGGCAGGACATTGTTACTTTTAGAAATATTGTGTATTATATAACAAAAAGCTTTAACGAAATGCAAAAATAACTGGTTTGGGAGTTGTATCTGAACTTGAACACCAGCTCTGCTTCATACTAGATACAAGACACGTAGCAAATAAATAATATGAATTCCAAGTGTGTCATTGAGAATGAGGACAATAATAATTATCTTATTGAGTATTCCAGATTGCATGGCATAAGTTAATCAAAGTCCCCTGCAGCTTTTATGTTATAAAGTTGAGGATACTGATGCTATTACCATCACAAACAGCATAATGGAATGATATCTAACTCACCCAATATTAGGTATACCCAATATTCCCTGGAGTAGGAAACGACAACCCAGTCCAGTATTCTTGCCAGGAGAAACCCATGGACAGAGGAGTCTGGCGGGCTACAGTCTTCAGGGTCACAGAGAGTTGGACGTGACTGAAATGACTTAGCATGTAGCATACCCAACATTTATAATTGCTTACTGTATATTTTTTATTTTTATCTCGCTTGTGGATAAACTGGTCCCAATAAGTGGAAAACTTTTCAATCTACATAGAGATTTCTACTGACAGAAATTTTCTACTAAATTGGACCAATCAAATTATATCTGTTTTGAGGCTATGGTATAAACTGGGAAATAAAAATCATTGACTATAAGTTTTTAAAAATCTTGACAGAAGTCTTAAAAATTTCGACAAAACCATGACCAGCACAACTGGCTAAATTATCTACACTGTAGAGACTGTCTACACTCTCCCGTCACTAATGGAATCTTATATAATATAGCCAGCCCTACAAACTATGAACAGCTCAGTAGATAAATCTCAATAAGCCTCCACATCAAACAGACTGGAAGAAATCAAAAGACCGCTGAGCTAAGCCAGACCGGGCTGATATTTTGGTTTATTGGTTAACTGTTATGTTTGGAAAGGCATAAAGCTTAATTGCGAGGCTTGAGGTGTATGTCAAAAATGCCTGACTTAAGTAGAAATTCTGATCATAGCATCTGTCACTAGTTAAAATACATGGAGCTCTTTATCCAGGATATTTTTTCTTGTTTATATTTTCAATAAATGAAAATAATCCAGTCATATGGTGACTAAATATGAATCATTGTTTCAGCTTTTTGAGAAGGTTTTTAAATCCCAGGTGTAAATTAGGGAGTAACACTGTTGTTAATCCAAGTCATGTGAAAGCTAAAACGGGGGGAAATCTGATTTAGTTTATGACTTCTGGTGGTATTAACCATAGGTTTCTCACAAATATTAATGAATACAACACTGTGAAACACTATATGGAAAAGTGAAATCCAGTGGTGTTATCTGGATATTTTTACCATTTTCTACTGGATAACTAACTCCAGTTGGCTGAACAGGCAACAAAACTAAGCATTTCTTAAAGACCCCAAAATAAAATAATTTCTTCTAGCAAAGGTCCAGTAAAGATTTCAGTAAAAAACAGAAATGAGATCTTCATCACTGCTTTGCCCTTATTTTCATTGCTACCAAAGTTACTCAGCTACACCTAACCAATCAATACACACTGCTTTAGGACATGCAACTGATTTAAAACACAATTCCTCCCCTGAATAACTTGGAATTGATTTGAGAGTACCTAATTAGTTCACATGGGCTTCCCTGGTGCTCAGTGGTAAAGAATCTGCCTGCCAATGCAGAAGGCAACCCACTCCAGGATTTTTGCCTGGGAAACCTCAAGGCTGGCAGGCTATAGTCCACAGGGTCGCAACAAGTCGGACGCGACTTAGCAACTGAACAGCAACAAACTAATTCACAAGAAGCAATCCCAACACAAGAAAGAGATAGCACACATCATTTGGGGTACACCTGGAAGAGGCCTAAGGAAAGGGAAAGCAGTGACTGCTGGGACAAGCATGATTCATTCAGCTAATTTAAAAACAATTCTCACTGAAAGAGAGCCTCCTGTATACCAAGTACCACTGCACCAGGCCCTTTACGAGCTTCATCACACTCACTCCTCACAGCAACTCTGGAGGCAGACTGAAGTATCATCTCCAATCTATGATGATGCTGGGATAAAGAAACTGAGACTCAACAAACTAAACTTGCCTAAAGTCAGAGTCAAAGGTTAAATCGAGAACTGCTGAACACCACATGCATTTTCTTAGCAACATCAATAGATCACTTCTTTGCCTCCTATGTAAGGCAGACCCTTTACAAGATACTAGGGCCAAAGAAAAGGCATCAGACACAGGCCCTGCTCTCAAGGAAGCTACATTAAAGTCAGGGAAAATGTCTCAGAGGAAAAAAAGACGCAGGGTAAACCCTAAAGGATGGGGAAAATCAGCATGCTGTAAGCAGAAAAGAAGGGATAATCATTTTAGGAACAGAAAAAACACGAACAAAAGCAACAAAAAGGAAAATCATAACACTGAAAGGAACAGTAGTTAGATTAGCTTGATTAGACTACATGCATTCGTTGGTAGCTGGTAGAAGTTCAATAAATATTTGTGGGTTTGATTAATAGAAGACAAGGTAAAAAGGGCAGGTTCAAATTATATAGGGCCTTGAAAGCTAAACTGACAAAAACGCAATTAACCAACAAATAATGTGGGCAAACGTTCAACCTAATCATTAATAACAGCAATATAAATTGAAACATGCTAATTTTCCCCTTCCACCTTCTCAAAAACCTGCTTTAAAAAAAGAATAATACCCACTACTAGAAAGATTATACGTGCTGGCAAATTTGTAAATTGTTATCTTATTTAAAGGAAGTCTGGCTATCAGTTTCATGGAATGTTTATATTCTTTAATTCTGTATTTCAATTTCTGATCATTTATCCCAAAGAAATAGTCCAGAAAACATAGGAAAAGCTAAAAACTATGAAGGTATTTCTTGTACCACTCTTTATAACATGTAAAAAGAAGACAGACTGTAAATGCTCAATGGCAGACAGTTGGTTAAAACAAGAAAAAAAAAAGATTTAACAAAAAGGACAAAGGCCAGTTAAAGGGGCAGAAATGTTAGACCATGGGCAACAGAGAACTAATGAAAATTCCTGAGTTAAGAGGGTGACAGGGGGAAATCATTTTTCAAGACTAATTTATCAAGAATTCTGACAATACATAAAAAGAATCTGAAGTCTAGTTGTATACTGTTGCCAAGAAATCACACTGAGGAGAATCTATCTGTAAGAAATAACCCTACGTATTAAAACACTTTGTAAATAAAGATACTCACCATGACATTATTAAAAATATTTTTTAAATTAGGGGAAAACTAAATATTAATAGTAAGAGAATTATTAAGTTACCCATGATTTGTCTATCATAAGGAATGTTATTTTAAAATGCTAGAAAAATGCTAGAAAGAGTTTTATTTACAAAACCAAGAAAAATCATTACATTTTACATTTTAATTTAATGGAGGGTGGGGACAAGAAGAAATTTCCAGAGAAATAAACCTAAACAGAAAATGCCATGAATTCCCTGGAATTAAATGTTCATGGGTGAACCAACCTGTCTGGCAGTACAATTCTGAAGGCGGATGGGGTTGAAAACAAGAAGGAAAAGAACAAGCACGTATTTAAGAAAGAAATGTCCATCTGTAGAAAGGTCACATCTTACAAATGATCATCTGGCAATTGAAACATGTTTTCCAAAGACATAAATATTATAAGTGGAGGCACTGCAGGTATCCCTTAGAAAATATATTTACTTTCCCACTGAAACATTATATTTTAACAACAATAAAAAGTTAAACCTTATGTTATTACATGCAGCATTACTAGCTAATCAAAGCAAGAGAACACCATTGAAGAGAAGTTCTCTTTTATTTCCCTAACATGTTGAAGCTTAGGAAAATTAAGTTGGCTTAATTAAAAGCAGAAAGGACGCAGAGCGGATGACTTGTGGTGTGTTTCTGGGAAAAAAAGTGGGCGTTCACCACCTTCAGAGGCCAGTGACACTTTTTTCACTACAGAGAACTGCGTTTCCAAATACACACAGGGCAGGGATATCATTAATACTGCCCTCTCGTGTACTGATTATGATCTGAATCGTTGCTTGTCCCACAGATAAAACAAAGGCAAGATAAAGAAATGGTCACGTGAGATATCCCCACCTAAATGGTAGAACTGGGAAGGGAAGGAGAAGGGTTTAGAGAGGATGAGCTTTTGAAGAGTGTGAGCTCTTACAGGCGCACTTCCGCTGTGGGACGGAAGCCAGGAAGCGGAAGGAGTGGCACACTCAAGCTCTCCCTTGAGGGACGGGAAAGGTGCTATCAGAGTACTTGTGGCTTTTCCACCTTGCATGACAGTTGAGTTCAAGTCTTAGCTCTCCTCCTCCACTATTCTTCAAATACACAGATCACACTTTACAAAGGTCTGTACTCCCCTCAGTGCTCAGTGTCTTGAACACAGTAAACATGTTGAACAAATGATGAAAAAAAAAATACTGACCCATCTAAACAGACCACCAATTGTAAGAGAGAAACCGGTGACTTAGGAGGGAGGGCTCTGATTGTAGGCGGGTGAAAACGGGATCAAGTGAATTTAAAGGGAGGAAGTGTGCTTATAAATGGAGGATCGTTTTTATGTATCTAAATTAGCTGTTCACAATGAGTGATCATAGAGATAAACAGAAGAAAGACAAAGATGTATTAGGAGCAATGGATGGCTCTAGGGATGTGCTTCTACAGTAGAAAATTCTAGACCGCCAAGGTTTAGCACCTGGACCAGACTTACTGATCCTTGTCAAATGTAGCCAGTCTGACCCCAGCTTCCTTTGAGCTGGGCTGGTTTACTGTGACCCAGACATGTTCCACGTCTATAGAGGCAGTTTGTACAGAATAAAATGGTAACAGTTTGGACAGACAGAAAAGAAAGAAACTCGGCAGATAAAGATAGAGAAGTCATTCAAGACAGATGGCCTAATTTGAATTCAGAGGCCCCCAAAGTCACGGCAAAATAGTAGGCTCAGTTTAAATAGAACAGGGATTTTGTGTTTATAAACAAAAATAATTAAGTCCAATTTCAATAAATTTAGATTTGACTTCATACCATTTGACCCTATAAGAACAAAATCAATGTTGTAATATGGGTCAAATTCCAAAGTGAGTTAGAGTTTATAATAAAAACAATGTTAATGCTCTGGTAGCTTGTTGGAGGTTAGCTATGAATCAGAGAGATATTTCATATTGCAAAGTAGCATTTTCTGACTTAGAAATTCATTTTATTTTATTCAGTATCTCTATTTTAAAGCTATACAAAACGTCTTTCATGTGTAAAGACAAAACTTTGTTCCTAAGCAAAAAATTTTAATGAAGCCTTGCCTATAGGAGTGATACAGAAAGCCAGACACTTTTACTACTTCATATCTTTTAAAAATTACATGAAGGAATTGCATAAATAGAGGGAAAATACACTTTCCTATTAGGCTAAAACGCTACATATATAATTTATCTTCCTAATGAAAAGATTTTCAAAGCTTTTGAGATAGCCTAGAAGGATGTAACAGCAGACATTATTAGTCACCTAATAAAAATCCATTCCCTCACCCCATCCTTTCTTTAACAGTATTTGACTTTGGTTGGGTATTCACCCTTCTCTCCATAGTCATATGCTACAGGGAGGGCTGGCACCAACCCCAGACCCAACTGGAGAATCCTAATTAGTCTAAGTTAATTATGGTGGATCCATTGTCTGGGATAAGTTGGGGCATACTAAGATGTTAACACTGCCAAAAAGATGTTGAAGGGAAGTCTGTAGAGTGTGGAGATTAGAGTGTGGGAACTCACACAGGAGGTGGTGGTGTCACTCTCGAAAAGAAAGAGGGACACACGAGCCACTGCATACTGCATCTGCTGCATCGAGATGTGATGGCAGGAACGGCAGCCATCTTGAAATCAGGAAGAAAGCTTGTTTGGGGCCAGTGCCTTCACATCCAGGATGGCATGGTGAAAAATGGAAACAACCTGGGTCTCTGATGATGTTATCAACCTCATCAAATGAATCAATGATGAATAAATCAACCCTCCTTAAAACTTCTTGGTTATGTTTGAGATAGTAACTTTTCCTTATAGTTTAAATTTTTATTTGAGTTTTCTGTTACTTGCAGCCAAAAGCATTCTAACTCCTTCAAATCTGAATTATTTAAAGCCTCTGTTTAAATATTTACAATGGAGCTAGTCATAATAGCTCCAAGTGTCCTTGATGAAGGACAACAACAAGATGCTGCTAGCAAGACATACAGACCAAAGGCACAGAACTCAGCCGTACTAGTAGGTCTTCAAGTCTTACCTATTACATTTCAAATCTGGTTACTGTTCTGTTCTCCTCTTCCTATCTGCCCTCCCAACACACACACACACACACACACACACATTCACACACACAGACACATACATCACACTCTGATGGGCTTGGCACTCACCTTGTTAGGTTCGTCAACCATGGTGTAGGCCCTATTTCCCCCATTATCAATGATCAAAGCTTTGGGGAAAAGGGATGTTATCTTCATCTGACAAAATGGTAGAAGAAACTAATTTGGTGTAAAGCTTATTCTCCCAAAGAAGCATTTTATATATAAGATTTTAAAAGGTCTAAAGCGATGAGATTTTACTGATTCATATTTATTGACCACCTACCATATGTGAGGATACCATCTTAAATTTTTACCTGACAACTCAAGATAACTTACAGCATATTTAACTGCAACTAAAACGAAGTCCTTCTGTTGCTACCAAGATAGACCTGAAATGAATATCTTCCTTTGTATGGTACAGCTCCTAATGATTGGAAACATGCCTTTCACCTGCCTCAACCAGTATCCCCATGGCAATATTCCCTAAACTATGTGTGATGGAACACAAGAGGGTAATAGATGTTCTGAGATCCATGGTCAAACATGGTTATTGAAGATTCACAAAGCCTATTACAGCATATGAAAGGTTCTGAGAAGTCCTGTCATAAAGAAATTTGAATTTAATCCAGTATTTGCAAAGCTTACTTGACTTTATAATAAACTACTTTTCACTAAATATCTTTTTAATACCTTGAGGAAACTAGTAATCCTCAAAACATAAGGTATATTCCCCTCTAATATAGCCACTACTCAATGTAGAAGTAACAAATAGAATAAATGTTTAAAAAAAGAAAAAAACCACATCAAGCTGGAACCATGTTTTAACAATCTACAGAGAGTACAAGCTATTCCTAAGTAACTTTCTTCCATAGTCTGGCATCATATTTTCCAATACTACCAGTGGGGAACACAAAATGCAATCACTTCTCAAATGATTTCCTAAAACAATGCCTGTCTCATGGAATACTCCAAGATTAAAACTTCAAAATCACTCATAATGTCATGTAAAATTCAAACTAGTCTCCTTGGCTTATCTGTTTTACTCATTGATATAGCTCCAGAACCTGGTCTAGTGCCTACAGAGGGTAGGATCCAGGATCAATGTATCCTTGGCTCTAGGAATAAATGGAAAAAATGGATGAATGAATGAATATTTCCATTGTGAGCTTTCAGCCCTGGTCTGGTTTATCTTCTAACTTTCTCAGACATATACAACAAGTGTTCCACCACTGATATCTTTGTTCATGCCTATATTACCTTATAGGCCACATCCTCCTCTCTACCTATTCAAATCCTGACCATCCTTTCAAATCCAGATTAAGCTCTAACTCCTGCATGGAGACTGACCTCATCCTCCTCTGACTGCCTCTGCCCCCTATTCCCTGACAATATCAGAAGAGTTGGATATTCATTTTTCCTAAACTAGCTCACATGTTTTCTCTATCAGTAAATAATAAACTCATTTAAATCTAGGACCGTGTCATAAACTACTTTAGGAGATATTAGAGTGGAAAGGCATATCATAAGTATTCAATGAAAACTTTTTATTGATTATATTTTATTAAAAGTCTGGCATCTTGGTGTGTAATAAGAATAGTCTGAAATTCCTAGAATTTCTAAACTACACATTACTAAAACCAAGAGTTAAAAGGATCAAGTTCTGAATAAAGAAGAAGTATTATCCAAGTTCTAAAGAAACTGTTCCCTCTGGTTTTAACCTCTTTGACTCCATTTTCTCACTGGGAAAAGAGCTCTGTGGTGTTTCTCTACAGGTACTGAATGAGCAACAAATACTGCTTGTAAAGCCCCTGATAAATGAGGACTTTATCTCATAGTTCTGGAAGAAATCCTGATGTCCTAAATTATGTAATCCTGGTATTACAGTATATTAGTCTGGTTCATATAAAATGTAAGCTACAAAAATACCAAAGCTAAGAAAAAATATTTACTCATGCTTTTACTGAGACACAGAAAGAGGATGCATGCATTGCCAAAATTCCATAGAACATGCTCAAACTAAAGCAACAATGCCTTAGTTATTAAAGAAGGCAATGGCCTGAAGCAGTACTTAGGAACAAAGATTACTTCGCCCCGGCAAGAGTCAATATTTAAGAACACAGTGACTAATTCCCACTTCAAGTTCATGAACATATTTCTTTTTAAGAGCTTCTTTTTGGTTAAAATTTTTATTTGTGGTTTTCCTACTTGTGATCCATGAACCTAAGAATGAACAAAAACTTGAAACATGAAACTCTCTAGTAGGCCAAAGTGTCAGAGTAGGCAGAATTCTGATTTTAAGAACTTCTCAATAAGAGTTACTCAAGACTTGTACTTTACTTCTCAGTCTCCAAAAGTACACATTTACCTACTCTGCCTAAAGACCTAGATTGAATGTTCTATAAACAACTGTGAAAAATGTATGAATGACACCTCCAGACCATATCAAAACACTGGGGCTCTTAGCTTAATTTCAAAATATTTGAATCCAAACTAGTATTATTGTTGCTAATAGAAACTCCATTTATAAATGATCAGCTAAATTTTTTAAATGTCTTAGTTGAGCTAACTGTGAGCTAAAAATAACCATTAACCTTATTTCCAGCACTAGCCGTGTGACCTTGAGCGCCTCAATTTTCACATCTGCAAAGTGAGAACAGGACTGGGTAGCTTCTTGCTGCTGCTGCTGCTGCTAAGTCGCTTCAGTCGTGTCCGACTCTGTGCGGCCCCATAGATGGCAGCCCACCAGGCTCCCCCATCCCTGGGATTCTTCAGGCAAGAACACTGGAGTGGGTTGCCATTTCCTTCTCCAGTGCATGAAAGTGAAAAGTGAAAGTGAAGTCGCTCAGTCGTGTCCGACTCTTAGCGACCTCATGGATTGTAGCCCACCAGGCTCCTCCGTCCATGGGATTCTCCAGGCAAGAGTACTGGAGTGGGGTGCCATTGCCTTCTCCAAGGTAGCTTCTTAGGTCCTCTCAAATACAAAAACTAATCTAATGAGGGCCATTATTATAATTGTTATTAAATAAATGAATGAAAAATATAATTAGAGACTTGGAAAAACATTAGGTTAAGCTTGGAAGACATCATACCATAGACAAAGATTATAACAAAACGCCCAAATCCTCTCTCTATAGTACCCAACTATCATCAAATACAGGAGTTTTATAGAGGTAAATGGCTTACTGGCCACACTGATATCCTATCGGGAGTAATTAAAGGGTCTTAAAATCAACTTGCCATAAGGGAGATGTGAGAGTCCTGGTTCCACATTGAAACTTTGGGTGAAGTGCCTCATTTCCCATGGTCTCAGGATGTAAAACCTAAAGCCAGGCTATCAACGGTGACTCACTGATCACAAAGGGCTGTGTGTGCTGTTGGGTAAATCCACAGGCACTCTGCAGATGCAGCTGGATTTGGATTCAAGTTCTACCACTTTCTGGCTGCATGACCTCCAAGAAGTAACTCAACCTCACCAACCTTAATTTACTTCTCGGTGAAATTACAATGACTCTATCCATTCTGCAGGGCTGTGATGAAGGCCAAATTAGACACTTATAAAGACTTTGGCATATGTTGAGCACACGAATGGATATGCCATCTTCCTTCACTACTTCTTTCTTCCTTTTACATGGGTGGGACAGAGAGTCTAGCACAACAGGTAACTGCCATATTCTTCATTAGATGGTCAGTTTCCTTAGGGCCAAGAGTATGTCTGCTTCATCTTTGGATCCCAGTGCCCAGCAGAGGATTACACAATATAAAGCAGAGGGCACACAATATAAATGCTTGTTGAATGGGGAAAAAACAAGAACCCTTTGGGTCTGAGGATGTTAAGATTATCCAGGCCACAGTCAAAAGAAAATTTGAATCTTCAGCTTGGCCAAATAGGCACATGCTACAAACTACTATGTAGTTCAAAGCAAATAAAATAAGCTATTCTGAATTCTAATAATTACATTCTTGAAAATATAAAAACCTAGTTGCCCTACAGCTCCCAATTTTAGTTTTGAGAACCCAGTTCTTTCCGAAACAATGGAGTGGGTAACCACAAAAACTTGCGGAATCTCTTTTCCTAGAAAACATGAACAACAGGAGAGAAGCCAGTCTGTCTGGAAATTGCTTCAAAATCTGTCTATAAGCAGGGGCTGGACTAGATTAGATGTCCCTTAGAGGATCCTTCCAGACCTACACCACGAAGACGCTAAGGGAAATAACTAAAGCAAGTCTCTATTATTTATACTCAGGAAAATAAAACAATTTAACATCTCCCAACATGCTCATTAGAAATAATTTTACTTGGACCTAGTGATCCTTTTACAAACATTTTCCCCTTAAATTGTACTAAACCATCCTAAGCTATTAATTTGAATATGAGCTCTCTCTAATACGACAGAATGAAGATTGTACTTAACACTGAAAACAAGACTATTTCTCTTTTGTTCTTCTTTTTCAACCTACTTGTTTCTGTGTACCCCAAATCTACTCATCCCCAGAGTTTTATCAGAAACACAGTCCACCCAAGTGCTCCACTCAACTCTCCACTGATGAATTTCTAATGCATCCATTACTCAGATTACACTGTGCACCTGATTACTGTTATGTTGTCTTCTATTTGTACCTGTTTCACAAATGACAGTTCTTGTTTCCAAGCTGAAAGGTAAGCTCCCTGAGCAAGGTCCACGTTTCCTATTTCTCATGGACTCCTCTGCTGTGTCAACATTGAGTTAATGACAAATGCTTATAAATTCTTATTGGCTGACTGGTTTAACATGGAGAGAGCAAGGGCTATTGAGCACTCTGTACTAAGCACCTGCATGAAGCGTTGGCAAAGTCTAAAATAAAACTTTTCATGGGAATAAGTGCTGAATTCCTCATATTTCATCTTGAGGGGAAAATCATATTTCAGGCTTATCTTTGAAAATCAGGTAGTTATATGTTTAAAATATTTTAGGGCAACTTCAACCTAACTGAGATAAAATTCCAAACAGAATTGCAAAATCTAGTAATCATTTCACAATGTATATGTATGTCAAATCATGTTGCACACTTTAAATATATATAATTTTGTCATTTTTACATCAATAAATAAAGCTGAGTAAAAGAAGAAAAAAAGAGGGAGGGGACATATGTATATTTATCACTGATTCACACTGCAGAAGCCAACACAACATTGTAAAGCAATTATCCTCCAATTAAACATTTAAAAAATTAAAGAAAACAAAAATAGGCTCTTAAAAAGTAATGAAATAAAGCTTTTCAGACCAGTACATGTATGTTGCTATTTGTCATTTACCGGGGACTAGAACAGCTGACAATTAATACACAAAGGGGTTAAAGGGAAAGACCAGAGTTAAAGATCACATTGGTTTAGCTCCTGTCTGTGTGGAATGAGGAACTACCAAGGTGAGCCCACTCAAGGCAGATGGAGGCCATGTGGGAAGCCCAGCACGCTCCCCACATCACAGAGCTGTGTCGCTTCTGATTCTACAAAGGATCAATTACTCATTCTGTCAGGCCAAGTCAGTCTGGGGGGTAATAAATAGAAAGGAAAGGTGCTTTAGGAAATTAAAATGTAATAACAGTATTTAAAACAAACAAGTACAACTTATGTTTTCTCATTCTTCATAATCCAAAAGACCCATCTAGAACAAGGTTAATGAGCTCCAGAGTTCAATCATTATGAGCATTCATAGGGCTACTCTACATACCTATGAATGGGGATGCAGAACCTCTGCTGCTTTCTTTTTCTAAAAAAAAAAGTATATATGTATTTTTAATTTGGCTGCATTTGGTCTTAGATGTGGCATGTGGGAATCTTTCATTGCAACATATGAACTCACCAGTTGTGGTGCGTGGGCTTAGCTGCTCCGCAGCATGTGGGATCTTAGTTCCTGGACCAGGGATTGAACCAATGTCCCCTGCATTGCAAGGTGGATTCCTAACCACTGGACCACCATAGAAATTCCCTGCTCCTTTCTTTATACATGAAAGGGGAACTTGTCCCTACTACCAGGCAGAGATATTACTTTGCTGACAAAGGTCCATATAGTCAAAGCTTTGGTTTTTCCAGTAGTCAAGTATGGATGTGAGAGTTGGACTATAAAGAAAGCTGAGCTCCAAAGAATTTATACTTTTGAACTATGGTGTTAGAGAAGACTCTCGAGAGTCCCTTGGACTGCAAGGAGATCAAACCAGTCAATCCTAAAGGAAATCAATATTCCTTTAAATATTCATTGGAAGGACTGATGGTGAAGCTGAAACTCCAATACTTTGGGCACCTGATGTAAAGAACTGACTCATTGGAAAAGACTCTGATGCTGGGAAAGACTGAAGGCAGGAGAAGAAGGGGACGACAGAGGATGAGATGGTTCACTGGCATCACCAACTCGATGGACATGAGCTTGAGCAAGCTCCGGGAGTTGGTGATGGACAGGGAAACCTGGCGTGCTGCAGTCCATGGGGTCGCAAAGAGTCGGACACGACTGAGCGACTGAAATGAACTGAACTACCAGGCAGGTACTGTTCTAGGCACTGGGAGCACAGCAGTTTACCAAACTCACAATTCTAGTAAAAATTATGTAAACCCTAGCTTAGTATTTGATAGAAACAAGAGGTCCAAATCGCTCAAGGATAGTCCAAATCGCTTATCTTAGAGGAGAAAACCAAGGCCCAGACAGGTTAACTAATTTGTTTCAGTTGGTTATGGTGGCTCTATGACAACCAAGGCAGGAGTAGAAACCAAATGTCTCATCTCTCATCTAGTAAAAAAACCTTGCTTATTCAAGTATTTCTGGCCATGCCAGACACTATGCTGGGCACCAGGCAAACAAAAATAAGGATAAGATACTGATCCTGTACTCCAGAAGACAATGTAAGACAATGGAATGAGTATAATAAAAGAAGTGGTAACAGAGAAAAAGCAAATTATATTTCTAATTGCATAGAACTTTCAATATTTTACAAGAAAATGAACTGTTAATAGTTTGTTTTATCCTCCCTGTAGCTCTATGAATACAGAATGCAGATTTTATCATTCCTGTTCTATAGATGGAGAAACTGAAGTGCAAAGCAGATAAGGGAGTCTATTAAGGTCATCTCTAGTGGCAGCAAAATGCTTAGAAACCAAGTCTGTTTACTCCAAGATAGACACTTATTCCCCCCACTAGATGGGAAAGGTAGATGTTTTTATGTCCAGTTCCATTCTGATCAAGAGCACACATTTGCAAGATTGTGGCAGAACAATCTGTGGCTGTGAAAGTAGACTTCACCAGCCTGTGAGGTCTGATTGGCTGAGTTTAGTTATTCAATGGCTGAGTAACCAACCAACAAGAAAGACATCATTATTACTAGCATTCTTACAGCACCCATCACATATACACAAAATAGAAGCAAAAGGTTCTGCCCTCAGGGACTTAATATCGTAGCAGACAGGTACATAAACATTTTCATCCCAAAATGACATAATTAAACAAAGAACAACTAGAAGAATCATTAAAACAATGGCAAGCTGAAAACACTAAGGTTTTAGAGAGCAAATCTAGTAATGCTGTAAAGAAATAGACTCTTGGAGGGTTAAACAGAGAACAGAAGCCTTGAAAATGTAATGAAATATACCAAGCTTCAGATTACTGAAATAAAAACTCTTACCAAAACTGCTCATCACATTTTGAAAAGTTAACATTTTAATACCTTCGTTTCACTTGTCAGCCTTACTCAAAACAATTATGTGAATATTCAATTTCCCTCTTTCTAGGAAAGTTATATATTCTGTAACTTTTCCTATTTAAGAGGAATGAACTTATAATGGAGGTTTCCCATCAGCATGCTGTGGAAAAGAGATTACCGCAGTGTGGTTTCATTGTGCTGTTCGTCCACCCTCCTCAGAAGTAACCTACATAAAATGAACCTGATCACTTTATCCTATACATAGTAAAAGTTGCAACACACCCAATAATCACTTTTATAAAAAGTAAAAGGGGGGAAAAAAAAGCATTTCTTCGAGTTCAGTTTTAAACATTAATTTTACTTGTTTGATAACCTCATATCATATTTCATTTATACACTATTTACCATGGCCTTATAATATGACCAAACCATTTTAACCCTTAGCAATTTGTTGAATTATTAACAAAATAAGCAAAGCTAAAAAGAAAAACAACTAGTGACAGGAAGAATTTATTTAGGAACTGGGCCAAATAGTAAAAATTATAATCATTCTTTCAAAAAAATGTTATCCTTATTAAAAATACAACTCAGCTAAAAGACAAAAACAAAACCAAAAAAGCCTTTCTAATATTTCCTTAGTATACTCAAGGAATTCACATTTATAGCCAATTGCTTTCCATTTAAATATTTACTGAATTTTATGGAATGATAAATAGGGCTTCCCAGTTGGCGCTAGTGGTAAAGAACCCATCTGGCAAGGCAGGAAACGCAAAAGATGTAGGTTCAATACCTGGGTCAGGAAGACCCCTTGGAGGAGGGTGGGGCAACCCACTCCAGTATTCTTGCCTAGAGAATCCCATGGACAGAGGATACAGTCCATAGGGGCTGCAGAGTCAGACACAACTAAAGCAACTTAGCAGGCAGGGGTGATAAACAATTTAAATGACAATTCAGAACTACCAATAGGTTTCATTAGAATTACTAACAGTGCATCAAACAATTATTTCAAGATATTTTCTAATCCCTAAGACTTAGTTCCATCACAAGAAAATATATTTTAATAAACAAGAGCTTAAAATCTGAATTAAAAGTTTGATCAACTTTTTTTGGCAGGAGAGGAATAGGGCTTGATATATCTCTAGAGCATCAAGAGAAAGACCACTGGGGCAAATCAGACCCTCAATAGTTACAGGAGGTGATTACACATGCAGCGACAGTGACATCTAGTGTTAACAACTGCAAGCCACCAGGCTGCCATTAAACCCTCCCAACTGCTAATAACAAACAACGATTCAAAGCTTCTCTTCTTTAAAAACCAACACACAGAACTTCTGCCTTGTATCCAAAGATTACTCATAATCAAAGTGTTTCAATAAGGTTTTTTTCCAGACATTAAAAAAAAAAAATCTTAAGAGAAAAACATCTTAGAGAGTATAACACTACAGACCTAAAAGTAAAAAGCATTGTTTACTCTGTGTGGCCAACACCTTTAACTACTCCCCCTGGCTACAGGTTAATGCAGAAGTAATCTGGGACATGGCCCGATGAGCGTACCTTAGACATTTAAACTTCCAGTTACTATAAAAGCAAAGATATTGCACAAGCTAGTACTTGATGACACATCAAGAAAAAGCAATTTAGGACATTTCAGGAATACCTGAAGAAGATTAAATCAAAAACAAACAAACAAAAAGAACAACTTTAGCTGTTGCACTGAGAAACAAGCTCTACATTTCAGCCCTTGCTACCTCCAATATTTTTGTTGCTTTGAAAGGTCCACTTATTAAACAGTAGATATTTTTGCCTAGGGGCTTAGCATTTGGCAGCATAGGTTCATTTACTATATTATTTTTATAGTTTTATGCTTTAGATCAATCTATAAAAGTAAGCAAAATTCTAAAAATTATTTTTGGCCAGAACGATATTTTGTAAAAAATAAAGTTAGCGTTAGATGAAGCTTACCTATTTTTTTTGGAAAGTTCATCCTTTCCCCTTTTAACTCCAAATATTCTTGTGATCAAGGTACTGAAGAGAAGCGTGGATGAATTTCTCACCTGTGTAAAAATACATAATACAGGTTAAGAAATATTCATGGCATGAAACCAACATTTACAATGTTCAAACTAGACATTCAAAACCATTACCCGATTGCCTAGTGTGTGGCTAAAGAAGATATAGTTGTGTTCATAAAATAAAACAATTTTCAATAACTTTATAGCAATTACTTCATTACTATGAAGGACTTCATCTTAAACTGAGCTTCACAATCCAACCACATGTACACAACATAGCATTTTCCTATACTTCTTTACAACACCAACTGTTGCATTATCTCTTTGTACCTGTATCATCAAGTAACAGTTTTTAAAAAAACGAAACCAATAAATTCATTTTTCTACATCATTTCTGATGAATATCCCAAGAAAGAGCTTAGCTCTTTCCTTTTATTTTCTACAATCATTTACCTATGAGAAAATACTTATCAGATCTAAATCAATGGACCCACATTATTAATATGGCCAATAAAATACTAATCTGCTTCCCAACCAATGTATCAAGACAGTTTCCTATATCATAAAAATGTCTTGAATATCGCGGCATATTGTGCTGTGCTCAGTCGCTCAGTAGTGTCTGACTCTTTGGGACCCCATGGACTGTAGTCTGCCAGGCTTCTCTAACCATGGGGATTCTCCAGACAAGAATACTGGAGTGGGTTGCCATGCCCTCCTCCAAGGGACTCCCCAACCCAGGGATCGAACCCAGGTCTCCTGCACTGCAGGTGGATTCTTTACCATCTGAGCCGCCAGGGATATTGAAAATGAAAGTGAAAGTCCGTCAGTCGTGTCTGACTCTTTGCAACCCCATCAACTATACAGTCCATGAAATTCTCCAGGCCAGAATACTGCAGTGGGTAGCCTTTTCCTTCTCCAGGGGATCTTCCCAACCCAGGGATCGAATCCAGGCCTCCTGCATTGCAGGCGGATTCTTTACCAGCTGAGCCACAAGGGAAGCCCTATACCAGGGATATTGGGCTTCCTCAATTACCTTGCCAAATCTGAGTACAGATGTATAAATATGTACTGACTTCCCTAAGTATGTAAGGCCGTATACTAGCATGGAGAATATCCAGAAATAGAAGACACACACTAACTGCTAACACAGAGTTCATATTCTAATTAAACAGGAGTTATACAGTGTGTTAAAATAGCAATATAAGAAGAAAGGTAGCTGACAGTAACAATGTAGGATTTAGAAAACAGCTTCCCGAAACTACTGCAGTAAGGATCACAAATTCAAACGCCCACAAAGGCAGTAAGTTACAGAGGCAGCAGAGGACTGGGTCTAAGGCAGGCACTATTAAGCTTAAGCTGAAGTTAATGCCCTGAGGAAAATGTAAGCCCGGTGTTGCCAGATCTTCTGCTTTTTCAACAGAAGCCAGAAACCCTAAGTTTTATATGAATTCTATTTTGAAATGTTGGCAACAAATTAAAGAAAGAAAAAAAAAAAACGTATTGTGGGAGCCAAATAAAACACAGTTGTGGGCCAGATTTGACGTATCAGCCACCAGTCTGTAACCTCTCCTCCAGAAGCACATGACCAACTCAATTTATGTGTGGTAACTCTTGAAATGGACCACAGATACACTGGCACAATTCATACCTTAATTGCAATGAAACCCTAAAACTGGACAAGCTCACTTACATCCATTCCACAGTCAACAAACATGAATGAAATCCCTGATATCCCCAAACAAGTCACTCTGTCCTGGTACTCTACTGACATCCCCTCTGACCTAGCTCAGGTCTTACCTCTCACCTAGTCTATGGACTTGGTTCTCAAAGACTCCTTAGGTTGAAGATGACTTAGTAAAGACATCCATGACCCTATCACCTTGAGATGGACAGGTACACACTGCTATATTTAAAATTAACAACCAACAAGGACCTACTGTGTAGCACAGGGAACTCTGCTCAATGTTATGCTGCAGC
The DNA here is from genome assembly GCF_002263795.3 of Bos taurus. Classification (NCBI taxonomy): domain Eukaryota; kingdom Metazoa; phylum Chordata; class Mammalia; order Artiodactyla; family Bovidae; genus Bos; species Bos taurus. The sequence continues at coordinate 25,755,175 of NC_037338.1, forward strand.
CTCAATGGGAAGGGAGTTTGGGGGAGAATAGATACATGTATATGCATGGCTGAGTCGCTCTGTCGTGCTCTGGAAACTACCATAACATTGTTAATAGGTTACACGCCAAAATAAAATAAAAAGTTGGGTTTGTTTGGTTTTTTTAAAGAATCACACAAAAGCATAAAAAGAAAAGAAAAATCAATACACAAACTTCATCTTGCCCTAAACCAAACTTTCTGACAAAGACTGCCAGAGGCAGTAAAGTTAAGACAGGACTGCCTGGAGAGGAAAAGGGGAAGCCTGAGGAGGCACACTTTATCAAAACTATAGAGGACTGTTTTACAGATTGAATGAGCACCTGCAGAAGGAAAACTCCCTTGTTTGATTCAATAGGCTGAAGGCAGGAGACACATAATGTCTTTGAGTAATGTTAAGATGGATCAGACGGATTACCATCCTGATCCATTCACCATCAAGTTCCCTCATTAGTAGTCAATGACTATCATTAATTTTTCCAGTAGATACAGCAAATTAGTGGTGTTCTACCATTAGTTATAATTTTTAGAAAAACTACCATTAAAAAAAAAAAAGCTTTCCTTCATGAGCTATTTGGTTATTCTGTTATCAGTTAATACAGAATTATTTCCATAAATTTACCACTTTGCAGAATAATGAGTTCATGACACAGTAATCTCCAAAGGTGACCAAAAGATAAACTTATAAGACATTTAAAAAATTAATTATCCTTTTATTGAGATATAATTCACATATCATAAAATTCACCATCTTAAAGGGTACTCTTCAGTAATTTTTACTATATTCACAAAGTAGAAATGAGCACCACTACTTAATTCCAGAACATTTTCATGACTCCAAAATGAAACTCTATATACATTAACAGTCATTTCCCATCTTCCCGCACTAGGCAAGACTTTCTGTCTCTATGGATTTGCCTATTCTGGACATTTCACATTCGTGCAACCTTTTGAAATGAATTTCATGCTTTCATTCTCAAGGTTCACCCATGTTGTAGCATTTGTCAGCATGTCGTTCCTTTTTGTGACTGAATAATATTCTCTTTTATGGATATACTACATTAAAAAAAAATCTACTCATCATTTGATGAACACTGGGCTGTTTCTACTTTTTGTCTATTGTGGATAACACTATGAACACTCATGTACAACTTTTTGTGTGAATGCTTTCACTTTTCTCGGGTATACACCAAGAAATGAACCTGCTGGGCCACGTGGTAACTTTATGTTAACCTTTTGAGAAACTGCCAAAGTGGCAGCACCATTTACACTCTTACCAGCAATATAAGAGGATTTCCTTTTCACCAGTTCTCCAAATCTTTCACAATAATTGCTATTGTTCCATCTTTAAATTATAGCTATCCTACTGGATATGAAATGGACAGCTCACTAAGGTTTTGACTTGTATTTTCCTGATGCTTTTGACTTGTATTCCTGAATGCTGCTAAATCCTCCCATTTACTGAGGCCTTCTTTAATTTCTTTAAACAATGGTTTGTAAGTTTCACTGCACAAATCTTTTACTTCTTTTGTTACACTATTCCTAAATATTTTATTTTTGATGTTACTATAAATACACATTTTCTTAACTTCATTTTTGATTATTTATTGGTAGTGTACAGAAATACATCTGATTTTTGTACACTGTTTTTGTGTCCTACAACCTTGCTAAACTTGTTTATTAACCCTAATTGTGTGTATGTGTGTGTGTGTGTGTACTTCTTAGGATTTTCTATATATAAGTGCGATCAAAAATTAGAAATAGTTTTGCATCTTCTTTCCAATCTGGCTATTTATTTCTTTTTCTTGCCCAATTCCCCTACCTACAATCTCCAGTACAATGTTGAATAGATGTGACAAGAGTGGATATCTTTGTCCTATTCAAAATCTGAGGGTAAAAGCTTTCAGTCTTTTACCATTAAGTGCATTGTTAACTATAGATTTTTCATTGATAGCCTTCATCAGATTGAGAAAGTTCCCTTCCATTTCTAGTTTACTAAGTGTTTTTAACATGAAATAGTGTTAGATTGTGTCAACTGCTTTTTGCCTCTGCTTAAATGATCATGTGGTTTTTCATTCTTTATTCATATATATTAATTGACTTCCATATGTTGAAGTATATATACTGTTTTTAAAATGTAGATATTATTCAACATAGTATTTTTAAAAATTATTGTAAATGTAGACCAAAAAACTAGCATGAAGACTACATGTTACTTAAGATAGAATAGTGTCCTTGTTTCTGTGTGATACTATTAATAGTTGAAGAGTATCTGTTTTAGGTACCCTTTTTTGTTTTCTAATAGTTCACCCACACTTTCTGTCCCTGTTCATTGCTGTTCGGTCTCTAAGTCATGTCCACCTCTCTTTGCTACCTATGGACTGCAGCACACCAGGCCTCCCTGTCCTTCACCATCTCCTGGAGTTTGATCAAATTCATGTCCATTGAGTCAGTGAAACTAGCTAATCATCTCATTCTCTGTGGCCTTCTCCTTTTGCCCTCAAGCTTTCCTAGCACCAGGGTCTTTTCCAATGAGTAGGCTTTTCACATCAGATGGCCAAAATATTAAGTTTCAGCTTCAGCCCTTTCAATGAATATTCAGGACTGACTTCCTTTAGGATTGACAAGTTTGATCTTCTTGCAGTCCAAAGGACTCTCAAGAGTCTTCTCCAGAATCACAGTTTGAAAGCATCAATTCTTCAGTGCTGAGCCTTCCTTATGGTACAACTCTCACAGCCATACAGGACTACTGGAAAAACCATAGCTTTAATTAGGCAGGCCTTTGCCAGCAAAGTGATGTCTCTGCTTTTTAATAGACTGTCTAGGTTTGTCATAGCTTTCCTCCCAAGAAGCAACTATCTTTTAATTTCATGGCTGCAGCCATAATCCGCAGTGATTCTGGAGCCCAAGAAAATAATATTTATCACTGCTTCCACTTTTTCCCCTTCTATTTGCCAAGAAGTGAAGGGATCAGATGCCATGATCTTAGTTTTTTAAATGCTGGGTTTCAAGCCAGCTTTTTCACGCTCTTCTTTCACCTTTATCAAGAAGCTCTTTAGTTCCTCTTGATTTTCTGCCATGAGAGTGGAATCATCTGTATATCTGAGGTTGTTGATATTTTTCCCAGCAATCTTGATTCCAGCTTGTGATTCATTCAGCCCAGCATTTTGCACGATGTACTCTGCATATAAGTTAAATAAGCAGAGTGACAATACACAGCCTTGTCATACTCCTTTCCCAATTTTGAACAAGTTAGTTGTTCTATCTCCAGTTTTTAACTGTTGCTTCTTGGCCTGCATACAAGTTTCTCAGGAGACAGGAAGAGTGATCTGGTACTCCTATCTCTTTAAGAAGTTCCCACAGTTCGGTGTGATCCACACGGTCAAAGGCTTTAGTGTAGCACGTCCTTGTTCAGTCTAAAGCTAATGAGGAGGAGAACTAAGAAGTATAATTGAGAAAAAGTCTGTGACTAACTGACAAACTGCATCATCAACTCCTAAACCACTGATAGTAAACACTAATGTGAGTCACAGATGTTAAATCTTAACATGGGTAATGAAAAAGTTCATATACAGTGATAGTATATTTTGAAAACCTCACAGCAGGAATGGCAATGAAAACAGTCCTGCTTACTAGCAAGGAAGGACCAAGGAGAATGCAAATTTAAAGGAAAGAAATGACAGAAAAGAGTAAGTCGAGATAAAGTTAGAAATGGACAGAATAGAATGGTTCCCAAATAACTCTAGCTATAATCAATCCTTATCACAAGCAAAATACCAGAAAACCTGTTCCCTTACTGCCTTCTCCATCACACCCCCAACATACGGCTCATACAGATTTGGTATTTGGCTACAAACTGACAACTGCTACCAAAGTTTTTCCTGAGTACATATGCTTTTTCTTTCCTTTCTAGTATGAAGAAGTTTTCATACAGATCTGTAAGATACAGAAGAGCTAGGTAAATGAAAATAAGGTTGCACAAAGCAGTGTGTATGTGTTTCTGAGTGTGTGTATGTGAATGTGTGTGTATTCTGAGTGTGTATGTATGCATGTGCACATATGTATGTCTGTGTTAGTCACTCAGTCATGTCTGACTCTTTGCAACCCCACAGACTGTAGTCCATCAGGTTCCTCTGTCCATGGAATTCTCCAGACAAGAATACTGAAGTGGGTAGCCATTCCCTTCTCTAGAAGACCTTCCCGACCCAGGGATCGAACCAGGGTCCACTGCATTGCAGACAGATTCTTTACTGTTTGAGTCACTCGGGAAGCCCTATATTATACATTTTTCTTATACATTTGTATTTTCTCATATAACATGAATTTCTTATATAATAAGAATGCTGCCTTAACAAATATTTAAAAACATGAATGGAGAACCTACCATGTGCAATCACTATGTGGTCTGATCGTTTACATACCATGTATCTTTACTCTTCATGGACAGTCATGTCCTTGAGGGTGGAATTATGAAATATTTTGTCTAGCGCACACAGTGCCAGTTTATCCTAAAAAATCTTTGTGAAAAAATTAAATGGGATTTTGATCCTAATTCGCCTTCCATCACTTCTTAGCCATGGACCTTGAAAACAACATCTAAAACTTCAAGTCTCAAATCCCTCATCTGCAATCTAGGAAAACCGTACTAGGATTTCTGGTCCTATGATCAGGGGGAGGGTTAGCTCTGACTGGAATTTGGAGTGACTTTCTTCCAAAGTAACAAGACACTTTTCCCACAACAGGAGAAAAGAGACAGAGCTTCCAGTAGCCCATACATCACCTATGGGTGAATCAAAGAAAAAGCACTCTTCCCGTGAGTGAATAAAACTCCACGCCATGGCGTGTAGAGCATGGCTGGCTTTCAGCACCGCACAGCTCTCAGCCTGGCACCCTTGCAGCAAGCTCACAACCACCAGAGGGCCTGCAGACAGTGCCAACAGGGGCACAGAGTGCACAGGGCAGCACTGCTGGGAAGATCTGAAAGGCCCTTTTTTCTCCTCTGAAACCCACTGCATACTGTAAACCAGAGGTGGCCCAAAGAGATGCAAAGTCAGATGCACCGGATAGAAATATAAACCTGGTGTGGGTCTTGGAAGAACCCTAATGTGGCCCACTCAACAGAGCTTCCAGGTAAACTAAAAGGATGAGTTACCTGTCCAGCAATGAGGATACAGGGAAAGAAGATCAGGCATCTGAACATAAAAAAGGGAATGCCCAGAAATGTCTCCGATTCCAAAACTTGTCTGGGAATTTCTCAGTTTCCATGGGTATACACACCTAGAAAATTACGTTTGGTACCTAATTTTTAACTAAACAAGCATCATCTAACATATGTGTTGAAGATTATCATTTGCCACCACCTTTACTCATATTTCTGTATTCTGAGCCACCATCATCACTTGGCAGAATTATTACAATATCTTCTTGAGTGGTTTTCCACCTCCCCTCACCTCACAATCAAGACTCCATTTTTCACTCCATCACTCAAATACCATCATGCCCCTACTGTGAAAATCTCTCAGGCAGGATTTCTCAATAGCAAGCGTCAAACCTCTGACACCAATGGTGGCTGCGGCTCATTCATCCATTTGCAGACTCGGATGAGACTCTGCATCATGTGGCACTGGATCTGGCTTCTCTAGCAGCTGCCCAAGACTTGTGCCAACACCTGCCCACACTGTGAACTTTGAACAGCAGAGACAGAGGGTGGGACTGTTCCCAGAGCTGTAGTTTCACACAGCCTGGCTAGAAGAAACACCACACGATCAGACAACGAACTCAGTTTTCCTCCAGATTAACCTGTAAGGCCTGCTTGTTAATGTCTTTTCTCACCTCACTTCCCAACATTCCTGCTGTTTTGGGTTTGTATCATTCAATAAAAACTTAGCACCTAGGCTGTATCTTCAGCTCTGTTTTCTGGGGGACAGGTCAAAACCCTACAAGATAAGGAAGATGTACTTATTCACTACATTTCCTGAAATACGCAAAATGTTCCCCAATAATATCACAGATTTTGGAATCAGACAAATAATAGTTGTGTGTTCTTGGAAAGTTACTTCTCCTCTCTGAAACTTGTTTTTCTCATCTATAAAACAAGGGTTCTAATAATAGAATCTACCTAGCAGGATTATTCCAAGCATTAACTGTGGTAATGTAAATTCTGCCAAGCACAAGGAAGACAGTCAATGAGACAGTCATTACTATGATTATGTCTTACTTATCCTTGTATTTCTAGTGTTTAACATTTTGCAATAATACACTTCCCCTGGATTTTAAAAATGCCTGATAGGTGGTAAAGATGGAGAGAGTGTGTGGTCTTAATACAAAGATTAAGAATCTGTACAAATATATAAATGAATGCTTCTTAGAAAATGTTCCTTTACTGCAAAATTAAAATTAAGCTTGTTTTACCTTTTTTTTCCCCCCATCTAACCTACCAAGAAAAACAATTAGGTCAAAAGTACAGATGGAGTCACCTTTACGAACAAGATATATTCCTGAGAAGATGTGTATAAATAAGATTTTTCTAAATCAAACCATATTTCACACACCGTCAGGAAAAAGCACTCTTTAAAGAACTTTACACAGAATGCTACAGTGAATTGTTTTGTAAAATGAAGACTTCTTCACATTCATTATGTTGACAGGGTACTGGGGTTACCTTAGATCAGGCTCTTATATGGAAGGAAACACAACAATATGTTAAAGTCAGAGTATGGATCATTATAGCTGTGATGTTTATTTATTCTGGTAAACAAACAAACTGAATAGAAACAAAAAGATTCCTTTATAACCAGTGTTAAAAGGGAAGATTCCTCCCAAATAAAACTATATATAAGCACTTACATATATTTGTGCAGGCTATTAAGGGTATATGTGAGTACTACACACATGTAAAAGCCATATAGAAAAAAAGAGAGCACATATTAGAATACTAAAAATTATTATATCTGTATGGTAGTTAAACAGGTGACTTCTCCTTTTATGCTTTTATTTTCAAACTTTCTGCGGTGCACATGTGTTACTGTTTAAAAGGTCTTTTCAGAAGACTTTTCCAAAAAAATGATTCATTCATTTCTAATACTTTTAGTTTTGCCAGTTGGAAAAGTCGCTGGGTTTCACTCTCTGGAAGGCCTTTCACAGAGAACATTTGTCTGTTCTTGTGGAATGAATGGAGTAAAGAAAACAATACTGGGGTTTCTGGCAATCAGTTTTATGATCTCTACTCTTCCTGACGGTCAAGCCACATTCCTACCTGCCTCTCCTGACTGTATACAGGTATTGCTCTGTTTTCCTGTAAATGCAAAAGGTAAACACCGTGTCCTCGGGAGTAGTTAGGCAATGCTCCTAGGCAGGATTGCAGACATTTACCTTTCTTACAGGAAGACATACAGTTTTCCAGGCAACAGTTGGCAACCTTGAGGATTCCTCTTTACACTGGGAGTCTGTGCCCTGGGCTACACTGCAATATACTGACTCTCAATTAGAGGCTCATCAGAGAGTCATGAAATGGTTTGTGCAGCTCACTGATTGGGAAATCTGCCTTTCTAGTAAATTCTCTTATTCTGCAGATCTAGCTTCTTTTCTCCTCTCCCTTACCAATCTTTTCTTTTTTTTTCTAATGACACAGTCAAGTGCCTGCAAACCACAGGTTAGTGTCCTTTATTCCATAAGGCACAATGATGCAGGAAAACAATAAAATCATGGTGTTTTCTCCAGTCAGAAAAAAGAAAAAAAAAAGGTTAACATTTACTTTCTTAAATCCAACAATTGTATTAGGTATTGCCAACAATCTTATAATTCTCAATCAAACAGTTTTTGGATATATTGCAAAAAACAAAACAAAATAAGTGACTCAACATTTAACCTCCATTTTAATCTTTTGTGATCATCCTTTTCACCTTTTAATAGAGTATATTTCCAGCATTCACTCAACACACTGATACCCAGGGCCTACAACATCCAAAAGAAAAACACATTCAGATACTAAAAGTTGTTTTGCTTCCAGCTCAACATCAAGTGGAAATCAAAACATCAAATGAGATATCACTTCATACTTGTTAAGATGTCTATTACCAAAAAAACCCAGAAAATAACAAGTGCTGATGAGGATGTGAAGAAACTGGAACTCTTGTGAACTGTCAATGGGAGTATAAAACAGTTCCTCAAAAAACTAGACACAGAGTTAGTATATGATATATGCAAATAACTTGAAAGCAAGGACTCAAAGAGTTACTTGTACACCAATACAAGTATACAAGCTCACTACAACATTATTCACAACAGCCAAAGAGAAACAGTTTAAGTGTTCATCAACAGGTGAATGAATAAACAAAATGTCAAATATCCACACAATGGTATTTCATTCAGCCTTAAAAAAGAATGAAATTATGATACATGCTACAACATGGATGAACCCTGAAAACACCACGCTAAATGAAATAATCCACACACGAAGAACAAATATTATATGACTCTACTTACATAAGGTACCTAGAATAGGCAAATTCAGAGAGACAAAAAGTCCAACAGAGACTACCAGGGGTTGGGGGGAAAAGGGTGGAGGGGAGTTATTATCCAATGGGTACAGAGCTTCTGTTTGGAATGATGAAAAAGCTCTGAGAATGAAGTGGTAATGACTGTGCAACACTGTGAATATAATTAATACCACTGAAATGTATAGTTAAAAATGGTTTTAGTTTTTAAAAAAAAGATAATTGACAGTTTAAACAAAAATAATAACAATGGAGTATGAATTTACAATATACATAAAAGCAAAATCTATCATAAGAGCACAAAGATTGGGAGGAGAGAAATGGGAGTACATATTGCTAAGTTCTTAAACTTTAAAGGAAATGGTAAAATATTACTTGAGGACAGACTACGATGTTGAAGATATATATTAATACTATAAACTCTAAAGCAAACACTAAAATAATAAAACAAAGAGTTATGGCTAATCAGCCAATACAGGAGACAGAATGTAACTGTAAAATACCTAGGGTCAAAATGTAGCTTGACCCAAGGATTTATTCCTTGGAGTAACTCCTTAACAAAATGCAGTACATATTTTTTATCATTCAGTGAAAGGTTAGTTTATTAAAATCTACTCATAAGTGTAATTAAGTCAATGAAAATAAATGGCAAATGCACTTACTGCCCAGACTGGGGATGTAAAGCCCAGAATCGCAGCCTTAGTTCCATCAGCAACATAAGGGATAATAATTTCTCCCAGACGTGTATCTCTGAACAAGGCTCTAAGGATATTTAAAGCATGAACCTAGAATAAAAAGTTCAAAATTAGTTGTAGGCTGAAGACCATGGTAATTTCAGATCTGTATATATCCAGTAGCATAACCTCCAAACAAAAAATTTACCAAATTACAGGAAGAAATGAATAATTCACAAATAAAATTGATTTTTAATAAAACATGCCTAATAATTGATAAATCCATTTTTTAAGTTAGCAAGATTTGAACAATGCAATACAAAAGCCTGATCCAATGGACCTATGTAAAATCCTATACCTAGGAAATAGAGGCAATACATTCTCTTCAAGCACACATGAAACATTTATTTTTAAAATGACCTCAAACCTACCACAAGTAAAGCCTCAACAAGCACTAAAAAAATTAATTTCTTACAGATTATGCTCTGATCATAGTGCAATTAAGTTACAAATCAGTTTCCTTACAGACTTTAAAAACTGACACATTTTAAAGCACAGTCCAAGAAAACAAATATTTAGAGGTGGATAATAATAAAGATGCTACACATTGACACTTGTGTGATGCATTTAAGTGGAATCTAAAAGAAACATACACCTTAAATGCATCTATTTAAAAAAAAAACTATCATATATAGAAAGGATAAAAACAAGGTCCCACTGTATAGCATAGGAAACTATAATCAATATCCTATGATAAACCATAACAGAAAAGAAAATAAAAAACTGTATATATATAAAACTGAATCACCTTGCTGTACAGCAGAAATTAATAAAACATTGTAGATCAGCTATAATTTTTAAAAATTGGAAAATATGTCCAATTAAGACAACAGAGAAAGAACAATAAATTAAAAATTGAAAAAGAAAATTTAAAAGATTCGAAAATTTTAAAATCAATGACTTAACTACAAGCATTAACAAAACCAAAAGATGATTCTTTGAAATAGAAAAAAATCATGAGACTAACCAAGAAGAGAGAGAAGAAAATAAACATGCCATGAATACTAAAGAGGACATGATTAAAGGTATATCAGAGTTAAAAAAACAAAATGTACATCAGAGTTACAAAGGTACATGAGTTATAAACTGACCAGTTTCCTAGTCAGAAAAATTTAGGGCAAAATGAACAATTTTCTAGAAAGCAGAACTAATCAAGCCAAATTCAAGGAGAAATGGAAAAGCTATAGAGACATTACCCTTATATAAAGGAAATCAATAGTTTAAAATCTCCCTCATAGACCAAAACGAAAGCAAGACACCAAACCCAACAAAATAACACAAACATTCATACACACAAAAGACCCACGTGACTTTATAGATAATTTCTACCAAATATTCAAAGAATAGATAATTCCAATCTTACTTAAACCATTAAGAGAAATGCCCAAGTTTGTTTCAACAGTCCAGCAGCCTGGCTATTAAACAAGCTATCAACTTAAAAAAAAAAAAAAAAAAGAGGTAGGGACAACTACTTTGAGAAATGGTATCTATTAAAGGCTCACCCTGTACATACTCAAATAACCACTCCTAAGTATCTACTCCAAAGAAATGTACATATATGTTCACCATTGAGCATGTAAAAGAATGTTCTTAAAGGCACTGTTCTTAATTACCTCAAATTTAAAACTATCCAAATGTTCACAACAGAACGGATAAACAAATTATATACTGAAAAGTGAAGGTATCAGTCTCTTAGTCGTGTCTGACTCTTTGTGACCCCATGGTCTATAGCCTGCCAGGCTCCTCTGTCCACAGAATTCTTCAGGCAAGAATACTGGAGTGGGTTGCCATTTCCTTCTCCAGGGAGTCTTCTCAACCCAGGGATCGAACCTGGGTCTCCTGCATTGCAGGCAGATTCTTTACCAACTGAGCCACTGCTGCTGCTAAGTCGCTTCAGTTGTGTCCGACTCTGTGCGACCCCATAGACGGCAGCCCACCAGGCTCCCCCGTCCCTGGGATTCTCTCCAGGCAAGAACACTGGAGTGGGTTGCCATTTCCTTCTCCAAAAAGTTCAAATTACATACTACTACATAGCAATGAAAATGAATAATTCACAACATGTATGATATCATAAACAAAATGTCAAAAGAAATTCTATCAGAGTATAGAATGTATGGCTACATTCATAAGAAGTTTTTTAAAAAACAGGTAAACCTAAGGTGTTAAAACTAAGTTAGTGGTTATACTTGGGGGAAAGGTGCTGATTAGAAGGCAGTATGAGTGGGCTTTCAAGTGCTAAAATGTTTCCCTTCTTGCTGAAGTGTGTTCACTCTGTGAAACTTCGTGGAGGCAAACATTTGTACACATCTCTGTATGCTTAGCATAATTCAACAAAAAACTTTCACATAAAAAAAGGACAGATACAGCATGAAAAAGGAAAAGCACAGGTTAATATCAGTTTCAAATCCAGTGAAAACGTGAAATAAATTTTTTTTCAAATTTTTAAGTGAATCTAGCAACGTGTAAAAAAATTAACCATTTCAAAGTTAGGAGTTCATTGTCTTATTGTAAAGGTCATCTTATATTAAAAAGTCAACATAATTCATGATATTTGCAAATTCTAGAAGAAAACATTTATCTCAAAAATGCTTAAAAGCATTCAATAAAATCTAATTTCCTTGAAAAGAGGAAACCTACAGCAAATATCAGAAACAACCCAAGGATGCTGGCTATCTCTATTTCTATACAGAAGTATTATTACAAGTGCCACCCAGCAGATTAAGAAAACTTTTGTAAAGAATCAGGAAAGGAAAGCAAATTTAGCATTACTTAAGAAGGATATGATTATCTATAAAGAAAATGCATGGGATTTACAGATAAGTCATTAGCTGTATTACAGCAATTCAGGTAGGTGACTGAACATTTCACAAAAGATCTGTAAGACTTTTATGGAAAATTATCTTTTAATGTAATGAAAAACATTAAGAAAGATCTGAATAAATGGAGATATAAAGCCATCTGCATGAACTGAATCAAAAAAAGAAGTCATTTTTCCCAAATAATAAATTTAAATTCCAACCAAAATTCAAAAGAGCTTTCTGGGTGAACTTAACAAGCTGATTCTAAAACTTTTATGGCAGAGCAATGGGACAAGTACTGCCAAGGTAATTCCAAAGGGGGAAAAAAAGGAGATTCATTCTATCAGATACCAAAGCTTATTTTAAAAAAATACAGTAAATAAAACAGTGATTTAGGGACAGACTAACATAATATAGCACAGAAATAGACACATATGTCGACAGAAATAGTATTTGAGATAAATGGTGTTAGTACAACAGTACAAGAGTAAAGGGTGTATTATATGAAGAAAATATGAAATATCTTTCTGACTTGATATTGGAAGGCTTTCTAAAACAATATCCAAATGCACAAACCACAAGGGCTGATATATTCCATTTTATTAAAATTTAAAACTTCTGGGCAATAACAATAATAAGCAAAGTGAAAAGAAGCAATAGACTGAGAGAAGACGTGTAATTCAAATAACCAAAAAGGAAAAAAAAAAAAAAATCAGGAAAATAATTTTAAAACAACAACAAAAAACCCAACTCCTGCCAGACAAAGACAACCAAATTAAAGGTAGGCAAAGTCTTTAAAAAGGCAATTCACAGAGGTTATCCAAAAGACTAATAAATATATAGAGAGCTGTTAAAGCTACCAGTTGTCAGAAAAATACAAATAAAACTGGGAAACACAATAATTTCACACCAAGCAGAAAAGAAAACATTTATATATAGTGAAACTCTGCTCAGAAATTAAAATGAACTTGGAGCTCACTAACCTTAAAATATGTTGATTGGAAAAAACCCAAAATAAAACAATGTGTAGATAACACAATTCATATTCAAAGAGAAAAAAAAAGCTCTTAAAGAATGAAAAACATGCATGAAATTTTTCGTTTAGTGATTTATAGCTGAGAAGGAAAAAAGGGAAATAGAATATGGAGGCATCTAGAGTGTATTCAATCTGTAATGTTTTACTTCTTAAACTTGGAATTGGTTTTATGGATGTTGCTTAGTCGCCATACACTTTTATGTGCTGAAATATTTCAGATACATTAAAAAATATATAGAAATAAACCACGGGAGAAAAGTAGCAAAGAAAATCATCTAACACCTAGAAGACTGGTCAGAGAAGAAATATTAAATTTTTACTGATTTAATAAAAATGATCACTAATGGCAATCAATGACTTTGAAGCCGAGTAAGGTAATCAAAGCACTCTTAAAAATCAAATTCCACTATTTTCAGATGTTCTTATTAAACAATAGTATTTTTCTAACTCGTAGCCTAAAAAGTGGAACCAGTTCTATTTTTCACATTTTAGGGGGAAAAAAATCTTAAAGTGATTTCAGATCATTTCTGAAAGATGATCTGTAACTTTTCATTTAAAACTTTTAAAGAATTTTTACATCATACAGTCACAGGCCACTATGTGACATGTGTTAATAAACCCTATCCTTTCCCACTGGCCCACATTCTGGCCCATGGGCTTCCCTTTAATACCTCCCACAGGCTCTGACATAAAACTATACGTACTTACTGTACTTGACTGTAAACTTCAGCTCTCAGTCTGTTCTCTACCTAACATGGGCCTCCAGCAGGTGGGCAGGAACATCCTACTACGAGGCATTGGCTGAGAAAGCCTAGACAAGAAGTTTCTGACAGGTGTGTACTACCACGGAGTGGGGCGGAACTGTGAGGAACACTTAACCCAACTTCATACACACAGATAAGTATATACTTAATCCAATGTTAGCAGTGACAGAAAAGGACTAAGAATTAGCTAAAATTAAAATGTAAGTATACCAAAAGCCAGACACTACATTTTAGGGGACAACCCAACTGCTAAATTTTAAAATATACATCAACTCAAAGAAGCACACACAAAATCTGAAAGTGATAGCACATTCAGTTTTTAATTTTTAGATACAACTGTAATATTGTAAAATACCTTGTCTAAGTCAAATGTTTTCACTAGAGTTAAAAAACAGACCATCTTGGTTAATCTATACCAACTACAGCAATGGTTTATTTTGTGGACTAGAAAAACCAAACCAAAAGCAACCTCTCCAAATAAGCTTCAAATGTCTGTCTGACCTTCAGGGGCTCTGTATCTTTGACAGATTTTTAAAATTTTCTTTTTTAAGTACAGCAAAGATTTAAACCACTGACTTCCTAGCAGAGTTTGTGTATTTCCATTATTACCTTGGGGACTGTGCTTTGTGAGTCATCTGTAGGTCCAGCCAAAGAGATTAACTCTTTCATTGTTATTTTCAACAAATCCATTTTGCCTTTCTTAGGTTCGGATGCCAACAATGCCTATGGAAAAACAACAAAGAAATTATCAGGACTATTATTTTATATACACCTGTCTGCTATTCCCCAGAATGGATTCCCCAATGGGGTGTTAAGCAAGTTAACTAAGCTGTGTGACCTTGAGCAAGCAGCTTAACCTCTCCATCCCTCAGATACTTCACCTGTAAAATCAGGTGGTGATATTACAGAATCTCTACGGTTACCTCCAGTTTGGCTTGTTGATTATGTAACACTAAGAGGCTGAAAACAGCTCCTGTTGATAACTCTTCTAGGACCATAACTGAGTGGCAGGTCTCAGATACAATAAGTTTGAATTATCCAACAAGAAACTTCCCTTTACTTGAAAAACAAAAAACCTCTGGATTAAATTTCTTGTAAGGATGTGGAAACTCCCTGGAGATAGATCAGTTATTCAATTCTTCATAAGAGGACTGGAGGCTGGAGGACTCTCAAACTGTAGCGCTGGAAACTCCATGGGACAAAAGGAAATACTATGAACTTCAAAGAGGTCCTATATTTGAATGTTCAAGAGTTGCTTACTTCCTAACATTTTGATAAACATAAAAACAGTAGTATCAAACCACTTGAGGCAATAAAAAGAAGTATTTATACATGCTACAATATGGATGAACCTTGAAACATGAGGCTAAGTCAAAGAGGACAAACACAAATACCACATTTTATATGATTCCATTTATACAGACAGAATATAGGTTAGTAGCTGTGTAGGACTGTGAGTAGCCAGAATATTTCATATATATGTAGCTGCTGGCTGCCAAGAGTGAAAGCTTCAAGTCATTCAGCTTCTTCTGAAACATTTATAACCCATAAGGAGCAAGGTAAAAATACATAGGCAAAACAGGTTTAAAAAAGAAATTTCTCATAACATTTATGCTCAGAAAATACATAAACTATCTTTTGACCATTCAAAAAAATTTTATATATATCTACACCAAAGGTAAGCTCATAAACTAAGTAAGCAGTTTTTCTTCACAGCTAACACTGAGCAGAGCTTTCCACTAGAACAAGAATATCACTTTATTTGTAAAGTTATACTAGGAAAAAGGGGACTTTCCTGAGCAGATTTTTTCTATTAATTTAGATTTTATTCAACCAAAATAAATAAGAAAGCCATATGTGATTCCTGATGTGTCTCCTGGGAACCATAGTTTTTTGGGTTTTTTTTTTTCCCCCAAGAGCTGTGTGTAGTTATGACATTCTTCTCAAGGCTGGGCTAAGAAAGTACAGTCCTGACCTCTCTATCATTATCACCCAATATGTGATATTAGTTGGGAACCAAGAAATAAGCACACAGCACAAATGTGCAACCAAACCTTGCTGCTGCCTTAACACTTGTTCTCAGACAGACATAAGGGGCAAAAACACACTAGGTCAGAATGAGTTGATTTCTGAAGATCACTAAAATCTACCACCTTGGTGATCTGTGTGTCAAATCAACCTTTCCAACTGGTACCCACTGTCATAAAAAAATCATGACTCTGGGAATTTGGGGGAGGAATAACAAAGGGAAGGAAAAAATACTGGGACACTAAAAGACAGACTTCATTTCACTTATTTTCATTTTCTTTTTTTTTTAAAACCTATTCCTAGATTTTATCTTCCTGAATATTAAAGAAAGGTCTTTCAGGTCGGGTCTGATTTAGTATTGCGAGGACTTAGTTTTTATTCTTTGGATTCATAAAGGTGATGGCCTCTTAATTTCAACACTGTGGAAATATTTTCCTATCAATTAGCAATATCTGAACATGCTGATATGGAGCAATCTTTAAGGTATAATGTTAAGTAAAATAAAAAAGCAAGGGGCAAAACAATGTGTGGAGTATGCTTTCATCAGTGACAAAAAACAAAATGCATGCACACATAGTCTCTGTCTCTCATAAGACAGGTGTTCAGGAGGCAGGGTGCCTGGGCTCAGCTCAGGTCTTAGTTCTGCTTTTACTATCCCTATGGCCACTGGCAAGTCACTTACCTAACTTTTCTATGGCCCAGTATATGGATGACAATAGGATCTATCTTGTAGGGCTTGAGAAAGGATTCAATGAGAAAACATGTGAAATAACCACTTATAAAAGCTACTATTAGTATTAGGATTATTTCATGCATGGATATTTTGTGGAAGGATTCAAAAGAAACACTTAACACTGGTTGCCTACAGTCTTAAGGGTCTTTGAAAAGAGAGGAATAATATTCTTTCTAATTGAAAAAAAGGTAGCATGTGCACTTCCTGGAAGTGAGGAATGAATGCACCACAGTGATGTCTTCGTACTTCACACACAGGCGGAAACCTCTACCACTCTCTGTTCATATTATAAGACTGACCTCTTAGAGGGTTTGTTCCAAGAAGAGATCTGTCACAGGAACACAATATCCACACATTATAACAAAGTATTTGTGAAATGAACTACAGAAAAGACAAATGTCCCTTATGCAATACTGTCACTCATGGGTCAGGGGGGTTATGATCAAAAAACCAAAACCAAACAAAACCCCCAGCTATGATCCTGCAGGTAAGCATAATACCTGTATGTAGAAAGGAATTCCAGCACTGCGTCTTGTGGCACAGAGTTTAGACGAAGGATCACAGCACTTAATTTCCTCTAAAACACTCAATAACCACTCTTCCGGTAGCTTTTGCAGACTCACATTAGGGCACCTAAAAGGCATATGTAAAGCAAACATTTGGAATTATCAGGTACCAAAAGGGAAAAGCACAAACTATTGACACCATTAACACTGTTAGGAAAGAACAAAATCCTGGCATTCGGAAGGAGGGAAATTACAAGTGTCTCACTTTCTACTTTTCACCTACTTCCTTTTTTATGATGGGTTTTGGGATTTGAAGCTGTGACAGGTTCTATTTCTTACAAAAACACACACAGCACGTGTCTCATCTGTAAATGAGCTTTAATATCTAAGCTTGCACCCACATCCAAAATGTTCCGAAGGTTAACCAAGGACTCACCAATGTTCTATATTGCAAAACTCAAGATTTCCAGTGAGGAGAACATAACCTTATAGTTTATTATATAGTCTGAAGTTATAGAAACTACATATATTCAAAGAAAACATATTTTTGAAACTATATTTTAGTAAATTACTCTTTGGTTTCTCAAAGTGTAGTCTATTACAAACTAAATTTTCATCCAGATCCTATGTAGAATTAATAAAGTTGTTTGGAAAGAGCCTTAAACATTGTGAAGTTATTTGGACATTACTCTTAGTGAGATTCTGCTCTAGTATGTTAACTGTTATTTTAGAATGCAATTTTTTTTCAGCGTATGCCCTAATGTGGTGGTTTGGTGGTGGTAGTCTAGTCACTTAAGTCGTGTCTGAGTCTTGTGACCCCATGGACTTTAGCCCGCCAGGCTTCTCTGTCCATAGAATACTTCAGGCAAGAATATTGGAGTGGGTTGCCATTTCCTCCACCAGGCTATGTCCTAATATGCAATTATATAACCTTATCCTAAGAAACAGCATATTTAATGGTAGACAATTATTTTAGGAGGATCATAATTGGATTTTTTTAAAATTAATACAAAAATAAAGAGATAAAGTCCAAAGGAAAAATACTCTTCTCTTTTTTGAATTGAAGAAGACAATCTGTAGAAAGGTAACTGATTTCTAATTTGTAAAGAGAATTAGAGCTCTTAGAAACATGTGGTTTTGTGTGTGTGTGTGTGTGTTTTAATTGAAATATAGTTGATATACAATGTTGGGTTACTCTCTGGTGAGAACTGTTTTTCTTTATTTTAGTTTGGTTTAAGAATGACAACTTCAGTTTCTAACATTCCAAATAGCAACTCAAATTTAGTTATGTCTTGCATAGAACAAAATATACATCAATACAACTGCTTTGAAAGGAGGCATTTTTTAAAGTTTGACATGGGCCTGAAAAACATTATTTCAGCCACAGATGTTACAACCAAATCTCCCTATTCCCAGCAGGCTCTGTGATTTTTAAAGGTTTTTCCTTTTAGCCTGGCTTAAAATTCGTTACCTCATTCCTGCTTCTTCCCACTTGGCTCCCTCAGCCACAAAAACCAGGCATCAACAGTCTAAATCACAAGATTAGAAGAGATTCAAAGGCAGAACAACCAAACTCAGAGTATGAACCTTGTTTAGATTCCAACTTGAAAAAAACAAATGTAAAAAAGGATACTTTCAAATAATACAGATAGTTATGTATATATTAGATATTATATGATCCCAAGGAATTATTTATAGGATGTGCCAATGGCACTGTGAATGTGGAAGAAAGTGTCTGTATTTTTTAGAGATGCATATAAAGTGCATAGGAGTAAAAATAACATTTTAGGGATATACTTTGTAAAACTTTAGCCAAGGACAATCAAAGGGATAGATGAAGTATATGTAACAAAACTCTGGTAACTGGTGAATCTGGATGATATGATAGATAAAGGTGGTTCATTACATTATCCTTTCTCTCTCTCTCATGTATACACACACACACACACACATATGTGTATGTATTTGAAATTTTAATGTTTTATATGTTTATAATTTATATGTTTGGAAATTTTCATAAGAAATCCATTTATATGTTTGAATTTTTAATAATAAAAATAATCCACATGTTACTTACATTACTAAAGTTACTTTCTGATCACTAGGCGTGTATTAGTATCTTTTACAAATTATGATGAAAACATCTGTTTCACAGAACAATATCTTTCATTTACTACTAACGTTGCCAACTTGGTATAATCCTCACACAGTTGCCCAGTCAAAAGATGAAACCCAAATCCCTAGGAGCTGTTAAATTTAAGTGCTAATGATCCAGTTATGGCTTACTGCCTTTTTTGGCTCATTCTTCATTGTCTTTTAAGTATATTTGGGTTAACTTATACCACAATGGGTGAACAGAGGGGGAAAAAAAAAAGAGAGAATTAAAGCAAAGACATCTTTTTGTGATCTTACCAGCCAAGATTAAAAGCTGGGGTCACAGAGATGGAAAAAGGAAAGACTGTTTGATCTGAAGTTCTCTGTGGATTTCATTGGCCCGTATTTTCTTCCCCACCCCAAGACCACCGGCTTACAGACAATGCTTCAGATGAAGGTTAAGTATTCCTGTAGGAATTCACTAAGAAAAACACAAGGGGGAAAAGGAACTGCAGAAGATGAGGGGTATTTTCCTATTTCCTTATTTTTCTATCAAGGGCACTGAAATGCTAGCACAACAAATACTAGTTCAGTAATGCCCCCTCCTCAACGATGTCAATGAGCTTCTCTGGGGCCTCCCTGAGCTGGCACCAGGTGCCTGCCCTAAATGCTCAGATACATATTTGGCTCAATCTGGTTCATGAGAGAGATATTATCAGTTATCTTATTATTTGCTTCAGTAGGTTTCATTCATTCACTTGGAAAAAGAAAGGTCTATTACGATCAAAAAGATCTGCTTGGCACTATGCTATGCCCTAGGAAGGGAGAAGTAGAATGCAAATTCCCAATTACACTCAATCCAGAAAGCAGGTTGCTTTGGATTTAGAATGCACTGTTGTTACTGTTGTTGTTTGGTTGCTCAGTCGTGTCCAACTCTTTGCAACCCCAGGGACTGCAGCCCGCCGTGCTCCTCTGTCCATGGGATTTCCCAGGCAAGAACACTGGAGTTGGGTTGCCATTTCCTTCTCCAGGGGATCTTCCCGACCTAGGGATTGAACCCATGTCTCCCACACTAGCAGGTGGATTCGTTATCACTGAGTCACTAGGAAGCCCTAGAATGCATTACCAGAGCATATTGTTTTTAAGGATTGCCTTCTTAATCATATTTTAGTCAGGTTATCTTTCAGATTCATTTCAATCCTTGAATATCCACCATTAGAGTAGGGCTTAAAATAGTTTTGAAACAACTGGTGACATGGAAAGAAAACTAGCTGGAGAATCAAAATTGCCTGCAAGAAATCCACTCAGCAGATAAGCTACTTGTGACTGACTTGAGGTAAACTGTGTCTTACTCATTGTGAAGGTATTCTAACTCCTTTAGACAATTGGGGACATTTATTACCATTAATAAACTTCTCTTAAATCAACTGAATGACTCACTGATTGCCTAAAGAAATTACTTCACCTTCAAACAAAAGCAACTAATTTCACATTTTAAATATGAAATACACTTAAGGCCAAAATATGAAGCAAAATTAAATTATCAAAATTCAATTGCCAGGAAATTAGTTAAGTATAACCTCAACTGAGTAAAAGTTAAGCCTCTACCAATTATCTTCTTTTCCTAAAACAATAACTTACCAAGCTATTATCACTAAGGGTTTTTTGTTTTTTTTTTTCTAGCACAAGAAGGAAGTAAATCCTTTCCCTTTCCCATAAACATACGTTCATTTTGTCAGGTTTAACAGCAACTCCAAATGAAAATTCATTCAAATAAGTAAGTTACTGGGTACAGAAAAGCAAACATCAATAAAAACAAAGCTATTTATTTACTGATTGTTAACAAACTTTTACCTTACCATGGTTCCTTATTTTTCACTTGCTAATTGTTTAGATAATTTTAAATAAGGCAGACAAATGAGTCTGTCTGGGAACAAAACAAGGATGTGTCCCTAACCTTGAAAGTGAAAGTTGCTCAGTCATGTCCGACTCTTTGCGACCCCATGACTATACAGTCCTTGGAATTCTCTAGGCCAGAATACTGGAGTGAGTAGCCTATCCCTTCTCCAGGGGATCTTCCTGATCCAAGAATCGAACCAGGGTCTACCTGCATTGCAGGCGGATTCTTTACCAACTGAGTTATCAGGGAAGCCTGTCCCTAATCTTAATATATAGTAAATAATGAGTATTTACTCAAGCTCAGCATCATCAGTCATCACCATCATCACCTGAATGAAAATATCTACAAACAATAATTAAAAAAAAAAAATCCAGGGAACACCAGATCCTAGCTCACAAAGCCCTACATATTTGAACAGCCTCATTCAACTTAATCTTATACCATTCTACTCTTTACTCGAAATGCTTTTGTATCCACTGTTCCCACTGCTTGGGAAGCTGCTGCTTCTTGTCATCTGAGCCTTGGCTTACTTTAGTGTAGGGAGAAAGAGAGACTTTTCCTTACACTAAACTTTATCACACCAAGACACATAAAATTTATCTGACAGTTTATTATTATCTAGATGTCCTTTAAAATACAAACTCCGTGATATCAGGCACAAACTTTGTCCTGTTCACTTCTGTATTCCCAAACACAAAGAATAGGGTCTGGCATCCCAATAGTTGGCTCAAATATCTGCTGAATAAATGAACAACTTATGACTTACCAACTCCATTAAGTGTACCATTGTAAGAAACTAGGCTGACACAAGAGGGTGTAGCAACTGGAAAGCAAAGTGTAAACAGAAGTGCTTTCCAATGCCAAGAGGAGCCCTTAGAGCCACAGGTGATTCCCCTCCTCAGCTTCCTCAAACAGGAATGAACACATTCAGAAATCTCTACATCCCATGGCCATAGTTCATTCAGGTGATGATGGTGATGACTGACTTTCTACTGAAATCCCCAAGCAAAATAAAATCTGTTAACCTAAATATTACCCCAAGAGAGAATTTTTCCCCAATATTCAAGAACAAAATCAAAGATAGGGTTCAAAACCCTATAGAGGGTTCAGGTTTGTATAAAGTGGTATTTAACTGAGGTTAAATACCCTCTCCAGGGGATCTTCCCAACCCAGGGATCGAACCCAGGTCTCCCACATTGAGGCATATTCTATACCAGCTGAGTCACAAGGGAAGCCCAACTAATTGTGTGGCTATGGACAAATCACTTGATTTCTCAATGCCCAAGAATGAAAATAAAATCACTAATAATGAGACACTATTACCTGGGTTACTATTCCACAGAGAGAGAACAATGACCCTATATTATATAAGTACCCAAAGCTCCTCATTAGACTGTCCCCAAAACACCTCATTATGGCCTCACAAGCTACAGTCCCTTATTCAGGTCCTCACATGCCTCTCTTAGTTCTACAGCGATAAATGTTTCAAATTCAGATCCTAATAATTGTCTCTCAGTTCAGAGAAACTCTGGCTTACCACATCACACTCTCAATGGTCAGAGTGTTTCTACCCAGGCATACAGAAGATGTTCAGGAAATCGTGTGCTGAACGAATAAATAAGGACCAACTAGTATTGGTGCCAGCTACCCCATATTAGCTGTGCTTCCAATTAGGCAGATAACTGAAAAACTAGATGTGGAAAAGGAGGGCTATAAAACCCATAAGGTTCCTCAATGGTGAAGTCACTGTGCTGTGCAGAGAAAAAAACAACAGCCCAACCTAGACCTCTGACTATTCAATGAAGCTTCTGTCTACTCCCCAGCAAGGAAAGATTACTTCACAAGGAAGTGATTTCAAAACTCCAGAGTTGCTGCTGTTTATGATAATGAAGCAATTGAAAGGTAAAAATGGAACCATGCAAAGCTCCCAAGAACAATGCGACCAACTCTAGTTGTTTGTTTTGGTTCCCAAGAATGCCCAAGAATGAAAATCCAGGGAAAGGTCCTTGAGTAAAGCGGTCCATGGCTGTCTGTGCCAGCCCCATGCGTTCACCAGCCCCAGCCATGGGGAATTCCAAGCCTGCTTTGGTTAGCTAGTGCCTCTCCACTAAAACAGCTGACATCTGCTTTGTCTGAGGCTCTTTTGTTTTACTTCACTCCAGCGTCAAGTTAATGCAAAATACACAGTGTCTTTAATCTCTGAGTACATCATAAAAATTGTAACTTTCTTACAAGGGATTCAAGGTTCTTCATAAGCCAGTCTCACTAAATGTTATTAATCCACAAAAGACTCCTAAGAGATTGGTTTACCACTTTGAAGGAAGTTTACTAAAAATGTATCCAACATCCCTCAATCTTTCATACCCCAAATCCCCAGACTTTCCCAATCAGAAACTAGTAAGCAGCACTGTACTATGAGTAGAATGGAAATCGAAAAAGGCCTTAGAAAGCTGAATTCTCTTCCTTTATCAAAGGTGACACAGCAGCCTAGAGAGGTTTTCATGGCTTTGCTAGTGTCAACAGAGCTGGTAGGCAGAACTCAGCTCTAACTCATACCTCAATATTCTTTCCTCTACACTCTGAGGGAGGTGGTGGTTAAGGATGGGGATGTGGAAGGAAATCAGATCATTCTGCTTTTCCTGTTTATCAGTCAAGAAATAGTAGAAATTAAAAGAAATAAAATTAAAAGGCTGACAGGAAAGAGACAAGAGAGTCTGGATTTGGTTTGGTTTTTCTATGCTAAGTGCTATAGCCCAAGTCACAAGAGTCGGACACGACTGAGTGACTAACACTTTCATAGCTTGAGTCTCTACCAAAAGTAACAGAAATGAACAGGCCAGTCCATGGCTGCTTTTTAGGTCTTTGTGTTGTCTTGAGAAGATCACTGAAGCAAATTATTCTTCCATAAACAGATTAGTCCAATTTCTATCCACAAAGCTATCTCACTGGTAGTGGGTAAGGATTCTAAGATAAGCATAAAACCCAGACTGAAATCAAATTACACATGCTGTATACCCAACTAATTGGTCATTAGACTATTTTGTGCCAATAAATCAGGTCCCCTGACTACACAGTGGCTTTCCAATGGTTTATCCATCCACCTAAGGACAGTAACAGAGAGCTATTTTTTGTCAAGTTCTGATTAGTTATATTATGATTGTTAATTGAGAAATGTTACCTTCATTTCCTCAGACTTTTTCTGTAGGGTTATTTTTCCTAATTTAGAGATTTTTCCAAGCTCCTATTATTTCATAAGCTAAATTCTCCAATTCTCCACTCCATTCATTCTTCAGTCAAGTACTGTTTATTATTTCAAGGTTCATGTTTATTATTTCAATTAAATTAAACAGTGACAGATGGGCAGGAAGGTTGTGGGCATGTACATGCACATTTTAAAAAGGGAACACAGCCTTGAAGCATGGAGAAATTTTAAGCCTGAAAAACGATTTGCCCAAATGAGATCCAGTGAGAAAGCTACATATCAACAGAAGCCATCTTAACCTCCCTCTCCACCATCAAATATTGTCGAGGTTTACTGCAGGCTAAAACATCAGGGGCTACTGTAAAGCCTCAGCTGTAGGCACAGGCAATGACAACAATGGCCAAATAGAAATTAAATTACCAGTCGGCCAGCCATGAGGAGAAGGGCAAGATACGGTGGATTTAAAAAAAAAGTGGTTAGATAAATGTGGATTTTAAAAAAAAGTGGTTAGATAAATGTAACAAATTGTTGGTTCTCTTATTTAATGTAACCATTCCCTGAGATCAAGAAGGAAAAAATTAATATTAACAACTCTGGGATCTTACTAAAAAAGCTGAGATAGAAGCTATTCACTAAGAATAAGATCCATCTGTTACTGAGTCTAAAATCACTGAGAATTATTATCAGAACTTTAAAAAAAATGAGTATTCAAAGTTCCAGAAAGAAGGTAACATCTTTTGCAACTGTGGGGTGGACTTAAAAATAGAAATTCAAGGATCACAAGTCAAAGACACAAAGATTTAGATTTTAAACATTAAGACATTCTAAAAATATTTTTAAAAACAGAAAAAACTCATTAAGACATTCTAGTTTTCCTCAAATCCTTCTAATCTACTATAGAAATGGCAGATTTAAAGGATTTTTTTACCTATATAAAGTATTAATATGGCTTCCAAGAGTGTATGACCACTTAATTTGTTCTTCTTTAATTATTGAAACATGTATAATATCATCTATGAAACAAGTCGCCCGTCCACATTCGATGCACGATACTGGATGCTTGGGGCTGGTGCACTGGGACGACCCAGAGGGATGGTACAGGGAGGGAGGAGGAAGGAGGGTTCAGGATGGAGAACACATGTATGTATACCTGTGGTGGATTCATGTTGATATATGGCAAACCAATACAATATTGTAAAGTTAAAAAATAAAATAAAATACAAAAAAAAATTTTCAAATAAAAACCATAGGATACTCAGAAATGCCAAAGGAGATGAAGATAAGGCTGAGAGATTATATATATATTTTTTAATTTAGCATTGAATGACTTTTCCCCAAACCTGTACATTATGTTCTACATTTATTTCTTGCTCAATTGCATATTCTTTAGAGACTTGATCTTTCAGTCTCCAGTAGAGTGAAATTATTTTTTATTATTATATTCCAAAGGTGTATAAGAAGTTTTCTGTTGAATTTGAATTGTAGTAGTTATAATTAATTCATGAAAGTTGAAAAACATATAAAAATGACTTCTGTCCACCATAATTGATGTCCATACGTCAGCACTAGCATTCTATGACAAAAATCGCTAAATGTCAGCAGTTCAGTTTTTCAGGCCAATAATGTGAAACTGATTGTAATTAGTGCAGTAAATATTCACGGATTAAGCTACATTTCAATAAGCAGAGCAACTCAAAAAAATGAAGAGCAAGACAATATCAAGTACTCATGAACCTTCCTTCTAGATTTAGAATTACAGAACAATTTAATCCCCTTAAGAGTTAAGCTTTTAATTTCTGGTTGAATAAATGAAAGCTAGATTCCCTGGTGTAGTGCTCTAGTTTAGGATTCTGTTCATTTTCATTGAAAGAATAACCTGAAATACTAAAATGACAGCACATAAATAAGCATATACAAATTTCATCAGAAACCTGAATTTACAGTTGTAACTTTAATGCATTTAACCACTAATCAAATGCTTAAGCAGGGAATTATGTGTAGGAAGGTGGTTATTTTTTTTTAAAGTATATGAATATTTCATCAAATTTAAAACAGAAAGCACCATATAACAAATCAGATTCTTAGAATCTGAGAAAATTAACTCAACATATTAAGTGTGTGTGTGTGTGTATGTGTGTGTGTGCAAGTGCTGCTTTCAAAAAATTCCCAGAAAAAGAACAGTGTCTCCCACTCCTATTTATTCTTAGATGATTGTTTAATGGTGAAGTCAGTTTACATTTGAAGACCTTCTGAATAATCTTATTAAAAACCAATTCAAACAATGTGGCTCATGTTTAACTCTTCGGTTATTTGCCCATTAATCTCTTTAAGTGCTTGCTTCCTTCACACAGCTGTAGTTCAAGAGGTGGCCAGCAGTTGGCCTCCATTTCAGTGGATTTTCATGAAAGTCCAGATTTCTTTCTGCAAACTTTAAAAATGCTGTATGCCTAAATAACTTTTTCATAACTTAAAAGCTTTCAAAAGGATCCAAAAGAAACATATTTTTCTTTTAAAAATAAAAACCAAACAAAAGGAAGCCACACATACTGCAAAGATGTTCTCTGTAAAACATTCTGTTCAGCAGATCTGAGATGTCTCCAAAGGGATCAAGAACCACTTGGTTTGGAAGCAACAGTTGGGAACTCATAACAGGTTGGTTAAAAGCCAATGGTAACAGCCATGAGGAGCTCTTCAATGCAGATTAGGGGTGGCTGCAATACTAAGCACTGGGCCTTGCCTTGTCTTCCTACTCCATTTATTTGGAATGCCTTCAATTGTACTTTCAACTACACAATACAGTTGTTGAAAAGCCTCTGTCCCTGGTCTTCTGTTCTTTTCTCCTTTTAAGTTTTTCCCTAAAGACTGCAATCATACTATGATATTTATGAAGAGAGCTCAGAAGATTATCTCCGTTTCTGTAATATCACCCAAACTAATCCATCTCCCAGTTATGACTTAAATATTTTCACCAGGTTATGCCACCATCATCTCACACTCAACACATACAAAACAAACTTAGTCATCTTTATCAAACGAATCCCCTCTTTCAGTCCCCTTGCCTTTGTTAACATCAATTCCACTTTTCTGGTCACTAGGAATTAAAGCACAGGAACAGTCATGGACTCCCTGGGGACCTTCATTACACACATTCTGTTTGCATCACATGGCAGATTGCATTCTTCAAAGATGGCCACCACTGTATCTCCCATCCAAATGTATTTCTACAATATGATCTTGCCACTTTACCATCAAATGGTAAAGTTTAAGTCTAATGCCCCTCCCCTTGAATCCAACTGGCTTTAAGACTCACTTAGAACCAAAACTTGCCTGGAAAATCCCATGGACGGAGGAGCCTGATAGGCTGCAGTCCATGGGGTCGCTAAGAGTCAGACACGACTGAGCGACTTCACTTTCACTTTTTGCTTTCATGCATTGGAGAAGGAAATGGCAACCCACTCCAGTGTTCTTGCCTGGAGAATCCCAGGGACGGGGGAGCCTGGTGGGCTGCTGTCTATGGGGTCACACAGAGTCGGCCACGACTGAAGCGACTTAGCATAGAACCAAAACAATGTACCTGAAGTAAAGCTATGAGACTTCCAAGGCCAGGTCAGAAAGCACCATGCAGTTTCTTCCTGGTTCTCTTGGAAACCTCTCTCTAGAGGAAGCCAGCTGCCATAGAAGAATTTCAGCTACCCTACGACTGCCATGCTGAAAGGCCACATGCACTCCAAATGAGGCCCTATCTTCTAGTTATCCCACCAAGGTGCCATAATGTGAATAAGTCTGTCTTGGATCCTCCTGACCAGTTCATCTGTCAGCTGAATACCACCAACTGAATTCAGTAAATACCCCAAGGAGAAGAATCACTCAGGTATGTACTGCCCTAATTCTTGATGCATAAAATCATAAAATAAGAGATGTCCACGGCTTCCCTTCTAAGCATTCAAAATGTCATGTGTAGAGTTGTTACTACATGGGGCTAAACATTAATCGAGATGTCACTTCTTTCCCTCCATTCCTAGAGCCATCATCAAAGCTTGTATCACCTCTGCTCTAGATTATTAATAGCTGATGCCAGGCTCTCCTCACTACTATCTGTCATTACAATCTATCTAACCTAACATTTGCAACTGAAAAACTACTTTGAGGTACCAACACCATAACCAACATCAGTCTCATAATGTTTTACACTTGTAGAAAACTTTATAATGCAAAAGGATCTTCATAAATATCTATTTTACTTGATCCATATAAGAAAGACCAGAGAGATCTGTCAATAGAGCAAATATTCTCTTCCTTACTTTATAAAGAGACCAGAGGCTGAGGAGATTCAATTTTATACAATCTCACTGCCAGCAGAACTAAGACCTCGTGTCATAGATCATTGCTAGTTCTCTATTCTACTTGCCTCCTGAGATCTGTTTCAGATTAAGAAAATGTTCAGTGCCTCTTTCCATCCCAACTATAGCGACTCTGCTTTCTAGGCATCCATAATAAGGCTTTTTCTATTCAACTGGATGTTATTGCCTAGTAACTCTACCACTACTGCAACAATCAGGCTGGCTCACTTACTCACCTAACAATCTGTCAGGCTGATTATAGCCTCTCAGTATTTACTTACAAAGTCTCCTCCTTTCTCCTCCTATCTACTTAAACCTTACTCATGTGTTAGCACAAATTCTGCCTCCTCCATTAAGCCCTACTAGCCCATCCCTGTTGCTTTCTCTCTGCTATTCCTACAGAATTTGCAAATTTCGCCCAAATTTTGACAATTTTATTGGATCATCTTGTTCAAGTGTCTTGGTCTCACTTTCCAGGCTCGTATTCAGCTAATACATATCCATACAGACAGCAATGCTGGGTGCTCACAGCCACTGTCTGTTCTGACCAGTCAGTGCCCATGACATACCATTTGTTAAATATTTTGAATTTCATCCCTGCTTATTTCTCCAACTAAACCATAAGCTCTTTGAGAGCAAGAAGCTTGTCTCATAAAGAAGTATTTCAGCCTCCAAACCAAGCATAGGACTAAACACACAGCTAGTGTTCAATACATACATTTGCTAATTGATTTGAAGGGAGTGAAGTGGATTGTGCTGTGAGAAAAAAATATTCTTAAGTCATCTCTACACTGGAAAGAAAGAGTTGCAAAGATAATAAAATATTTTCAAGATCAGCAATTTAATGTCAGGGACATTTAAAAATGTATCATTTAAAGATATTCTGTGCAGCTCATAACTGTAGAAATGTTTTATAAATGTTTTTACCAGGAGTGTGAAAAAGTGTTTCAAAAATATTCAAGGAGTAGATGTCTTAAAGGCCCAAAATAAAATGTTTGCTGAGGCTACAAGGCTGGCAGAACTCTGCTTCATTTCAAAAAGTTTCCAGGCAATGGAAATGTTTTCTTGGAAAATACTACCTTTATTTAGAGAACACTTGCCATGAACACTTAGTCATTAAGTAATTTAAGGTTTCCTCACAAGCTCTTTGGAGGAAATCTATTATATGAATGAATGAAATTATCAGCCAGCACCTATAATGTAAAAAAAAAAAAATACATTTGGCTAAATATATGAAATCTACCTGAGTATTTTTCCAAGTAAGTGGGAAAATCTTTTATATTTTTTGGTCTATTTACTGTTCTTTTACATTTTTCTACAAGATAAAATTACGAATAAAAACACAAAATCCTTAAGTGTTTCTCTGTCTGTAATGCACACAAATCCAAAAAACTGGAGGGCTTATTTTATTCCACAAGCCAAGTAATTTTCAAACAGACAAAACAGTGATTTCATTCAATGAAAATAAATGTTAAACTTCAAAGCTATTTTTAGTAAGATCTTTGAGTTTGTGTCAAATCACCTTTCAATAAGAGAGCAACTCGGTTTGGACATTTCACTCCATCATCTGCAGTAAATCATACGGTGAAACCTAAGAAAACAATTTCTTCCAAGAGTTTTGAAGCCAACTAAGTCTTACTCTTTTAAACATCAAAAGACATAGCTAAATTCTACTTCAAGCACATGGCTTGTACATGTGGTCTTTTTAAAACGTACACAAAGGGATATTTGCTTTGTTTTACCTGTTTAGGATTTCAGTGAGTTTCACAAAGCCAGTGTAAGCCAGTTCAAATGCTCCTCTGTGCCTGGACTGTAAAAGGTGTTGTTTAAAGTAATCTCCTATTTCTTTTACCTTCAAAACAAAATCAAAAAATAAATATTCAACTTAAGTTTACACTGACAGGTGTATTTATGTCCGTAACCACTTAGAACTCAGGTCTAGATGTCTGTTTAGCACCTACTATGCAACAGTTAATATTTTAAGCATTTTGACACCATCACAATTGATTCTCACAATGAAGCCATGAAAGAAGCACTATTATTATCTCCACTTTACGATGGGGAAAAAGGAGGTCCAGAAAGACCAAGTAACTTATTCAAGGTCACACAGCAAGTCGATGGTAAAAACAGTGCATAAACCTAGGCAATTTGGCTCCAGAGCTGACCAAGGTTTAACAGCTACGCTAGACCTGCCTCCCTATGCCAGCTTCACAGACCTTGCTGTTTTCTCTGTTAGCTCATAGCATTCAATACCAACAGCAAATCACAAAAAGTGACAACCTTCACTCACCCAGGTCTAGGTGAAATAATTACCTATTTTTTCTCTCTTCAAAAAAATTTTTTTTCTATTATGACTAAAATATACATAAATTTTACCATTTTAACCATTCTTGGGTCTACAGTTCAGTAGACCCAGGGCATTCAGTATATTCACTTTGCTGCACAACCACCATCTATCTACAGAATTTTTCATCTTCCCAAACTAAAACTCCAACCTACTAAACAATATTTTCCAAAAATTACCTTTTTATACACACACACACACACACACACACACACACACAAACGTTAATGGCCATGCAAGATTTAGGGCAAAGGGCACCCTGAAAACTGACAGGCTTCACTCTGAGTCAGAAGCATGGAGCTTTCCAGTATGCGACCCAATCACTTTTCTACATGCTGCCTTTCTCCATGCAAGTTTAAACAATTAACAAAATGACAATATATTTTAAAGAAGACATAACTGACAGTTAGTTGCTGATGAGGTTCTGCACAGCATGAACTGTTAATGAGTGGGTTGACTGTACTTTTATACCATAAGATTTGGTAGCTGATCAGCTTTAGAAAATCAAGATTCTGTATATAACCTCAGTACCTCTTGATCCAGGTCTTCCCAGCAGGTCACAGAATGGTGAAAAAGGAAGCTTACCCCAAATAGCTCACACATGTTTATTCAGAAACAACTTCTACCCTAGTACAGTGACTGGTGTTCTGCACACATTAGAGATGATAAACAGCAGAAAAAGCCGTTGAACATGTGACCATGGGCAACTGCTTCAGTCTCCTCATCTATAAACTGGGAATAATAACAGCACTTGCCTCATAGATTGTGCAGAGAAGGCAGTGGCAACCCACTCCAGTACTCTTGCCTGGAAAATCCCATGGATGGAGGAGCCTGGTGGGCTACAGTCCATGGGGTTGCTAAGAGTTGGGCACGACTGAGCGACTTTACTTTCACTTTTCACTTTCATGCACTGGAGAAGGAAATGGCAACCCACTCCAGTATTCTTGCCTGGAGAATCCCAGGGACAGAGGAGCCTGGTGGGCTGCCATCTATGGGGTCGCACAGAGTCAGACACGACTGAAGTGATTTAGCAGCAGTAGCAGCATAGATTGTGTATTAAAGTGAGTTAATAAATTTAAAAGCTCAGCATAGGCCCTTAACTTATAAACCCATTCAGTTCAACTTGAGCTCCATATGGGCTTCCAAACAGAGAAAAGGCAAAGCCATATTCTAAACTCAAA
The DNA here is from genome assembly GCF_002263795.3 of Bos taurus. Classification (NCBI taxonomy): domain Eukaryota; kingdom Metazoa; phylum Chordata; class Mammalia; order Artiodactyla; family Bovidae; genus Bos; species Bos taurus. The sequence goes on from NC_037338.1 coordinate 25,787,347, forward strand.
ATATATATAATTATAGAAAGATGGGTGATACATTTAGAGATATAAGAATCAGACATGAGGTCAAGAAAGAACCAAAGAAGCAGGCTACAACAGAAGTTTTAAATCTATTTAAGTTTAAAACACTTCAATATCATCAAAGAGTGGCATGTCGTGCTCTTCAGCTAAAGTTTTCAGGTGAAGATCTGATGATACCCCTAATTTTTAATATTTTTGATAAGCTACATACTACTAGTTGTCACCTGGAGAAGGGAAAGGCTACCCACTCCAGTATTCTGGCCTGGAGAATTCCATGGACTGTATAGTCCATGGGGTCGCAAAGAGTCAGACATGACTGAGTGACTTTCACTAGTTGTCAGGGTAAGCCTTACCCTTTTACCTTCAATATGTAATTTCAGAGTATATTTTGAACAGAATTATCAAGCACTAATTCTGCATTTAACCCCCAAGACAGACCTGTAGCTCCATAACCTTACAAAATAGGACTGAAAGAAACATCAGTTACTTAACTGGTTATGACCATCACTTCCATTACTTGAAAAACTAAAGATTTCTAAGAAGGTGTTTTAAGGCACAAAAAATAAAAACAGGAAGTCATAGAGATGGGGTCTCTCCATATCCTGAATTTTTTTAATATTAAAGATATTAAAACATACTTCACGAAAACGAATGTTCCCGGTAAAGTGCTTCTCTGTGGATTTACAATCTAGTTCTCAAACAAAGATCAGATGTTCCTTGCTTCCTTTACCTTAATTCCCTTTAAAGGGGCCCAAACCAAAAAGCATATAATAAAATCAAAGACCTCAAAGTGAATGAGACAAGTAGATGGTCTCTCTTCTCAACCCTACTGGCCTCAGAAAACAGTATGAGTTTCTAAAGATATATGTGAGAAGTAGACAGTTTTTCTTATTTCAATTTGCACTTTATTTCCCAACAAACCTACCTAGGTAATATCAAGGCTTAATATGAATTTTTCCCTTTAAAGAGAGTATATTTCTATTCATCAGATAGTAAGTACTTCTTTAGCACTCTGTCAAATGCTCAGGAGCTAGCTCAGTTTTGGGTAGACAAAGAACAAAACAAGACGTCTGTCCTCAGAAGGCTTTCAGTTCAGAGAAAACCAATATGCTGGATGGTACCTATCAGGAGCTTAACTGCACTACGAAATGAAAGTTCTTTTTACATTGAAATAAATTATTACAGTAAGATTAATGGCTTGATGTGAAGAACTGACCCGCTGGAAAAGATCCTGATGCTGGGAAAGACTGAAGGACGAAAGAGGATGAGATGGTTGGATGGCATCGATGGACATGAGTTTGAGCAGGCTCTGGGAGTTGTTGATGGGCAGGGAAGGCTGGTGTGCTGCAGTCCATGGGGTCGCAAAGAGCTGGACAGGACTGAGCGACTGAACTGAACTGAAGATTAGTGGCTAGACCTTAAACAGGTTATACTTGGGTGAATCAATATGGAAAAAGATAACTAACATAAGAAACAGCTGGGATATTAGAATGAATGAACAAACACTTATTAAGTACCTGTTACCTCCCAGATACTTCATGGGGTCTTTTTATATGAATGAACACAGACTATACAGGAGATTGATAGCAGACCTAGCTGAATGGCCTCAAGGTTTCATGCTAGAAAACAGTGGAAGAAGACAGGGTTGCAAGGTAGGGATGTACCTATCACACAAGGAGTGGGAGGGGTCAACCTGGCAACATGGTCCATGAGTAGCTGGACAAGGAAAAGGAGCCATGCCTTCCCTTGGATGAACAGAGTACAGGGAACGTATTTAACTCTGCAGAAACTTACAACAATAGTAGAATCAAAAAATAATTTTTTAATTTAATTAAAACAATGAAACAGTCCTCTGAAAATTCAAGTTGATTGTCTTTTAATCTATTTGCTGCTAATCTCCTATTTAAAGTTCACAAAAACATTTCTTTCTTTTTTATTTATGTTTTTTTTCACTGTGCTGGGTCTTCGTTACTACACGGGCTTTCCTCTAGTTGCAGGGAGCTGGAGCTAGTGCACCAGCTTCTCACTGCAGTGGCTTCTTTTGTTGCAGAGTACAGGCTCTAGGGCACGCAGGCTTCATCGGTTGTGGCTCCCAGGCTTTAGAGCACAGGCTCAATAATCATGGCATATGGGCTTAGCTGCTCCATGGCATGTGGGATCTTACCAGACCGGGGTCAAACCTGTGTCTCCTGCAGTGCAGGAGGATTCTTTACCACTGAGCCACCAAGAAAGCCTCAAAACACTTCTTTTCTCATGGATGATGTCTTTATAAAACATTTTCTTAATAAATAATACATATCTTAGACTTTTTGAAAGGGAATTAAAGTATCAATAAAAATTTTTTCAAAGGCCACTTATTTCTAGTCTTAAAATTAAATTCTAGTCACTAGCTCTTTGGGGGATGGTTTTGGTCACCAATGAAAAGCTATGATAAACCTAGACAGTGTGTTTAAAAGGATAGACATCACTTTGCCAACAAAGGTCCATATAGTCAAAGCTATGGTTTTTCCAATAGTCCTGTATGGATGTGAGAGTTGGATCATAAAGAAGGCTGAGTGCCAAAGAACTGATGCTTTTGAACTGTGGTGCTGGAGAAGACTCTTGAGAGTCCCTTGGACAGCAAGGAGGTCAAAACAGTCAATCCTAAAGGAAATCAACCCTGAATATTCATTGAGAGGACTGATGGCTAAAACTGAAGCTCCAATACTTTGGCCACCTGAGGCAAACAGCCAACTCACTGGAAAAGACCCTGATGCTGGGAAAGATTGAAGGCAGGAAGAGAGGGGGATGACAGAGGAGGAGATGGCTGGATTGCATCACTGACTCAATGGACCTGAATTTGAGCAAACTGTGGGAGATAGGGAAGGACAGGGAAGCCTGATGTGCTGCAATCCATGGGGTAGCAAAAAGTCGGACACAACTTAGTGATGAACAACACTATCTTTTAAAGTTTAGTATATTCTGGTTCTAACTTTCCATAAAACCTACTTCTATAGACAAATTAACATGCTTTATGGATTTACAGGGTGTAAATTTCCACAGGGGACATGCCACGTCTCTAGGCACCTATAATTTAACTACGGACTAAACAGAGGAGCAACATAAATGTTCATCTAAAGCATGAACTCCACAAAGGACAAATGTAAACACATTTTTCATTTGTTCTTTAAATAGTAGAGAGAAATACAATAAAAAACAAAAAGCTAATTCCCTTCACTACAAGTTAGAAAGGCCAAAACAGATTCAAGTATATAGGTGGGACATTTCTACAAAGAGCATGTGCAGTGGTCAAGATCTGGGATTCTGGAGACAAGAAGTCTGGGTTTAGGAGCCCTACTCAGCTTCCTTATCAATACAAGCTAATTATGTAACAGAGTTCCCTGCTCTGTGAAATGGGGATAAAACTAGAAGCTACTTCACAGGATTATTCTAAGAAATAAATGAGATTATGCATATAAGCATTTAGCAGAGTACCTGGCAGAGAGTAGCAAGCAATATTGCTAAATGTCAATTTTTGTTTTTATTTTGTGTCATGAGGTAGTGAGACTTAATCCCTAAAACCTTAATTAATTTCCCTAAACCTTCTCTGGTGGCTCAGATGGTAAAGAATCTGCCCGCAATGTGAGAGACCCAAGTTTGATCCCTGGGTCAGGAAGATCCCCTGAAGAAGGGAATGGCTACCCACTCTAGTATTCTTAGGGTTTCCTTGGTGGCTCAGATGGTAAAGAATCTACCTGCAATGTGGGAGACCTGGTTTCGATTCCTGGGTCCGGAAGATACCCTGGAGAAGGAAATGGCCACCCACTCCAGTATTTTTGCTGGTGGGCTACAGTCCATGGGGTCGCAAAGAGTCAGACATGACAGAGTGATTAACACACACATTCATCCAAACCTTCAATTTTACTTTAAGACACAGCCACTTCTTATAACCTTAGGGATGTCAAGAGGAATTTCTAATTCCACTTTGGTTAAATAGAATAGCTCATAAAAGTTTGTAGTATAGTCAGATAACGTTTTACACTGGACATTCTCTACCATTGTGATTTCTTACTAACACCTGGGATTTCTTCAAAGCCCAAACACTGTCCTCCTACATAATGATAACAAAGATGATGGTTTCCTGGTATTCAGGTATCCTCCCATCAGAACGTTTATTCTTTGTCTTCTGGCAAATTCTTAACCGTGTGCCACTTCAACAGTTGCCCTTCAGTCTGACTTTCTGAAATGAAATTCCGTCTTGAATCTCTTACTGCACTTCTAAGCCCTTTGAAGTCAGAGAACCACATATTATATTTCTTAATGTTGCCACAACTCATGTAGTAAGGCAGTCAATATATAGTTGACTAAATGATGTGATTCCACGCTCAACCTCACATCCCAGTAACATAACCGTGCAGCCTGCATTCAGTACAGTTCAATAAATACTTTGAACTGATTTCTAAAAACTAAACTTTGGTAGAAGAAAATACAGAAGCAATCTCTTGAAGACAGATGAATACTAATAAACATATATCCCATTTGTAGATCATTAACAAAAACTGAAACAGAGGCAAAAGGCACTGAGGAAATGTGTATGAAAATTACAACAGCATCTAAAGTAGGGGTTTTTTTAATTGCCCATGTCTAATAGTTCAAACAGGTAATTATTTTTATTCATGTGATTTCTGGGGCAATAATTACTAGAAAGGGGAAAGCAGATATTAAAAAAAAAAATTCTACCCAGAAGCTTCTTCTTAGGAATATTAGGAGAAGTATATAAAGAGATGAACTGATGGCCCAGGTACAGGGAGTTGTTTAAGAAAATCAGTGGGTACTGGGTATTCAATATCCCATGGAAAGAGGACCAACAGTGTATCAAGCAAAGCTTCCAGCTCAAAGCCCAGACAAACTAGTCAGGAAGTGGTAAGATAAGGTTGCAGCACTGCTCACTCTTTGAGGGTCTCGACTTACATCCCTCAAAGCTGGTTTTATCTCTGCCTCTCGGACAGGGACCTTATGAAAAGAACCTTTCATTTCATGATTACAGCGCAGGAGGAAGGTCAGACGTGCCTCTGAATGAACACATTTTCCTCTTGCTGAAGTCGTGGAGGACACACTGCTTCATACGCAGTCATCGAGGGAAGGCGCATTTGCTCAAAATTCAGTGGCAAGTTACCTGACTATCCACTACTTGCAAAAATCTGGTTGGCTATGGGAAGCTGAGAAAATTAAATTTAAAGAAAGATTAAATGAGCCATGCAGAACAAAGGTGGCACTGTGTCGTGCTGGAACAGAGGCTGGGAAGCAAAAGAATTGGGTTCCTATCCCAGAGTTGCCACACACCAGCTTTGTGATCTTGGGCAAACGAGGTAACATCCAAAGCCTTCAGTCTCCCCTTGTGCAAGGGAGCTGGATAATATCATCTCTGTGATCCTTCCAACGAGGAGTCTGTGAATTATATACTCAGAATTATAAACAAGCACCAGCTCCTCTCCTCGAACAGCAGCAAAAATCCCCAAATTGGAGTTTCACTACCTGCTGGCCTGTTAAAAGCATCTTTATGCATGGGGGATTGAAGTTGTCCAAGGGCTGTCAAATCAGGATGGACTTCAAGGAGCTGAGTTTCCAAAAGAAATCCAGCCCTCCATTTACATGTGAGACCTCAAATTCCCAGTTGTAATGGAATCCTATTACTTTTTCAGGAGTGAAGGGTGAGTGGGGAACAAGAAAAGCATCAGGCTGAACATCAATATTTCAGGATCTATAGAACAGCTTCCCTCATCCATTGAGAGAAAAGCAGATCATGGTTTTTATGATTCTCAGGAGTAAGAAATCCAAATTCCCAATTTTCACCTCAAACAGGGAGCATTCTGTCTGCAAGTCACCTTTATCTCTGCAGGTCTCTTGCGGTAACATTCACCTACACTGTCGATTCTTAAATCTGTAGCTCTGCCACTATGTGCCCAGAAGATCTGGTGATACTAGGGCATCTATGCCCTCGGAAGGAAGGTAGACTCCCTAGGCCTGGTCCTGCCACTCCAACGCAAACTACATTCTTCTCTGTTGTTTATATTTTTAACTCTTAAAAGTACTAAGTACATGGGAGTATGTTTAAAGGAATTTCATGGAACAAAATTTTACGTTTAAAAGCAGGAATCCTCTATAATACAAATAACATTAATTTCTTGTTGACTTTACGAGTTCATTATCTATATGCTCCCACACTTTCAGAAGCATTTTTAAATTTTTTTAGAAAAATTAAAATATTTTTAGTAAAATTGAAGGTGATCAAGATTCAAGTTTTCCAAAGAGGGCAGGGTTTCAATGTCAGAAAAATGCTATCACATACACTCTTGGTCACTCACTCAGTCAATTAAATATTTGTGGGGTTGCCATGTGAATGGCGACATGGAGAAATGACCAGACCTCATTAGAATGGAAATGAATATTTCACAGAAAAACAGGATTCTATTTCTTATTCAAGAAAACAGTTATTAGAAGAGTTCTTTGGTTTGTAACGACCTCTCTTTGTTGTTGTTGTCACATTTGGTCTATTTTACATTATTTTCCAATTTTGTATGGATGAGAGAGTTGGACTGTGAAGAAGGCTGAGCACTGAAGAATTGATGCTTTTGAACTGTGGTGTTGGAGAAGACTCTTGAAGTTCCTTGGACTGCAAGGAGATCCAACCAGTCCATTCTGAAGGAGATCAGCCCTGGGATTTCTTTGGAAGGAATGATGCTAAAGCTGAAACTCCAGTATTTTGGCCACCTCATGCGCAGAGTTGACTCATTGGAAAAGACTCTGATGCTGGGAGGGATTGGGGGCAGGAGGAGAAGGGGACGACAGAGGATGTGATGGCTGGATGGCATCACTGACTCGATGGACGTTGAGTCTGAGTTAACTCCGGGAGTTGGTGATGGACAGGGAGGCCTGGCATGCTGCGATTCATGGGGTCACAAAGAGTCGGACACGACTGAGCGACTGAACTGAACTGAGCTGAACTGAATTCCCAGTTTTAACCTGGATATCCCACATGACTTCATAAGACTTGGATGTCCTACAAAAGGTGTCAAGTCAAAATGATTTTCACAGGAAGCTTTCAGGTCTTTCTCAGTTACAGTAAAAGTAAAACAATGTTTCCCTTAATTTTCTTTTTTTAAAACACAGGCCAACAAACCCCAAAACTAGATGTTTTAACTTGTCCTTGAAAAGCTGAGAAGTCAAGGGGCTCTCTAGCCCATGTTTACTTCTTAGTGAGATGGTGAACATCAGTGAAGTAATCATTAATCATAGCTGGATTCCTCAGCAAAGATGTTGGCATTGGCACTCTAGCCAGTCACCAGCAAGGACTGCAAGGAACGCTGGGACACTAACGCCTGTTTGATTTGGAAGAGAATACGGAACATGATGAAGCCGGCAGCATCCTGCTCCCCTTCACCGCTCTCCATCTCAGAGCCTTGCAACATCACATGCCCAGCTGTTAACCAGATGCGAGCACATTAGCCACAGCGAGTGTGAGAATAAAAATATTAGCATTATTTCCATGGTACTGGTCACATGGTTATTATAGAAATAATCAGCATTAGCATACTACAATATTTGTTTTGTTCTTAGATGTCGTAACACCCTACGGGAAAAATTATCTTTATTTGAAAAAGGTTAAAAATGAAAGTACATGTTATATATCTTTGCTGGAAAATGGTGGGAAATGGATTTGTTGAAACCATATGGAAAGGAAGAGGGAATCAATTAAAAACAGAAATCTAATAAATCTAAAATATTTCCAAATGAAATGCTTGTGGTAAGCTAATTTCTTGTAAACACTGCACTCAAGTCCCTTGAACAGTCCCAGATGGTGAACTAACTTTGTGGTCTTAAAAGTCAGCCAAAAAAACCAAAGTAACTATATAACTTTATCATCAATGCAGAGAGAACCATGAGATCCATAATTAACCTATATATGTATATATTTTTTTCTTTCCAAAATTTAAGAGGTTTGTGGAGTTTTCCTAAAGAGACGATTTCATTTAAATTTGAAGTTTGTGTGTATTCAATGGAGAAACAAAAATTCAAACGATAATACTGAAGTTAAAAGTGAGGTAAGAGCTAAAATTATGTATATAACTTAGAAAAATAAAAACATTTCTAAAAATGCCAAAGTTTGGAAATGTATTGCAAGGTCCAGTTTCTACACATTAGTGAACCTTCTTCAGCTGACATCTGTTAAGATTTTATTCAAGAAAAATGTTTCCAAAAAAATTTGTTTAAGTTGGGTTATAAATAAAAGTTTGGGATATATGCTTTGACCAGAGATTATACCAAGCGGAATCAACGCCTACCCTACCTGCTGCACCGTCAACAGTCCATCGGGAGACTCTGGCACAGACCGCATGGGTAGAAGCTGGCACAGCGAGCCTAAGAGTAAAGCAACTTCCTTCATGCTTCTCCAGCAACACACCAGCACCATCTGAGCAGTTACGTCACATGTTTTTCCTTCTTTACCTTAAAAAAATAAAACAACTATTGCAACACTAGACACTTGATTACTCACATCCCAGGTTTCTTAGAACAAGCTTGTTCATAATTTCCCCAAGAATAATCTGTTTGAACAAACCAATCTGTCATATACTATATTTATTCAGGAGAAAATAACTAACACTTGTCCGGCATGTGCTATGGGCTGGAATCACCCTCTAAGTATTTTCTTTAATATAGCCATATTCAAGGTAAAATAAAAACAGTAGTCTTCTAAAACCAAACCCTAACTTTTGGAAATTAATGGAATCAACTCTTTCCACCTTTCAGTCATCCATAAAATACGACTATAATAAATATACTTTACTATTTGTTTCAGTGGGGGTGGTTGCTACGTCAGTAGAATAACAGGATACGACTTTCCTTTCAAAGGAATATACAAATTATCTTTTTAAATATACTTAAATTCCATAGTCAATTAGCTATAATCTTTACTCTCTTTTTCTAGCTTTAGGAATATTTTTGTACTGACATTAAAAAAAAAAAATCCAAAACAAACTATTAAATTTAAAAGGTAAGTTAACAAAATAATCTCTTTAACATAATCCCCTTTGTCTTTTAAAAGTCTGCTAAACTCAAAGGATAATGTGTCAATACATACACTTAAATACATCAAATAGGTCTGAAACATATACACTAAGAAGGGAAGAAGTAGGATTGGAGAGGAAATAAGGAAATGGGAAAAAAAATGAAATTAATTTGTTTTTAGCTTGCATTTACCTCTGAATTATTTGAAACGATTACAACAAGCATACATTTATATAATTTTTTAAAAAATAGAGAAATTTTTACAAGACAATATCCCCATCTAGTGGAGAATGTAGAATATGTTCTAAACCAATAAGATATTACTGCTTCTGATAACTTTTTATAGCATTGAAGAAAATTATAAAAGAATAACTGAGAAAACAAAGAGTAAGAATTCGAATTCTGAAGTCCTGGTGCAAAAGAGTAGCTCACATTTTATTTATTTATTTTTTTTTTTGCAATTTTTTTTTAAATTTTATTTTATTTTTAAACTTTACATAATTGCAAAACTAATACAATTATGTAAAGCTCACATTTTAATAAGTCACAAATTTGTTTCCTTTAAAAGGCTGCCTGACTGTAAGGACGCTCACAGCATCAGACCATACTGCTGGGAGAAGCGGACTGCTGCCCAAACCCAAGTTCACTGTGCATCACTGTTCTACATCACCTGGCTGTCAAGAGAGGTTTCAGGACTCAAAGGCTTTTTGTTGAAGCACCTTATATGCTGGACTGGGGAGCACCAATTTCTGGTAAAAGTTTTATAAACTCATTCCCCAAAATAAATCATTATAAGCTCAAAAAAGACCTTATTTTCTCCACAGTCCTGCATACATCTGCAGCCCCTGATTTACTACAGGAAAAGAGCATTTTGCACATTTTGTCCCTTAAATATTGACTCCAGTACTGATTTTACATATACCTTTGATTTCTGCAGAAGTATCAATATTCGGTACACTGGCACTCAAGTCCTCTAAATCAAAGCTACCACATTCTTTCAATATTTTGGCTCGACTGAAATAATCGTTAGTATCTCGTGGCTGAATCTCATTCAGAATCCTGTGCAAGCGGCTTGCTGACTCTAAGGGAGAAAGACAAGATTACATAAAACCCCAGTTCCATATCAGATGCAGGTATCCCTTGAGGGTCATTTGCCCTCAAAAATTTTGTAGCTTTTAATTCTTTTTTTTTTTTTAATTTTATTTTATTTTTAAACTTTACATAATTGTATTAGTTTTGCCAAATATCAAAATGAATCCATCACAGGTATACATGTGCTGATTAGCACTATAAGAAGGGACTCGCAGGGTGGATAATGTAAAAATTATTTATCTAAAGTCTTCATGATACTTGAATGTACTTTGAAAATACGGCGAATATTTTAAGTAGGGTGAAGACTGGACCAAAAAACACAACAGAAACTGTCCACAGACAAAAGCTGCCATCTGACATGGCTTTTCTTAGTGTTGTCTAAGAATCTTAAACACAGCACTCAAACAGATGAAGGAAGAGCAATATACTTCAATGAATTTTCTTTAAACAGGTAATAAACCCCATCACCTACAAAAACAATCTTTTCTAGCCCAGGAATATTTTAAAAACTCCATAGCTGACTTTGAGATGCATATGCAATATACTGCTTTCTAAGTAAGACTTATAGTCCTACTATTATATTTAACTTCATTTTTATTTTGTAAGCACTCACTGGACTAGGGAATGTAAACTCCATGAATGCAAGACTTTGTTCACTGTTGAGTTGCTAATGCCTAGAACAGAAACTGCCTCATAGAGGTTCAGTAACATGGGCTGAAGGAATTTATGGATGACTAGGCAATAAAGTGCTAGCCAGGCTCAGATTTTTTTAAGGAAAATAACAACAGGTAACAGGAAACCAATTAACAAATCAAAAGAATGAATATTTACTGTATACCTATTACACACACTCATATTTTAAGTTTTATAGGAAATACAAAGACCCAAACTGCTCTTGTAGTGATTCAGCCAACATCTTATGTTCACTCGTGGCTTCCGTGAAATTTTGCCCAAAACAAATTTTGATGGCCATGAAAAAAAAACAGCACTGGCCCCAAAACAAACCACAGAAAGACTAAGAAAAAACAGAGGGATAACCAGAATAAAATTTTAAGAGCCCTACTCATTCATTTTTGTGGCATTCAGGGGAGACTTTTACCAAAAAATTCAGAATACACAGTAGATAACATGGGGAAGATACAAGAAAAATGGAGACAATCAGAGGAAAAAAGAAAATGCAAAATTAAGGAAAAGTCAGTGAACTATAGACAGTTTTTAAGTTGAAGATATTTAAAAACTTTAATACAAACAGAATTTTGGCATACTCTGAAGGCCCTACCCATAATTGGTGACAAACATTCCAAATTTCTCATCCAAAATATATTGGTACTTGCCTGATCCAAATATTAGCTATCAGACTGGATGGTCTTTATTCCTATGCACTGCTTAAGTAGGAAAACTAAACCAAAAAGTTTTAGTATTTAGTCTATCAGCCAAAATAAATCTATATCTTATTAGTATCATAAACTGGGGCTTCACTGGTTTATCAGCTGGTAAAGAACGCGCCTGACAATGCAAGAGATGCAAGAGACGTGGGATCAATCCCTGGGTGGGGAAGATACCCTGACAAAGGAAATGGCAACCCACTCCAGTATTCTTGCCTGGGAAATCCCATGGACAGAGGCGCCTGGCAGGCTATAGTCCATGGGGTCGCAAAGAGTCGGACATGACCGAGCACACGCACATACATCATAAACCATCACCAACCTGCCAGCTCATTTTCAGTAAAGAACAAAACATAACATTTTCTATGCAAGCACACAATTCTAGGTTCATTATCAGTGCAAAGTATTATATAATTCAGTGTGTGTTTATGATATACTCAGTGTATTTTTAATATAAGCCTCTCATCTGTGTTCCAAAATGCACTCACCAACTTTATTTCAACATGAAATACAAATCTACTTCATGATTTTCTAAGTGTTCAAAAAAACACTTTGTTAGTATATATCCTTAACACTTCTGGCCTGTTGTAGTACGGGTCCAGTAATCCCCTCCCTTATCCAGGTTTCAGTTATCCTTGGTCAACATGATCTGAAAATATTATATGGAAAATATCAAAAATAAAGAAATCACAAGTTTGAAATTGCATGCCGTCCTGAATAGAATGATGAAATCTCACGCTGGCCCTTTCCATTCTACCTAGGATCCTCAACCATCAACTTCATCTGCAAGCTGACATCCAACCATCAACATTTTCAGGGCTTGATGATCCAGGAACACTGATACAGGTAATCCTCTTCTAAAGTATCACCAGGTGGTCAATCGTGATAGAAGGAAAGTTATGACCAACCCAGATAGCATATTCAAAAGCAGGGACATTACTTTGCCAACAAAGGTCCATCTAGTCAAGGCTATGGTTTTTCCTGTGGTCATGTATGGATGTGAGAGTTGGACTGTGAAGAAGGCTGAGCACTGAAGAATTGATGCTTTTGAACTGTGGTGTTGGAGAAGACTCTTGAGAGTCCCTTGGACTGCAAGGAGATCCAACCAGTCCATTCTAAAGGACATCAGCCCTGGGTGTTCATTGGAAGGACTGATGCTAAAGCTGAAACTCCAATACTTTGGCCACCTCATGCGAAGAGTTGACTCATTGGAAAAGACTCTGATGCTGGGAGGGATTGGGGGCAGGAGGAGAAGAAGACGACAGAGGATGAGATGGCATCACTGACTCGATGGACATGAGTCTGAGTGAACTCCAGGAGTTGGTGATAGACAGGGAGGCCTGGCGTGCTGCGATTCATGGGGTCGCAAAGAGTCGGACACGACTGAGTGACTGAACTGAACAAACAGCGAGTCACAATGCGTATGCCATCCATCTCACTTCACCTCATCACACAGGCATTCTATCATCTCACATTATCATAAGAAGAAGGGGTGAGCTCAGTACAGTAAGATATTTTGAGAGAAAGAGAGATCACGTCCACCTAACTTTTACTACAGTATGCTGCTATAATTGTTTTATATTATTATTGGTTTGGGGTTTCCCTGGTGGCTCAGGTGGTAAAGAATCTGCCTGTAAAGCAGGAGACCTGGGTTCGATCCCTGAGTCGGGAAGATCCCCAAGGGAAAGGAATGACAACTCATTCTAGTATTCTTTCTGGGAAATGCCACGGTCAGCAGAGCCTAGCGGCCTACAGTTCATGGGGTTGCAAAGAGTTGGACACGACTGAGTGACTTAATGCTTACTATTACTGGTTATCACTGTTAACCTCTTACTGTGCCTAAGTTGTAAGTTAAATTTTATAAGTGTGTATGTTTAGGAAAAAACATGTTATCATAAGTATGGGTACTATCTGCATTGTCAGGCATCCACTGGGGGTCTTCGAACATCTACCCCTAAGATAAGAGGGGACTGTTGCATACATATGCCACTAGGACATTGCAGGCGTTGAATTTAGTTCCTATACTTGCAGCAATTGTTTATTCATTATGACAACTATTCATTGGATATCTACTTCTACCAGGCACTATGCCGAGTGCAAGGGAGGAAATCATAGCCAAAACTCCCGGTTAAATTGCAACAACTCCAATAAAGGAGAAATCTATGGGAAGGGGAGAGTGCTAAGAGACAAGACTGGCAGGGCAGTAGGAACGAAATTATTATAGAATCTAGCCACTAACATGTTTTAAATAAAAAGGAAGGGGGATGGGCAGAGCACAAGGGTTAAGTAAAGATAATGAGTAACATGATAAATGATATGACTAGAAAAGATTACTTTGGATGTAGTAAAAAGGAAATGGAAGGAGATGAGAGTAGATGTGGGGAAACAAGAGAGGATAAAAGCCTGCAGTAAGGTAAGAAGATGCAGATAAAAGAAGAAGAGATGTAACAGATATTTAAGGGGCACCACTGAAAGAACGTGGAGATAGGCTAGATAGGAGTAAAGGGGAGATGTCGGGCAGCCCTAGCTCCTGACTTGCACAAACAGGTCTCTGGTAGAACACTTTGCAAAGATAAAAGAGGGGAGGGAAAGAAAGATGAAATTTCATGAGTTCAATTCTGGACATTCTGAGCGTCTCTTCCAATTTTTTTTTTTTCATTTAAATGGCCTTTGTGTCCAGTGGTCTTTGCCTATCCCAGATTCCCAACAAGCTGCCTTCTCTACTGAACCCCATCAACTGCTCTCTAATTTATACGGCCCGCTTCCCCAGTCCCAACCAGAATACAAACCTGGTAGGCTGTATTCTGAAATGACAATATTATAAAATCCAATTTACCCTGGAGAAGGAAGCACCTTGCTGACCACCTGACTATTTATTTACCTAGGTTGTTTTTTTATAGTTAAAAAATATTACCCAATAGGCGGAAATATCACCAGTCATAATAATAATGTCTTTGTCCCCCATTTAACCTATCTCTCTGAAGAAATGAGTAAGGGAAAAAACACAGTAATTCTAGCTTTTTCCATTTACTGACCTGCATCAGTGTCATTGGGGATGAGGCCTTCTGGGGAGGAGCTCTGAATGACTGGAGACACCACGGCCGAGAGCCTATAGGAGGTCACAAGGAGTTTCTCCACCACAGGTCTCCACTCACTCACCAACTGCAGGCTGCTGAAACAAGGATGTGAGAGGAATTTATACGAAAAGCCAAAACCACATTTTCAAGATGGAAACAGACAAAAGGGATCAAAGGAATTTGGGTTTCAAAATCATGCCATCCATGAAATATGTAAGACACAAAGTATATGTATATATGTTTTCATTTTTAATTATCTTTAAGGCAATATGTTCCTTTCCCAAGACACATTCCAACAGGAGTTTAAAGCTCAGAAGTGAGTATTCAGGAGACGACAGGGGGATATACTTACTTCAGAGGCAGCTTTTGCAAAGCTCCTGTTATACAGTGGACCCGCCCATACATTGGAAATGACGCTGCTGCCTGAAGCAGAGAATTTTCAGCCCGAGATACTTCTTCCTCAAGATTTTCCAACAAGCATTTGATAACTAAAAAATGCAAAACAAAACAAAACCCACCAAAATAACACCAGTTTAAAAACACATTTACAAATCTGTGCAAAGCAGAACAGTTCCCACAAAGACATCCAACTCAACTGAATTTTATACTAGAGGTTTCTGAATGAAAAAAGAGATTATCCAAGCTTATCCAGCCTGTTCTCCATTTCCAGTTAAGGCAGAACCCGTGTCTCTGCCCTGACTTCCTGGATCCATTTACAGCATTCATTCTGGATCATTCCTCCTAGGCATCCTATATCTGGGTTAGCAAATCCCAGGCCCATATGCCATGCGCTACTGGATGCTTGGGGCTGGTGCACTGGGACGATCCAGAGGGAGGGTATGGGGAGGGAGGAGGGAGGATGGTTCAGGATGGGGAACACAGGTATACCTGTGGCGGATTCATTTCGATATTTGGCAAAACTAATACAATATTGTAAAGTTTAAAAATAAAATAAAATTTAAAAAATAAAATAAAATAACGGTTTTATTGAGCTATGACTCACACACCATACAATTTATACATTCAAAGTGTACAAGTCAATGGTTTTTAGGATATTCACAGCTATGTGCAAAACCCACCACTGCAGTGAGTTTTGGAACATTTTAATCTGCCCCCCTCAGAAAAGCTTTACCCACTGCCAGACACTCCCTTCCCTGTGCCTCTCACCTCCCTCAGCCTAGGCCATCACTTGCCTGTTTTCTGCCTATTCTGGACACAACCATATAAATCTAATCATACAATATGTGGCTTCTTTCAAAGTTCATCCATGTTATAGCATGTATATTTCATTACTTTAAACAGCTGAATAACAGTCCATTGCATGGATAAACCACATTTTATTTATCCGTTTATCAGATGATAGACATGTGAGTTGTTTCCACTTTTTGGCTATTATGAATCATGCTGCTATGAACATTCACACACAATTTTTGTCCGGACACAGTTTTTACTTTTCCTCACTAAATGCCCATAATGGACTGAATGTCTGTGTCTCCCTGCCCTTGCCCCAAACTCATGTTGAAACCCTCACCCTCATTGCAATGGTATTCAGAGGTAGCATCTTTAGGAAGTAATCAGGTTTAGCTAAGGTCATGACAGTGGGACCCCCATGATGGGATTAGTGTCCTTATAACAGGAGGAGGAGAGACCAGAGCTTGCTCTCTCCTGCATGAGAGAGCAGACTGAGAAGACTGCTTTCTACAAATCAGGAAGAGGGTTCTCACCAGGAACCAAATCACTTGACCCTGTAATCTTGATCTTCCCAGCTGCCAGAACTGTGAGAAATAAATGCCTGTTGTTTAAGTTATCCGCTAATGGTATCTTGTTAAAGCAGCCTGAGCTGACTAAGACAATGTCCAAGAGAGGAACTGTGGAGTCATATGGAAATTCTATGTTTACCCTTTCGAGAAACTAGACATCTTTTTCCAAAGGGGCCAGACCAGTTTACATTCCCATCAACAGTCTGTAGGAGAGATCCATTTTTTCTGAATCCTCATCAACACTAGTTATCACCTATTTTTTTTTTAATTATAGCCATCTTACTGAGTGTGCAGTACTTCCTCATTGTGATTTTGATTTGCATGTTCCTAACAGCTAAAGGGAGAAGGCAATGGCACCCCACTCCAGTACTCTTGCCTGGAAAATCCCATGGACGGAGGAGCCTGGTGCGCTGCAGTCCATGGGGACGCTAAGAGTCGGACACAACTGAGCGACTTCACTTTCACTTTTTCAGTTTCATGCATTGGAGAAGGAAATGGCAACCCACTCCAGTATTCTTGCCTGGAGTATTCCAGGGATGGGGGAGCCTGGTGGGTTGCCGTCTATGGGGTCGCACAGAGTCAGACATGACTGAAGCGACTTAGCAGCAGCAGCAACAGCTAAAGATGCTAAGCATCTTTTCATCCACTTATTGTTTATATTCATGTTTTTTGGAGGAATATCTATTCAGATTCTTTGTCTTTTTTAATTTGGTTATATCCTTTTATTAGTGAGTTGTAAAAGTTCCTTATATATTCTAGATACAAGGCCCTTAACAAATAAAATTATTTGCAAATATTTTTCCCACTCTACAGGTTGTCTTCTAACTTTCTTGTTGGCATCCTTGACACACAAAAGTTTCAAATTTGTGTGTCAAAGTTTCAAAATCCAATTTATCTACTTTACTCAAGATCACAAAGATTTACACCTAGGTTTTATTCTAAGAGTTTTATTGTTTAACTCTCGTATGTAGCTCTTTAATCCATTTTAAGCTAATTTTTGCATATAGTATGAGGTACTGCGTCAAATTTTGTTCTTTTGCATGTGGACATCCAGTTATCTAGCAGGGTGGATGTCTCCCCTCACCATTCAGGAGAGGGTTATATTTTAAGTTTCAGAATTGTGTATAACCAGTAAATTATTCATATTTAGAAAATTTAAAGAATTCCCAAAAATCATTTGGGGAAAGACAAACAACCCCACATAAAACTGAACAAATGGTATGAAAATGCATTTCATAGCAGGGGTGGAAGTGAATGGCTTATAAACATGTAAAAAGATGCCCAATTACATTAGTAATCAGGAAAATGCGAGATGAAACCACATGAGACACCATTTGATATTCTGCAAATTTTTTAAATCTGATAATAGCAAGTTATAGTGATGCACTACAATTCTCATTTATTGGTGGGTGGGAGTGTAAACTGAAAATCTACTTGACATCACCTAGTAAAGTTGAAGATGCATATATTTTATGACTAGGCTACTTTTCTGTTTATCATAAACTCTTAGACATATGCATTAGAAGTTATATCTAATAACATAACAAGAATAACAAGCATTTCACATTGGCATTACTTATATAGAAAAAAGAAGTTCATCAATAGGAGAATGCTTTAATACATTGTAGTAAATTTGTATAATATATATAGGACTATATAATATTCATAATCATGTATTAATAAAAGAAAATATAATATATAAATAGGTAGTAAAATCTTGGTAAAAGCAAGACAAAAGATTAATATTAAACATAGGGCAATAATTAGAAGGTGGGAGGAGGGAACTAGGATAAGCAAGAGGCTTCAACACTATGAGTGCACTACACTACTTAAGCTAGGTGTTATCACCAAGCTTGTGATATCACAAGCTTGGGATACCTTGTGAAATTTTTATACTATTACTATTTAGATTCTATGTATATATGTATTCTATATATACACTTTTTATGTTTTAAATATTTTATGAAATTTTAAAATGTCTTGGATTTAAAAGCCTCTTCATGAAGCATGAACTCCCCAGTTCACCCCAGTTGTAGACCTCGTCTTATCATCTTATCAGGGTCTCCTCTGGAACCCGGCCCTGAAACAATTAGAGTTGGGCACATGTCACCTTCCATGGCAACGTCATCTCTCTGTGCCAAGCTCTATGGCTACATCTCTACCAGAACTATCTATGGCTCCTAATTCTCTCCCATTATTAGTTCTCTTTTTCGTGGCTTTTTCCACCATTTTAGAACACTGTTCACCTTTCTTTCTAGATCTGACCTTTGTTTTACTTAATAAAATTCCTATCTGTCTTTATTTATAGTACAATTCCAAAATGAAGACTCAATAGGATAAAATAACCTCCAACAAATATTTGTTTAAAATCATTAGGTCTATCCACCAGAAAATTACTAGAAATAATCAATGACTATAGTAAAGTTGCAGGATATAAAATCAACACACAGAAATCCCTTGCATTCCTATACACTAATAATGAGAAAACAGAAAGAGAAATTAAGGAAACAATTCCATTCACCATTGCAATGGAAAGAATAAAATACTTAGGAATATATCTACCTAAAGAAACTAAAGACCTATATATAGAAAACTATAAAACACTGGTGAAAGAAATCAAAGAAGACACTAATAGATGGAGAAATATACCATGTTCATGGATTGGAAGAATCAATATAGTGAAAATGAGTATACTACCCAAAGCAATTCATAGATTCAATGCAACCCTATCAAGCTACCAATAGTATTCTTCACAGAGCTAGAACAAATAATTCCACAATTTGTATGGAAATACAAAAAACCTCCAATAGCCAAAGCGATCTTGAGAAAGAAGAATGGAACTGGAGGAATCAACCTACCTGACTTCAGGCTCTACTACAAAGCCACAGTTATCAAGACAGTATGGTACTGGCACAAAGACAGAAATATAGATCAATGGAACAAAATAGAAAGCCCAGAGATAAATCCACGCACATATGGACACCTTATCTTTGACAAAGGAGGCAAGAATATACAATGGATTAAAGACAATCTCTTTAACAAGTGGTGCTGGGAAATCTGGTCAACCACTTGTAAAAGAATGAAACTAGACCACTTTCTAACACCATACACAAAAATAAACTCAAAATGGATTAAAGATCTAAACGTAAGACCAGAAACTATAAAACTCCTAGAGGAGAACATAGGCAAAACACTCTCTGACATACATCACAGCAGGATCCTCTATGACCCACCTCCCAGAATATTGGAAATAAAAGCAAAAATAAACAAATGGGACCTAATTAACCTTAAAAGCTTCTGCACATCAAAGGAAACTATTAGCAAGGTGAAAAGACAGCCTTCAGAATGGGAGAAAATAATAGCAAATGAAGCAACTGACAAACAACTAATCTCAAAAATATACAAGCAACTCCTACAGCTCAACTCCAGAAAAATAAATGACCCAATCAAAAAATGGGCCAAAGAACTAAATAGACATTTCTCCAAAGAAGACATACAGATGGCTAACAAACACATGAAAAGATGCTCAACATCACTCATTATCAGAGAAATGCAAATCAAAACCACTATGAGGTACCATTTCACACCAGTCAGAATGGCTGCCATCCAAAAGTCTACAAATAATAAATGCTGGAGAGGGTGTGGAGAAAAGGGAACCCTCTTACACTGTTGGTGGGAATGCAAACTAGTACAGCCACTATGGAGAACAGTGTGGAGATTCCTTAAAAAACTGGAAATAGAACTGCCTTATGATCCAGCAATCCCACTGCTAGGCATACACACTGAGGAAACCAGAAGGGAAAGAGACACGTGTACCCCAATGTTCATCGCAGCACTGTTTATAATAGCCAGGACATGGAAGCAACCTAGATGTCCATCAGCAGATGAATGGATAAGAAAGCTGTGGTACATATACACAATGGAGTATTACTCAGCCATTAAAAAGACTACATTTGAATCAGTTCTAATGAGGTGGATGAAACTGGAGCCTATTATACAGAGTGAAGTAAGCCAGAAGGAAAAACATCAATACAGTATACTAACGCATATATATGGAATTTAGAAAGATGGTAACAATAACCTGGTGTACAAGACAGCAAAAGAGACACTGATATATAGAACAGTCTTATGGACTCTGTGGGAGAGGGAGAGGGTGGGAAGATTTGGGAGAATGGCATTGAAACATGTAAAATATCATGTAAGAAACGAGTCGCCAGTCCAGGTTCGATGCACAGTACTGGATGCTTGGGGCTAGTGCACTGGGATGACCCAGAGGGATGGTATGGGGAGGGAGGACGGAGGAGGGTTCAGGATGGGGAACACATGTATACCTGTGGCGGATTCATTTTGATATTTGGCAAAACTAATACAATTATGTAAAGTTTAAAAATAAAATAAAATTTAAAAAGAAAAAAAAAAAAAAGAAGTAAAATCATTAGGTCTAAAGATCTAAAACAACTCAGATCCTAGGTTTTGGAACTGGCTATATGGAAAGAGTAAAAGGCAAGAGTGTGTTAGCCAGTTAAAATATAAACCCCAACAGACAGAGGAACTTTGCTCTACATAAAATTAACAAAGATGAACTGGCTATGTGAAGTGAGTCACTTAGTCATGTCTGACTCTTTGCAGCTCCATAGACTATACAGTCCATGGAATTTTCCAGGCCAGAATACTGGAGTGGGTAGCTCTTCCCTTCTCCAGGGGATCTTCCCAACCCAGGGATCAAACCCAGGTCTCCCACATTGCAGGCGGATTCTTTACCAACTGAGCCATAAGGGAAGCCTGATCTGGCTATAGTCATAGTAAAATTTCTGCAGAGAAAAAAGTACATTTTTGGTAAACAAAGCAAAGTCTTATTTACATAAAAGCTCTAGAAATGTACATTTTCATATGTACTTATTTAACATGAATCCTCTGTTTAGAAATAATATAGTTGAATAAACTATTTATGTGCAAAGGAGAAATCCATGATATACTTATATGCTGGTAAACTATTAAGCTGGTAAACTCTTAAGTAAAAGAAAAAACCACAGAGTAAGTGTTTAACCATTAGATATCCTAACCATATGAACAGTGAGAGAGTAAGATACTGGTTTTGATAAGGAAAAGCAAAAGGTCATTTCCTCAATACGAACCTATTAATGTGTTACTTTCTACCACAGCAGCAGACTTATCTCCATCTCCACATGCAACCCGCTGAGTTTTTAAGTAAGCAGACAGTGATGACGGCAAAGCATTCTGCCAGATTAAGAAGTTCAGTAGGTAGGAAGCTGTTACACAGTCATACGGTTTGGTGCTGGTACTAAGCTCCAGAGCTGCTTGGAATAAGCCTTGCAGTTTCACTGAACCCTAGGATAAAGCAGAGACTCAGTCATTGTCGCTGAAACATTTCTTTAATTTGAAGGAAAAACACATATTTAAAGACAGAGCTTGCCACACAACTGTAACTCAATATGAACGCTAATTCCCTGAAGACAGGCTGACGTTTTTATTAATTAAATGATTATTAATCACTTCTAGAGATCTTCCCTGGTAGCTCAGACGGTAAAGCGTCTGCCTACAATGCGGGAGACCTGGGTTCAATCCCTGGGTCGGGAAGATCTCCTGG
Organism: Bos taurus; assembly: GCF_002263795.3. Classification (NCBI taxonomy): domain Eukaryota; kingdom Metazoa; phylum Chordata; class Mammalia; order Artiodactyla; family Bovidae; genus Bos; species Bos taurus. Next base: position 25,809,329 of record NC_037338.1, read on the forward strand.
AGAAGGAAATGGCAACCCACTCCAGTATTCTTGCCTGGAAAATCCAATGGATGGAGGATCCTGGTAGGCTACAGTCCATGGGGTCGCAAAGAGTCGGACACAACTGAGCAACTTCACTTTAATCAGTTCTAGTGATGAAAGTCTTGAAAGTAATTTCAGTTGGGAAATTCAAAAAGAAAAACTTTTTCTTCAGCAAAAGTATACTTTTTCCTGTAGAAATTCTGCTATGACCATAACCAGATCATCGTCATTATTTCTGTATAGCCCAAGTTCTTTTACATGGCAAGAAAGGTTTATTTTACTGGGCATCAACCTCCTGCCCTTCTCCCCAGCTGATTCCTATAGAGCTAGTTCAATGGAGAAAAACACACATACACATGAAGGCTGAGTGGCAAAGAATTGATATTTTTGAATTGTGGTGCTAGAGAAGACTCTTGAGAATCCCTTGGGCTGCAGGGACATCAAACCAGTCAACCCTAAAGAAAATCAACCTTGAATATTTATTGGAAGGACTGATGCTGAGCTGAAGCGCCAATACTTTGAACACCTGATAGGAAGAGCCAACTCACTGGGAAAAAAACCCTGATGCTGGGAAAGATTGAGGGCAGGAGGAGAAGCAGGGAGTTGGGGGGGGGGGGGGGGCGGGTGACAGAGGATAAGATGGTTGGATGGCATCACCGACTCAATGGACATGAGTTTAAGCAAACTCTGGGAGATAGGGAAACACAGGAAAGCTTGTCAGGCTGCAGTTCATGGGGTTGCAAAGAGTCAGATACGACTTAGCAACTGAACAACAATGAAAATACAAACTCATCAGGCTGTTCCTGGCAAAGCTCCACATGTATGTGTGAAAAGCAAAGTGATAAGATCAACCTCAGAAACTCTGCATCAGCTCCCACAGCTGTGTCTCATCTAAATATCCACTCACACAGCCTGTCCTCAAGAAGACAGGACAAAGGGCAGGTCACTGTAATAACGCATGGAAGGGCACGGGGCTGAGGACAGAGACATGGATCCTAGTCCCAGCTCCACGGTTAACAAGTTGTTTGTTTCACCACTCAGGGTTTTGTTGCTCAATAATATTCAATCTAATAAAATTATCTCATAACTGTTTAATATAAGGGAAAAAATCATAAATGTAATTTTGAATTTGATCATAGATATATCAATATTTAATAATGTCTTCAAACATCAGGTAATAGATTCAAATATAGCTTACTTTTACTTAAATTCTTTGCTGTTTCATGCTTAATTTTATGACCTAAAAAACTGAAAAGACACTGGTCAGAAGCTCAAATCTAAATAAACATTAGAAAGAAATCAATCAGGCATCTAAATCATTTTTTGTAACTGACAATAAGTCCCTAAACTGCCTAACTAGCCAATTAGTAAGAAACAAAATAAATAGCCTTTGGAATTTAAAACAGCACCTTTGTTCTTTCATTTCAGGACAGTCAAAACACAACAAAAAGACCTTGGATATGTAGCTCCAAAAGAAAGAAGTGCAAGAGACTAAGTGAGTAGTAAAGTCATATATTTGAAAGATATGCATGCCATCAAAATACGAATATACAGGTCCTTAGAGAGATTAGGCCAGCATTCAAACAATGTTTTCAAGTTAACTATATTAAAACGTTAATTATATACTACATAGGTTCTACTCAAAGACTTTGAAAGTATAATGCATAATTAATATTTTAAAGTCTCAAATGCCTATTCTTAGGACCAGTTTACTAATACACAAGCCAGACCAAATATATAACCACCAGAATCCTAGAGCAAGCCATATGTCCTAAGTTTCCTGAATTCTACAGTTTGTGTCTCTATACCATGCACATGTTTATCAAAATAGTTACACAGTTCATGTGAGAACCAGGTATTTCACATAGGTACAATAATATATACCTTTCCCCACTCCAGATACTCTGAAAATAGTTAAGACTGAGGCACAGTTATATATATGATACAAAGCTACAGTGTGATGAAAGGTAAGAGGCAAGGGTTGGTAGAAGGAGAGAAAGAGAAAGCATCTTCTTTAAAAACTCATAAAGTACAAAAATGAGCAGCCTAAGCATTGAAGAAGCTTCTGTTCATCAAGGCCCCTGAAAGACTGCCAGGACAAGCAGACACTACAGAGCAACTCTCAATTTGAAGCCAAATCAGAAGAGATGTCTGAGGTTTTGCAATGTCCTCCAGAAGCAGTGGAAACCCCCTGGGCTCTCTGACACGAACTCCTACAGAATCCCACTGCATCTACAAGAGCCTAATAGCTGGAGCCCAGACGATGGCTCAGCTGCTACCCCTGAAGGCTCCCGTGGCCTCTATAGAGCTCCCACAGGAGCCACAGTAAAGCTCTAGAGCCAGGCACCCCACCGCTACTGGTGACTTCACTGCCCAAGATTAGGTCTCAAAGGTAGAGTCAAATACCTGGGCTATGGGGTCCCCCTGAAGACCCATTCCCAAGCTGTGCCTTCATTCCTGAGCCCATCTTTGATTTTCACCCCGAGGTAGGACGAGCAAGGCATGAGGCAAAGCGTGGGGGTTGGGGTAGAACGCCCAGGGAGAGAACTGTTGTTAACCTCAAGTACTCTGAGTTTCAGTCTCAGTTTAGCTATTGCTTATTGGAACATCAGAAACATGTTCTCTGCCTCACTTACAGGCACGTCCCAGTCCACGAAGCAGAGAGATTATCTCAAAAAAAAATCAAGTTACTGTAAGTGATGTGTTTTGATCGAATATTAACAGGTCCAGGGGAACTGGGGAGACCACAGTTTACTGAAATCTATCGATAATCTTGTAAACAATAAAACCTACTGCTTCCTACACTTCCCTTGTTATCAAAACAAGTTTTTAAAAAAGCAAAGCTCACTGATTTGGATTTTCTTTCTCTTACAACATTTCCTCCAGCCCCACTACCCATCCCTACCTTTGCCATCCCACCACCTGCATCTGGAGAGGTAGTAATAACTGAAACAGAAGATGCAAGAAGGCAGAAGCAAAGAACCTGGACAATCCACAGACTGCTTTATCTGCTGCTAAGACAGAAATGTTTCATGCATACATCACATTTACACTTACAGAAGAAAAGTCCAAATACCTGAAATTGTACAAATGTTTTTGGTAACTTCATCAGAAGATCAAATGCTAAAATTTTCACTTCTTCAAAAGTGCCAGTTAAACATTCCATTAGTGTTTGGAAACGACCAACATCAATATCATGACTCAGCTGATACACTGTTTGGACTCTACCTAAAAATTTAAAAAAAAATTTTTTTTAAGTGAACAGTAAGAAAAGGAAATCAACATTTTAAAGTTATTTAGCCAAATTAACAGAAAATTAGTATAAAAAGAACTCACTTATACTTCACTCACAATAGCATAAGAAATATTTCTAGTAATTTACAAAAATGATAAAATAATAAGTATTACAATTCTACAAACAGAGAAGACATATTTTTTAAATAACCATTTTTAAAAATTGAAGAATAGTTCATTTACAATGTTCTGCTAGTTTCAGGTGTGCACCAAAGTGATTGTCACCTACACACTTGTTTTAGATTATTTTCCATTATAGGTTATTAAAAGATACGTGCTACACAGAAGGTCCTTGTTGGTGATCTATTTGATATATAATAGTGTGTATATGTTAATCCCAAACTAGTAATTTACCTCCCCCCTCCCCACCCCATGAGCCCCTTTGGTAACCACAAGTTTGCTTTCTATGTCTATGAGTCTGTTTTGTAAATAAATTCATTTGTATCATTTTTGAAGAATTCCACATGTAAGTCATATCATACACTTGTCTTTCTCTGCCTGACTTCACTTAATACGAAACGCCTAGGTCCATCCATGCTGGTGCAAATGACATTCTTTCTGATGGCTGAGTAGTATTCCACTCTGTGTGTGTGTGTGAGTGTGTGTATGTATACACATCATTTTTATTCCTTCGTTGATGGGCATTTGGGCTGTTTCCATATCTTACTACTGTAAACAGTGCTGCTGTGAACGTGCATGTATCTTTTTGAATTAAAGTTTTCATCTTTTCAGATATATGCCCAGCAATGGGAATTGCAGGATCATATGGTAATTCTGTTTTTAGTTTTTTAAGGAACTTCTTACTGTTCTCTGGGCTTCCCTGGTGGTTCAGCAGTAAAGAATCTGCGTGCAAAAAGTGAAAGTTGCTCAGTCGTGTCTGACTCTTTGCAACTCCATGGAGTAAACATGCCTAGAATTCTCTAGGCCAGGGTACTGGAGTGGGTAGCCTTTCCCTTCTCCAGGGGATCTTCCCAACCCAGGGACTGAACCCAGGTCTCCCATATTGAAGGCAGATTCTTTACCAACTGAGCCACAAAGGAAGCCCAAGAATACTGGAGTGGGTAGCCTATCCCTTCTCCAGGAGAGCTTCCCAACCGAGGAATTGAACAGGGGTCTCCTGCATTGCAGGTGGATTCTTTACCAAATGAGCTATGAGGGAAGCCGTGCAATGCAGGTGACCCGGGTTTAATCCCTGGATCGGGAAATCCTCTAGAGGAGGGCATGGCAACCCACTCCAGTATTCTTGCCTGGAGAATGGCATGGACAGAGGAGCCTGGCAGACTACAGTCCATGGAATCACAAAGAGTTGGACAAGACTGAAGCAACTAAGCAGCAGCAACAGCATACTGTTCTCCATAGTGGCTGCACCAATTCACATTCCCACCAACAATATAGGAGGATTCCTTTTTTCCCTACTCTCTCCAGCATTCATTATTGGTAGACTTTCTCAATGATGGACATTCTGACTGGTGAAAGGTGATACTTCATTGTAGGTTTTGTTGTTTTTTGGCTGCACCACATGCCATGAGCCTGTGGAATCTTAATTCCCCAACCAGGGATCAAACCCAGGCCTGCTGCAATGGAAGCACAGAGTCCTAACCACTGGACAGCCAGGGAATTCCCACTCATTGTAGTTCTGATTCGTGTTTCTCTAGTAATTAGCGATACTGAGCAACTTTTCATGTCAGATGGCCATCTGTATTTCTCCTTTGAAGAAACGTCTATCTAAGTCTTCTGGCCATTTTATTTAATTGAGGTTTTTTTTTATATTAAGAGTATGAGCAAAAGATAAAAAATAAAGTATGAGCTGTTCGTGTATCTTGAAAATTAATCCTTTGTCTGTAGCATTATTTGCAGATCTTTTCTCCCAGTCTAAAGGCTATCTTTTCATTTTGTTTATGATTTCCTTTGCCTTGCAAAAGTTTTCAAGTTTAATTAGGTCCCATTTGTTTATTTGTTTTTATTTCCATTACTCAGGAGATGGAGCCATAAAATACCGCTGCAATTTATGTCAAAGAGTGTTCTGCCTCTGTTTGCCTCTAAGAGTTTTATAATATCCAGTCTTACATTTAGCTCTTTAATCAATTTTGAGTTGATTTTTGTATATGGCGTTAGACAACGTTCTAGTTTTTATGTTTACATGTAGCTGTCCCAATTTTCCCTGCACCACGTATTAAAGAGAATGTCTTTTCTCCAACATATACCCTTGCTTCCTCTGTTGTAAATTAACTGACTGTAAGTGCATGGGTTTACTTCTTTTTATTCTGCTCCATTGATCTATATGTCTGTTTTTTTGACAGTACCACATTGTTTTAATGACTAGCTTTGTAGTAGTCTGATGTCAGGGAGTGTTATTCTTCATCAAGATTGCTTTGGCTATTGGGGGGTCTTACATGTTTTCATTTAAATTTGAAAATTTTTGTTCCAGTACTGTGAAAAATGCCATTGGTAATTTGATAGGGATTCCATTAAATCTGTAGGGTAGTATGGTCATTCCAACAATATTGATTCTTCCAATCCAAGAACATGGTGTATCTTTCCATTAGTCTGTAACATCTTCAATTTCTTTCATCGTGTCTTACACAGTTTTCAGAGTACAGGTCTTTGGCTTACTTAGATAGATTTATTCCCAGGTATTTCACTCCTTTTGATGCAATGATATACGGGACTGTTTCTGTAATTTCTCTTTCTGATATTTCATTATTAGTGTATAGAAATGCAACACATTTCTCTACATTAATTTTGTACCCAGCAGGTTTACCAAATTCATTAATGACTTCTAGTAGTTTTCAGGTAGCATCTTTAGGATTTTCTATGTGTAACATCATGTCATCTGCAAATAGTGACAGTCTTAGTTCTTTTCCTATTTCGATTCTTTTTACTTCTTTTTCTTTTTCTGACTCCCATGGCTAGGATTTCCAAAACTATGTTGAATAAAAGTGGTGAGAGTGGACATCCTTCTCTTGTTTCTGATCTCAGAGGGAATGCTTTATGCATTTCACCACTGAGTATGATGTTAGCTGTGCACTTGTCATATGTGGCCTGTATTATGTTGAGACATGCTCCCTCTCTGCCTACTTTCTGAAGTGTTTTTATTCAAAGTTTTATCATAAAAACAAAAGGGGGAGAAAAGACCTACAAAAACAAATCCAAAACAATTAATAAAATGACAAAACGAACAGACACACTGATAATTACCTTCATCTAAATGCTTCAACCAAAAGACATAAACTGGCAGAATGGATACAAAAACAGAACCCATATATATGCTGCCTACAAGAGACTCGTACAGATCCAGAGACACATAAAGACTGAAAATGAGGGGACAGAAAAAGGTATTCCATGCAAATGGAAACCAAAAGAAAGACTGAGCAGCAATACTAGGACCAGACAAATAGACTTTAAAATATAGACTGTTAAAAGAGACAAAGAATGACACTATATAATGATCAAAGGGTCAATTCAAGAAGGAGATTTAACAATTGTAAATATATGCTGCTGCTGCTGCTAAGTCACTTCAGTCGTGTCCAACTCTGTGCGACCCCATAGATGGCAGCCCACCAAGCTCCACCGTCCCTGGGATTCTCCAGGCAAGAACACTGGAGTGGGTTGCCATTTCCTTCTCCAATGCATGAAAGTGAAAAGTGAAAGTGAAGTCGCTCAGTCGTGTCTGACTCTTAGCGACCCCATGGACTGCAGCCTATCAGGCTCCTCCATCCATGGGATTTTTCAGGCAAGAGTACTGGAGTGGGGTGCCATTGCCTTCTCCGTACAAATATATATGCACCCAATATAGGAGCACCTTGTTATATAAGGCAAATGTTAACATAGAAGGAGAAACTGACAGTAACAACAATGGAAGACTTTAACATCCCACTTACATCAACAGCAGACCATCCAGACAGAAAATCAGTAAGGAAACACAGGCTTTAAATGATACATTAGACCAGATGTTCTTAACTGTTATTTAAAGAGCATTCTATCTAAAAGAAGCAGAATACACATTTTAGAAGCAGAATACCCATTTTTTTCAAGTGTACAGGGAACATTCTCCAGGATAAATCATATGCTGGACCGTAAAGCAAGCCTCAGTAAATTTAAGAAAACTGAAATTGTATCAAGCATCTTTTCTGACCATAATATTATGAGGCTAGAAATCAACTATTAGAAAAAACCTGCAAAATTCAAACACATGGAGGCTAAACAATATGATTCTAAACAACCAATGGCTCACTCAGGAAATCAAAGAGGAAATCAAAAAAGTACCCAGGGACAAATAAAAGGAAATAAATATTTTTTAAAATTTGTTTAAACCTATTTTATTCTCTTTCAAAAAGTTATATATTATATAAAAGATAACTAAGTTATTTTTCAACTAACCAAGTACAAATAATTTAAGAATCCATCTTTTTAAAAAACCCTTCAAGCCTTCTTATCCTAGAATCCAAAGTCATGCTTTAGGTGAACAGACACAGAATAATCAATATAATGACATATCTTAATAGCATTCCTGGGCATCAACAATAAAGAAAGAATCTTTTTGCCATTCAGGTAAAAAGTTCAATTCATCTACGAAGTGAGAAAAAAATCAGGCTGACTTCATTCTTTGCCACAGGCGTGTGTAGTGACAGAAGATAGTGGAGCAATGCTAACCAAATCCTCAGGGAAAAGAGGAGTAATGAAAATCTACATATCAAAATCTTATTCCAGTATCAAGTATCAGTTCAGTTCAGTTCAGCCGCTCAGTTGTGTCCGACTCTTTGTGACCCCATGAATCGGAGCACTCCAGGCCTCCCTGTCCATCACCAACTCCTGGAGTTCACGCAAACTCATGTGCATCAAGTTGGTGATGCCATCCAGCCATCTCATCCTCTGTCATCCCCTTCTCCTCTGTCATCCCCTTCTCCTCCTGCCCCCAATCCCTCCCAGCATCATGATCTTTTCCAACGAGTCAACTCTTCACATGAGGTGGCCGAAGTATTGGAGTTTCAGCTTCAACATCAGTTCTTCCGATGAACACCCAGGACTGATCTCCTTTAGGATGGACTGGTTGGATCTCTCTGCAGTCCAAGGGACTCTCAAGAGTCTTCTTCAACACCACAGTTCAAAAGCATCAATTCTTCAGCGCTCAGCTTTCTCCACAGTCCAACTCTCACATCCATACATGACCACTGGAAAAACGGCCTTGACTAGATGGACCTTTGTTGGCAAAGTAATGTCTCTGCTTTTCAATATGCTATCTAGGTTGGTCATAACTTTCCTTCCAAGGAGTAAGCATCTTTTAATTTCATGGCTGCAATCACCATCTGTGGTGATTTTGGAGCCCCCCAAAATAAAGTCTGACACTGTTTCCCCTGTTTCACCATCTATTTCCCATGAAGTGATGGGACCAGATGCCATGGTCTTTGTTTTCTGAATGTTGAGCTTTAAGCCAACTTTTTCACTCTCCTCTTTCACTTTCATCAAGAGGCTTTTTAGTTCCTCTTCACTTTCTGCCATAAGGGTGGTGTCATCTGCATATCTGAGGTTATTGATATTTCTCCTGGCAATCTTGATTCCAGCAGCAATCTAAATATTTTTGAAGGTACAAGAAATCAAGAACTAATTTTCCTAAAAACTCTTCTCAAAGAAAAGATGAATTCTGGCCGGTTAACCAGGAAATAAGAAGAAAAACTACCACTAAAGAATGATCATGGTCACCAAATCCATTTAATTTTAAGATTAAGATTAAACCTGTGGGAAGATTTCATAGTAGGATGTGAAGAGCATGTAACAAATTGAAGTGAAGTGAAATGAAAGTCGCTTGGTTGTGTCTCCTGGCCAGAATACTGGAATAGGTAGCCTTTCCCTTCTCCACGGGATCTTCCCAACCCAGGGATTGAACTCAGGTCTCATGCATTGCAGGCGGATTCTTTACCAGCTGAACCACAAGGGAAGCTCAGGGGTTAATTTAACAAATTAATCCCTCAAAATAATTGAAAATATTTCTAGGCTTAATAAGAAGAATGCTCAATGTTGCTCAATAGAAATCAGCATGTGAGTTTATTTAATCTTAACTCACAACTTAGTCCAACCCTGTGAAATTCATAGGTCAAGCAAGGGAAGTTGTTGTCACTTCAATCACACCTCTGCTCAAATCTGCCTCTTCTTTCCCAATTTAGACATCTCATTTCTTTTTTTCTTTTTTTTTTGCCTAATTCCTCTGACTAAAACTTCTGGTAAAATGTTGAATAGCAGCAGTGAAAAGGGGCATCTGTGTATCCTTCCTGAACGTAGGGGAGGAGCTTTTGGTCTTTCACCATTGAAAACAGTGTTAGCTATGGGGTTTTCTTAATGTCCTCTATCACGCCAAGGAAGTTCTCTTCTATTCCTAGTTTGCTGAGTGTTTATCTAAAAGGGTGTGCAATTTTGTCAATACTTTTTCTGCACTGAGATTATCGTGAGTTTTTTATTTTTCTTTGTTCTAATGTGGTATATTACATTTATTGTCTTACATTGAGAAACACCTTTGCATTTCAGGGATAAATTCCACTTACATAGTCATAGTATATAATATTTTTAATATGCTGTTAGATTTGGTTTTCCAGCATTTTCTTTAGACTTTTTGTATGTATATTCGTAAAAGATGCTGTAGTTTTCTTGTGGTATCACTGGTACCAGAGGATACTGGCTTCATAGAATGAATTAGGAAACTATTTCCCTCCTCTCCAATTTTTTTAATGTTTGAGAAGGAACGGCATCAATTCTTCTTCAAATGTTTAGTAGAATACACCAATGAAGCCAGTCCTCCACTTTTAAGAAGCTTTTGACTCCATCTCTATTTTTTACAGGTCTGTGCAAATTGTCTACTTTTTGAGTTACCAATTTGTATGTTTCTAGAAACTTGTCTACTTCATATAGGTTATCTAATTTATTAGAAACACAATATAACTGTTTGCAACATTGTCTTATAATCTTCTTTATTTCTATAAGGTCATAGAAATGTCTCTACTTTTATTTCTGATTTTAGTGGTTTACATCATTTTTTACTCTTAGTAAAATTAAAACTTTGTCAATTTTGTTGATCTTTATCAAAAAGACCAACTTTTGGTTTCATTGATTCTGTATTGTTTTTCTATTCTCTATTTCATTTATCTCTGTTCTAATCTCTATTACCTCCATCCTTCTGTAGATGTGAGTTAAGTATGCTCTTCTTTTTCTAATACGATGAGGTATAAAGTTAATTGATTTGAGATCTTTTTTTCTTTCCTAATGTAGGTATTTATAGGTTATAAATCTCCTGATTACCACTGCTTTTGCTTCATCCTATTAGTTTTGGTAAGTTATATTTTTTCTTCCTCTCAGAGTATTTCTAATTGCCCTCATGATTTCTTCTTTGATTCATTGATTGTTTAACAGCTCTGCTCAAACTGGAAGCCTTCTCTGATACCACTGTATGAAATGACTATTACTCCCAACCTCCAGATACCCTTTATTTCCCTGCCCTTCTCTTCTTGAAACATTTTTTTCCCTACTACTTATCTCCATCTGAAATTCTATGTATTATTCATTGAATTACCGTCTGTCTACCTTCACTAAAGTCAAAGGTCAAAAATGGGAAGAACTCTGCTTTGTACACTGCATATCCTTGGCACTAAATAAATACGTGTTGAACAAACCCTTTTAATCTAATTGTGGAATCCAATTTTTCACCATGAATACAGTGACATTTTATTTCAAATGAGAAGGGTGCATGTGACTTATTCTTCTTGAACCAGGACACACTTGAGGAAAGGCAAAAACAATTTTAACTAATCTCAAATCATAATCTTTCTATAAAATGATACAAAAACCTACATTAATATTTTTTAGATAAAGATGAAGAATGAATTTACATTTTCCATCCTGTGTTTTTCAGTCATGCTTCTTTTCTTTCTTTTGTGAAAATATGTATTTATTTGGTTATATTGGATCTTTGTTGCAGTATGCAGGCTTAGTTGCCCTTGGGCATATGGGATCTTAGTTCCCCAACTGGGGATCAAACCCTTGTCCTTTACATGGGAAGGTGAACTCTTAACCCCTGGACCAGCAGGGAAGCCCCCATCATGTTTCTTTAGCCTCCTTTACAGTTAGCGGGTACAGTATGGTTTGCTCTACTGGCATTACCTCTTAGCTGTTTGACACCATTACTGTGCTATCAGTCACTGTCTAACTATATGTGACTCATTTATTATGAAGATGACACAGGTTTTTCACTTTCAAAGTACATTTGAACATGTTCAACTATTCTCTCAATTGAAAAATTAGCAGTATAATTCAGCCTTAGATATTTCCCATATATCTAGGTATAACTATACATACAGTAGATGTACAGAAAACTTTTTGGTGAATGGATAATCAATCATTCTCAGGTAAAACTTCATTTCTAAATTCAGTTGTAGCACCACTGAAATTCCATAAACTAATGGGTACTCCTGACTTTATTTACTGTGGATGTCATAACAAATCACCATGACCCTGGTGGCTTAAAGCCACAGAAATCTATTTTCTCACAGTTCTGGGAGCCAGAAGTCTAAAATCAAGGTGTCTACAGGGCCATGATCACTCTCAAGAATCTAAGGGAGAATTTATTCCTTGTCTCTTCCAGTTTCTGGCGGCTGCCCACATTCCCCAGCTTACAGCCCCAGCACTCCCGTCTCTACCTCCACCATCACAATGACTCCTTTTCTTTTTGTCACATTCCCCTCTGCCTCTCTCTTACAATACCACTTGCAATGGCATTAAAGCCCATCCAGATAATCCAAGATTATATCAATTTAAGATCTTTAATAGTATCTACAAAAATCCCTTTTCTAAGTAAGGTTCACATTCTCATGAATTCTACGGATTTGGTGTGGGTCTCTTTTGGAGGTCATTTTTCGGTCTACTACACTTAGCTTAATCAAGAGATCAAATTTATTACCATGAATAATGGGACAAACCAACATCATGCATCTCCTGTTATCATGCCTTGAGAAACACACTACATCACCTATGCATTTTCCTGCCCAAAATGCACAACCTGAATCAGGTCATAAGAAAACAATAAAACAGCCCAAACCGAAATACATTCTTCCAAAATGTTAATGTCATGAAATAAGAACATTTCCAAACTGAAAGAGCACAACAATGAATTGCATTGTGTGATTTTAGATTAGTTCCTGGATTGTGGGGGAAAAAAATTTTCTATAAAAAGCCACTTATTAGGACTACCGGTACAATCTGAATAAGAACTATATATTAGATAACAGCATCATATCAACATTAATTCTGGAATTTAATCATTGTGTTATAGTTAGAAAATTTAAAGAACAGTGAGGTAAAGCAAATTTGACAAAATAGCAAATTATGAATCTAAGTAGAGAGTACATCGGAGAAGGCAATGGCACCCCACTCTAGTACTCTTGCCTGGAAAATCCCATGGACAGAAGAGCTTGGAAGGCTGCAGCAGTCCATGGGGTAGCTGAGGGTCAGACATGACTGAGCGACTTCACTTTCACTTTTCACTTTCATGCATCGGAGAAGGAAATGGCAACCCACTCCGGTGTTGTTGCCTGAAGAATCCCAGGGACGGCAGAGCCTGGTGGGCTGCCATCTATGGGGTCGCACAGAGTTGGACAGGACTGAAGTGACTTAGCAGCAGCAGCAGAGAGTACATGGCTGAACTATTCTTGAAACTTTGCTGTTAATTCCAACTTTTTTAAAACAAAAATTTAAAAGAAATGGGTTTTCTTCAAATGAAGCAAGCTATATTAACAGCAAATAACTGTCTCCCTGCCAAATAATACTTTGCCTAAAAATTTAAACAGAAAAAAAAAATCCATCTATAGTGTCTGGTCCTTTGGCCATTCCCTCCAAAAGAGCAGGACATTTTCCTGTTTGTCTACAGTCAAGGAAGACTGAGCACAAACAAGAAATCATCATTAAAACACATATACATCCATTTATGGGGATAATAAGAATCATTTCTTATCAAAATGAAAATGAAACAACTCGAAGAGGGAAGTTAAATATTCATCTTCTTGAGTACTTCACAGTAGGAGAAACAAAAGGTACAATTAAATCAGAATGCGTGGAAATGACATCCTTATATTGAGTTTTCGAAACCAGATTGAAATTAATGAAACAGATAGCATATAAGGGGAACCACATTTTAACCACAGAGACTCACTGAGGAATGTTATACATAAAAGAAACTATTATTATTTTAATTGCTTAAACTTAAGAGAACAGATTGGGCACTATCCTAAAACAGCAACACATAAATTAGTGGGATGACGTTAGCAACTCTTCTCATAATAAGCATGATCCATGAAAACTGCAGTTTCAGGTCTGCAAATAACAATCACTAAAAAGTTTCTCTCCCATATGCCCTTTACTGGCAAACTGAATTATCTCCAAATAAGAATTATATAATGAGACTTGTTGTTTAGTTGCTAAGTCGTGTCTGATCCTTTTGCGACCCTGTGGACTATAACCCACCAGGCTCCTCTGTCCATGGGATTTCCCAGGCAAGAGTATTGGAGCAGGTTCCTTCTCCAGGGGTTCTTTTCAACCCAGGGATCAAATCTGCATCTCCTGCATTGGCTGGCAGATTCTTTACCACTGAGCCACCAGGGAAGCCACTTAACAAGACTAACACCTCCCATAAGAATCTAAACAAAAGACAATAAACCTGAAGCTTCAAGTAAAGCAAAATGTTGACACAGTATACTTTGCAAGAAAACACTTTCCCCAAACACGACTGAACACTTACCTTCTGGCACAGGAAAAACTTCAGCTATTGAGCCTAAAATGGTTAAAGCTGAAAATCTAGTTGGGTAGGAAGAGCCAGGAAACAATGCTTCAAAAAGACTATTGCAAATGGATGACATGAAGTTCTAAAAAAAAAAAAAAAATTTTACAGTAAACATAATTGTACTAACTCACAACAGGTGGGGAAACAGTGGCTGACTTTATTTTTGGGGGGCTCCAAAATCACTGCAGATGTGAGTGCAGCCATGAAATTAAAAGATGTTTACTCCTTGGAAGGAAAGTTATGACCAACCTAGACAGCATATTAAAAAGCAGAGGCATTACTTTGCCAACAAAGGTCCGTCTAGTCAAGGCTATGGTTTTTCCTGTGGTCATGTATGGATGTTAGAGTTGGACTATAAAGAAAGCTGAGCACTGAAGAACTGATGATTTTGAACAGTGTTGGAGAAGACTCTTGAGAGTCCCTTGGACTGCAAGGAGATCCAACCAGTCCATCCTAAAGGAGATCAGTCCTGGGTGTTCATTGGTGGGACTGATGTTGAAGCTGAAACTCTAATACTTTGGCCACCTGATGTGAAGAACTGACTCATTTGAAAAGACCCTGATGCTGGGAAAGATTGAAGGCAGGAGAAGAAGGAGACAACAGAGGATGAGATGGTTGGATGGCATCACTGACTCAATGGACATGAGTTTGGGTAAACTCCGGGAGTTGGTGATGGACAGGGAGGCCTGGCATGCTGCAGTCCATGAGGTGGCAAAGAGTCTGACATGACTGAGCGACCAAACTGAACTGAACAACAGGTTATCTTGAAAGTACCACTAGTACCATTCTAAAGGGTGAATTTTTTTTTTTCTGCTTTAGAGAGAAAAAAAATTTTTAAGCAATACTAGATGTTCACTTTGCTTGACAATTCAGATTGGCACCCTTGACCATGAGCTTATGACTTCAATGAATCCTATCTTTATAAAGTTAACAAGAAGTACAGAAGACACTGGAAACATTCATTAAAAAAATACGTGCACTCCCACATTCACTGCAGCACTGTTTACAATAGCCATGATACAGAAACAACCTAAGTATCTATGGATGGATAAACATAAATAATTCAGACAGAAAAAGACAAATGATCTCATTGTATATAGAATAAAATTCAATTAATTTAAAAAAGTAAAACAAAAAATCAAGCAATACAGAGAACAGATTGGTAGATGCCAGAGCTGGAGGGGGGGAGGCGTTGAAAAAATGGTACAAGCTTCAAGTTATAAAATAAATAGGTCATGGAATGTAATGTACAATATGGTGACTATAGTTACAATATATAATACTCTATTATATATTTGGAAGCTGCTAAGAAAAAAATTTTGTATAATTTTATATGGTGAAAAATGTTAACTAGACTTAGTGTGGTAATCATGTCGCAATATATACAAATAATGAACCACTGTATTATAGACCTGAAACTAATGTAATACATCGATTATACCTGATTTTTTTTTAAGTTAAAAACAACAACAAAAAGTACAATTCTAACTGTAGTCCAGACAAGAAAAAAAACTTCTTTTTGGTGAAAACATGATCCATTCTGCCTTGACTTATGTTAAATCTGTATGACTATTGATTTCCTTCACCAGAAGCATTCAAGCATCAAAGGTATGTATACTTTTTAAAGTTTTAAAATGACCAAAGAAATATCCAATATGCATTACTTGATAAATTTGATAACTAAGTATTTAATATCTGACTATAAAGACACAATTCAAAACAAAGACCCAACTATTTTACTGTCTTTTATCTGCACCTTTGAGATTGTTACTCTGCCTTTCTGTTTATACAACTGATCACAAATGAAAACTTTTAGTAAAAATGCAATTAAAAAAAAAAGCAATGTGGGAAATACTTCATCCAAGATAAAGTCTTCTTCCTCTAATTAAAACAAATAATTATAACTTCTACATAAGGCCAAAGAAAAAACTTAGGAAGAAAAGCTGTTATCCTCAACACTCTCATATATTGCTATGCTCCAACAACATATAGCTCATCAGCATAAAAACAGCCCCAGTCCCTGTCTTTAGACAGCATCCCTGCATTCATTTCTTCAGTCAAGGATAAACAACCTTGGGGATTTATCCTGTAGGGCCTAGCTACTTTATTCCTTTGAAATCCAATAAACTAGTCTTAATTATAAATGAGTAGTATAGTATCCACATTCAAGAGCAACAAGTTTATCCTTTAGGAATTATCCTAATTGCAGTGTCAATTACATTTTTAGAAATAATGCTTCTTTCCCTCAACCAGACTGCAACCACAATGGAGACAGGAAGGACAGTCTATGGACATCTATGTCCCTAGTCCCGCAAATAGTCTCCTACACACACAGTAAGGGCTCAGTATATGCTCTAGTCTTTTTCCACTGGAAAAGGCTTCTGGCCAGGCTTCCAGGTACCTTGGCCGACCATTCAAAACTCTCTATTACTCATTCCCAACTTGATTTTCCAACTCATCTCCCATTATTCAATTCCTCTGTCCCTCAGGTATCTTATGCATCACTCATACTAGTGAATTCACCATTCCCCAAATTCTCTCTGTACTCCCTTACCTCCAAGCCTTCACTCAAGCTGGTACTACGGGGAAAACTATTCTGATTTGGTTGTCCAGAGCAGATCTGGATTCGAGTCTGGCTCTACCACTTCTGGGCTAAGGAAACTTGGATAGTTTGCTGATTCAACTTTTCCAAACGTCACTTATCTCACTTGGTAAGTGACAATAATAATTCCTGTCTCACAGATTTACCATTAAAGAATAAATGAGAACACTGATATACAGCATTTTATACCTTAAAGTACTCTAGCTCAGAGATCCCCAACCACTGGGTCACAGTCCAGTTAACAGTCTGTGGCCTGTTAGAAACTGGGCTACACAGCAGGAGTTGAGCAGAGGACGAGCAAGTGAAACTTAATCTGCATTTACAGCCACTCCCCATCACTCGCATTACTGCCTGAGCTCAGGAAAACAAGCTCAGGGCTCCCACTGATTCTGCATTGTGAGCTGTATAATTATTTCATTATACATCACAATGTAATAATAATAGAAACAAACTGCACAATAAATGTAATACACTTGAATTACCCTGAAACCATCCCCCACTGCCACCCCAGTCCATGGAAAAACTGTCTTCCACAAAACCAGCCCCTGGTACCAAAAACACAGGGACTGTGTACCCAATAGGTTGGGGGACCACTGCTATAGCTCATGTATTTTTAAGTACACTAGCTACTATTTAGGTATGAAATAACCTTCTTCACTAGACTAGAAGACACTTTTTCCCACTCATAGCCTCCTCTTCTCCCACAGCAATTAGTTTGTTGACTAGCACAGTCTACCCGACACTGCACACGACACCCACTGTTCTAATGATGGTCACAAAACAGTTCCAAACTTGCAACCTTCAAAAGCCAGAGTCTACCGTCAGGAGAAAATGTCAGAACTAGGAGACTGACTCAGATCAAGAATCCGAAGGACTAGTTTTCAAAAGCCCACAAACTAAGAAACTGCACATACACGAAGATTCAGAATGTCATCCACAAAATTGCTTTTGTGTTTCTAAGAACCTAATTGATTTTTCACAAATGTCATTTTATTCTTTGCAAAAAGAAGCAAAAGAGATGTGCTTCTCAAGGACTAAAATATAACTGCTCCACACACACATTAAATGCTCAGTATAAACTATAGTTACTTTTACTGATACCCAGCAGAGTTTTTTAGAGTGATTCAGAATTTACAGACAGCATTCCTGTTTAATCCTCAAAACCAACCTTTTTAGAGAGGTTATTCATCCCACTTATAGACTCATTAAGGTAAGCCAAGTGGTCAGTGGCAGAATTGTGAGTAAATTTATGTCCTTCAAGTTCAGACTATGACTTTCTTATCTTTTTGTTGTTCAGGTTTTACAAAGATGAAGCTAATTTCAGCCTCTGTATAGGAATATTCCTCTTTAGATAATGTTTAACCTTAAGCAGATGAGTGACTATGTCATGGTTCCACTATACCACTTATTATACCTGTTTCCCTAAATGAAATAAAACAAGTGAGCTCTGTTGGGTCTTACGAGAAAATATGCATCTGCTTCTGAGAGGACAGATCTGGAGTAAGAAACCAGTGAAAAGTTCATTCTGTTCTGATGGACAGAAACGGAACCCTGGCCCAGACTACAGCTGCTATATCTGGGGTTCCATCCAGGCCATTACCTCCAGTGCCCTAAAATCCAGTCTTATTCTTCAAGCCCACTTCAAAACAGGATAGAGAGGAACCCCAGTAACTGGACCATGGCTCAGGAATCGCAAACGTCAAGCCACTTTCACGTTAAGACGATAGGGGCAACAGGTCCAGACACAACAGTCCTCTTCCTTGGGGAGGGGGTGGAGGAGTCAGGGCTGCAATTCCCTTTTATTAAAGTACTAAGTTTATCTGGCTCACGTAAGTTGTAAAATATCAAGGTTAGCCCATTAATGTCATTCTGTAACAGACTTCACGTCCAGCACTGGTTCCACAACTCAGGCTATCTTAAGAGAAGTAACAAAGCACCAGAAGGAATATGTAAAACCCACCTTGAAGGAAAAAAGTGCAGAAGTGCTACTCAGCACGAGTATTATTTCTCTTTAATGTAGATGCAAAATTGTTTCAGGTGTCTTAAAAATCTGTATGTCTGGAAATCACCTACCTTATACTGCTGTAAAGAAACAGAAGGGTGTTGTCTGGTTGACTCACTCCCTGGTTCATGTTTGGATTTACTTTGCTCCAGTTTATAAAGTACCTGAGAGCTTTCCTGTATCCTACAAAACAACTTGGAGAAAAAGAAAAATGAAGTGTATGTGAGCCACATTAACCTGAAATACCAGCTTGAAACGCAAAGGAAGAACTTTCTAAATTTTTTAGACTAAAACTTCAGGCAAGGAGAGTACTGGTTTTCAAACTCTTAGTATTTACCATAGCGTTTCTTTCTGACAGAAAATTAACATTTGTGTTTATAAAACCAAAAACTCAAGTATTACTGCAAATCAGAATACACAGTTATTAAACCAAAATACTCCTATTTCCCTTAGGTCAACGTGAACCTAGAGATGATTAGGTTTACTCCCTTCTATTCTCTACCAACTCTTTACCTCAGAAACATTTCAGGTGATTACTTTAAGCCTAATGATTCAATAAAGACCATTGCTAAAGGCACTTTTAGAAATGATAAAAATACAAGGATATCCTTCCTCTTCTTACTAAAGTTTTCTTAAAATACCTTATACCCTGGACTTCCCGGTGGCCCCATGGTTAAGACTCCATGCTTCCATTGCAAGGGGCACAGGTTTGATCCCTGATTAGGGAACAAAAACCCCAAATGCCATGAGGTATGACCAAAAAAATATATTTTTAAAGTACTTTAAAAAAATACCTTACACACTGAAAACTCCAGTGCTAGATTTTTTTTTTCCCCCTTTCAAAAAAAGAGCTCAAGGTTGATTTATTACACCAAAGTGAAGGGACTTTTTTCACTCTGGATTTTAAGCCCAAATGTAAACTCAACTGGATCACAGAACAAGCAGTTCACAGAAGTGCCACGAAGAGCTCTGGTAGTCCGATTCCATGACCCTTCTTCCCACACTCTCCCCAAATCTGGGCTCTTTCGAAAAATAATTTTCAGGGCAAAGTTTACCACTTTCCTACACTTTCTGAAGAGAAATTTTACCTTTTTAAGAAGAGAACAAATCTGTTGTCGCACTCCTGGAGACTGACTGTTAAGATTGTATGTGATAAAGAACTGGATCCACTGCATTTCTTCTGTGGAAACGATTTCTGTGCTTCGATTACTTTCACAAAGCAAGCCTAATGTATCAATCCGTACCTAAAATACACCAAAGAATAAGATGTTCATTTTTCAGTGATGTGTCAGTTGCTCAATATGTCCAACTGTATGCGACCCTACGCACTCTAGCCTGCCAGGCTCCTCTGCCCATGGACTTTTTCAGGTGAGAATAGTGGAGTGGGTAGCTATTTCCTTCTCCAGGGTATCTTCCCAACCCAGGGATCAAACCCGGGCCTCCTGCATTGCAGGCAGATTTTTTACCATCTGAGCCAAAAACAAAAGCAAAGCCTAAACCACTTAACATGTTTAATTATCTACACAGATATCAAGGGCAGAAAAGAAAGATAAATCTCAGTGTACATATATGTATTTCAGAAAAGTCCTATAATCCTAAAGATCCTGTGATTACTTCTTATAAAATTATTTCATTAAATGTACAAACTGAGTATTTACAAAAGTTAAAAATCTTAAAGATTCTTATTCCACAGTAATGTTTAACTACATTCCTTTTCCTCAGTGACCATTCTGCCCCAGCACCACATCACCTCACTCTCCAATTATTGCCATGAACTTCTCACTGGTCTCCTGGGTTTTTTTTGGCTCCCACTCTGAAAATTCATCTCTGTTTCCATTCATGCCACTTTCCTGGCTGAAGGTGGAATGACTCTGGCTCCCAGTTACCAACTGGATAAAACCTGAAGTCTTCAGCCTAGCACTGAATGCATCCATAAAATGGACAAAGGACTCCATTCTTGCCAAACAATGTCCTTAGTCACCCTCCAGTCCTTGTTTACTTGCGTCCTTCCAGTTTGAGTGGGCAGTAGGGCTTCCCTGCCTCGAATCACTTTCCTACTCAGCCATCACCTATACTCAGACGAGTCTCTTCTTCTAAGCTTTCCAAGTTCTTATGCATAAAGATACACTTGTGCTATTTTTAAAAGACTTTCCAGTTGTCTTATGAAGGTTTTCTTATTCCCTAAACTAAACTTTAAGTAGCCCAAGTGCAATGTCTACATGCTTCACATCCTTCTTATGGAGCCTTAAAATAGCGTGGGCATAATGTTGGGGGCTTCCATATTGCATGCTATTAATAAATGAATAAACGAATCAGGGATCTACTGCATGTATGAATTCCCAATTACATTGTTCACTTACTTGGCAGTGCTGATGAATTAAGCCTTGCTTTATTCTTGCACTGGACACAAGGTCCCTCCAGGCATCAGTTGCAGACTGAAGATGTCCATGAGCTCGAGCTGTTCTTAGACAAGCCATCAAAGCTCCCAGAGCCCCTCTGCTGTCATAAGATCCTAAGGATGGAAAAGATTACTGTTGACTCAAAAACACAGCAACAAAGACCACCACTGTGCTATTAACAACTTCAACAATTCCCATGTTTCCCATTAACATTGTTATTTCATGAAGTAAAAATTGTATTTTTAGCTAAACTCTAACATGAATTAATGTTCCTATTATAAAATCATTATTTAAAAGGATTTAATAGGTCTTATGTCAATATTGTAAACTGAATCCACTTATTGTTAACTTTAAGAAATCATAATTTTTGGCTGATCTTTTTACCTTTTCCTTGACAGTTAGAAAATAAACCAGGAAAAAAAAAAAAAAACAGGAAAAAAAATCAGGTTTAATTTAATCAGAAATATTTAAAACAATAAAAATAACTAAAATGATTTTCAGCCAAAAATAAGAAAAACACTTCAGTGGCTAAACACCATTATTTCTCTAAAAACAAACACCGAACCTCTCTGTATATCTTGGAGTTACTGTGTCTTCTTAGTAAAGAAGATAAAAGAGGATCACAAAGACCCTGATGCTTTCAGAGGCCAGGACATCAGCTGTTACTAACAGGACAGGGAGCTCTGGGCTCACAGGAGACCTTGATTTAATATAAAGACTGTCTAGCTTCAGAACAGACTCATGGATCCTCAGCTTTAGATGGCTTCTCAAAAATGCAAGAGGGATCATTGTTAAAGATTATAAATAATGGCTCGTTTCTATGTACAGGAATCAAATCTTCCAGCTAGCTCATGGCTACTCTTTGAAGGATTGAAAGAATAACTTAAATTTTATTTGGTAATAACCTTAAAATGTGATGGAGAGTACCTATTCCCGCTGCATTAAACAGAATATAATAAATGTAAGCTTTACATGATGAATCAGGATCATTGTTTTATACATTAATTACTAAATTATGCTTTAATGCAGTGATTTCTTCAAAGTTACTGAATTCCAGTGGGATGTTTATACTTATTCTCAACAGCCAGAGAGAGTTTTTTCCTGAGGTCATGCTTCTAAATTTTTCTCTCTTTCCTAGAGACAAGTACTTACTACTGCTAATTTACCTATCTTTAACCTTGCCTACCAGAGAAGGCAATGGCAACCCACTCCAGTACTCTTGCCTGGAAAATCCCATGGACGGAGGAGCCTGGTAGGCTGCAGTCCATGGGGTCGCTAAGAGTCGGACACGACTGAGCGACTTCACTTTCACTTTTCACTTTCATGCATTGGAGAAGGAAATGGCAACCCACTCCAGTGTTCTTGCCTGGAGAATCCCAGGGACAGGGCAGCCTCGTGGCTGCCGTCTATGGGGTCGCACAGAGTTGGACACGAATGAAGTGACTTAGCAGCAGCAGCAGCAGCAGCAACCTTGCCTACATCAATTTGTAATTACTATCTCAACCACCTGAAAGTAAATTATATAAAACACACAAACATCTACTCCAGACTGACAACCAAATAATAAAAACTTGATAAAATGAATTAAAACCTAGTAATAAAGGAAACCTCATAATCATAATTGCAATCAATCTTTAGCTTGCAGAAATGACATTAGCCCAAAAACCTATTTGGCTTGATATAGAAACATTCATTTCAATACAAAATTTCTATCTTTAATATCCTCCTTTACTATTTATAGACATGGTAATATTAAAATTTGAATATGGCCAACATCTGCCTCTATAATAGGTACCTCTATTTCAGCAGCTTAACTAGAAATTACTAAAACAAAAAAATTCATTTTCTTACCAGTTTTAGCATCAGCAGAAGTCTGAAGAATCTTTACCATATAGCTTAAGCTCTCAGGGTTGCAGTTCAGTAATTTTGGCAAGTAATAATCAATCACATAAGATTTCTGATCCAGATTTCCTTCACACAGTACACAAAGAAGAGGAGAAACCCAAGTCTCGTGCCACTTGTCAATCCAAGTGCTGTCGACAGCCTGGGATTTCAAACGACTCTTATGATTTTTAAACATGGTTTCCAAGAGGTCACTTGCGTAAGGCACCAGAGACTGGTCCCCCATCACCTCTAAGATTTGCGATGGAATGGTTTTAGCTAATGCCAAAATATGGTCAATTCCTATCAAGTCTACTAAACAACCAAGGCATGTGTACTTTCCTTTACTATGCCATTCCAATCGCAGAAGACTCTCGGTCAGTTCAAAAATGAAACGATCAGCAGACAAATCTGAACCTGACTCTTCTACAGTGAGCTGGTGCATTTGGAGAATATTTCTGAATATGATTTTGGTTTGGTGTCTCAAAGCATCCAGTGGATGTTCCCAGTGGGTATAGACATAGTCCAAAAGCCTCCTAACCACATCTGCATTCCCATTCAGGTTGTCCTTTAGGCTTGGGGAACTTGAGTCAAGGACTTGTATAGCTGAATTAGTCCAAGATGCCAAAATCCTAGACAGAAACATTTCCAGGGTTGACTCCTTGATCCTGAAGAAAAATGAGGCAGGTTAGTATAAACTGACAAATAAAAGGAGTCTAATTCTATAATCATTTAGACCTTAAAAATATAAAGAATGACCATAAAATTGAATTATCATTATATTTACAACAAAAATACAACACAGCCAAAACAAATCTCAAATCTTTCCATTTTGTAAAAGTTAATCCAAAAAAGCACCCAAGGAAACGTGGTTCATTATTTTAACTGTGGTGATGTTTCACAGGTGTTTAAAAATGTACTCAGGGGCCAGGGAGGGGGAATATTAGAGTGAATCAGCTTTCTCTGGGCATAAATGAAATTATTCTAAAGTTGATTATGGTGGGAGTTGTACAACCCTATAAATATACTGAAGAAAAATAACTGAAATTGCACAATTTAAGTAGGTGAATTGTATGGAATGTAAATTACACCTCAATATAGCTGTTCAATGACTTTAAAATGTACATAACTTACATTAAAACACACACACACACACACAAAATACAATCCAATGAAGTCAGAGACCTCATTACAGTTCTGGCTTGGGTGCTTGTAGGTAATATGCTGTTAGGTAAGCATTTACTTTGCTAAGCTTCATTTTACCCATTCAATAGATTGGGTTTCCTATCCTATCTATCAGACATGTGAGGATCGAACTGAACTACCTATGTTGATGTTATTCATAAACTCAAAAGCTTTATCCATACACAAATATTTATGGTTTTTAAAAATGCTTACATAAGAGACTGAGTGCTAAAATTAATTTGACAAATTGTCACAAGTTAACCTGCCCTAAAATTTCTCTCTCTCTGTGCCATCATCCCATCTTCTGTTCTACTCTCACACCCACTTCATTCTCTACACATATCTCCTTTTTAATTTAAGATTACCCTGACCACTTTTCACTGAATTACTAAGCAAGCAAACTTAACTGCCATCTTATAAATGTCTGACAAGCAAAGCAAAATACGAGACTAAACTCACTGTGAACTCAAGGTGAACAAAACACGCACAGTATTCAGGAGCAAGGCCTCCCCACTGGGGCCCATCCTCCCCTCCTGCCAGTCCAACATAGTGAGTGTCCCCTGACACAGGAAGAGGAGAGCTGATGGGGGGACATCCGCACAACAAAGGCTCTTGCAGCAGCTCAAAAGCCACTCGGGGGCGCTGGTGGGGTCCACGGAACGGAGAAGCACACTGCTTATCTGCAAAATACAACAGAGCTGATACACATAAAGCCTCTAAAACTTTCCAGAGATACTTCAAAATATAAATGCAAAATGCTCTCCCCCCTGAAACATACTAGGAAAAACAGCTGAACCTAAAGGCAAAAAGTCACAAGAGTTAAAATTATTATACCAAAAGGAAAAAAATTGAATCTAAGTATATGAACCCTTTTGCTGGTCTGAATGTACTGGGCGAGCACAACACATTGCCCCCTGCAGGTGGATAAGCGTACTAACTAATGCTTTTTTTAGAGGTGGTTTGAGAAATTCAAATTTTTAAACTTTATCCTACTTTGTGTGAGCTCATAAAGCAGTACACATCTATTTTGCATAAAGTAGTTCTGCTCTTAGTAAAGAACTAAAATAAGTTTCCTCAATAAGAAAAAAATACTGCTAGTACTAAATCCAAGAATTATGGCCCAAATTATGAACATACACTTTCCATATAATCAAATTCACTGAACAACTAACTGATTCTAGTGCAATATCTGGGTTAGTCTTAAGAAAAATAACATATTTACCAAAAAGTTATTACCAAATATACCTATACATCAATCTCTGCATAATTTTTTTTTTTCAGTTCCACCAGTTTATTGCTACCAACCCATGTCCCTCCACCCTCCTCATGCATGAGTACTCAGTCATGTAACCCCATGGACTGCACCCCACCAGGCTCCTCTGTCCATGGACTTTTTCAGGCAAGAATACTGGAGTGGGTTGCCATTTCCTTCTCCATCTGTATAATTTTAATGTTATAAATATCTTTTATGATACTGAGAGATGGAACTGAAAACAATGCTAGAAAAAAACAAGGATATATACCCAAAAATGTTGACAATGATCATCTTCATGAAATGGATTTACATGTGACTATTATTGCCTTCTTTCTGCTTTATCCAAATTTTTGAAACTGTCACTTATTTTCTTTATTATTTATGTGGCTGTGTTGGGTCTTAGTTGCACCATGCAGGATCTTTTGCTGAGGCTCAAGGGCTCTCTAGTTATCGCATGGAGGCTCAGTATTGCAGTGTGTGGGCTTGGCTGCTCCTTGGCACGTGGGATCTTTAGTTCCCCAATCAGGGATTGAACCTATGTCCCCTGTATTGCAAAGTAAACTCTGAACCACTGGACTGCCAGGGAAGTCCCAAGACTGTCACTCATTATAAGAGAAAAGGGTAATCAGAAAGACTACGAAAAAAAATGTTTTAATTCACTCTTTATAAATATTTTTAAAACATGTTTAACTATCAACAAAGTACAATCCTAAAAAGGACATGTACTTACCAAATCAGGAATCTTTTCAGGTGGATGAAACATAGCCTTAATAAAAAGAATAACAGCTAATCCAGATGTACTCTGAATTGTCTGTAAGAGACCATCTATTTGCAAAAAAAGCAGAAAGCATGTATTAAATGATGATAGACACTGTGGTATAATAGAAAGAGTATATGCTGTGGGGCCAGAGAGTACTGGGTGCAATTTCTAGCTTGACCACTTACTAGGTGAATAAGACTAGATTAAGTTATTTTACTTTCCAGGGATTCAGTTTTCTCTTCCGTAAATTGAGGAAAAAATAACTATCTGACACAATTGTTGTAAAGTTGAAATAGATAATGAACATAAAGGCTTCTATGCTCAGGACACAAATACTCAATCCAAACATCCCCCCTCTCTTCCTCTCCATCTACTGCCTCCCAGCACATGCCCCAGCAGTACCTCCTGGCCCCTCTCTTCCACTGCTGTGTGTGCATCTCAACTTCCATGCACATTACTTTTTCTGAAAGTGATCTCAGGGCTTGTGTAAAGAGCCTACATCAGTACTAATTACAAACTCTGCTCTCACTGGCACTGTACCCAATGTAACCAAACAACGCTGGCGTACTTCTTTTCATTATCTGTTAGCCTCTGGTTTGTAAGAAAGTATACAAAATAATACAGTGGATTATTCAACATGGGGTAAGAATTATGAATAGCTACTATAAACGATCTTCCAAAAATTTATTCTGCCCTTCATCCCACAGTTGTTAACTATGACTTTGATTGGGACATCCATGTGCCCAGGCAAAGACAGGCTACCTGTTTCCTCAATCTTCCTTACAACTGAAGGCACCAGAGGACGATTCAGGCCAATGGAATATAAGTAGAAATCTTTTGGCTATTTTTTTTTCTTTCAGATTAAAGGTAAAGATGTAACTGGTCCTCTTTCCTGCCCTGAATACAGACAAGAGATCTGGAGGTAGAGTAGTCATGTAGTAACCAAGAAACAGCAAACATGTGGATGAAAGCCAACATACTGAAGATGGCAAAGTAGAAAGGCAGAAATGTTCCATCCATTTAAAATAATGTGATATGTCCTTTAATTACAGGTGCCCCCTTCGCCCTTTTCTTCTTGTTATAATTTCTGTTGAAGAACTCTGGCCTTTTAACCTGTACTGCTGCTGCTGCTGCTGCTAAGTCGCTTCAGTCGTGTCCGACTCTGTGCAACCCCAGAGATGGCAGCCCACCAGGCTCCCCCATCCCTGGGGTTTTCCAGGCAAGAACACTGGAGCAGGTTGCTATTTCCTTCTCCAATGCATGAGAGTGAAAAGTGAAAGTGAAGTCGCTCAGTCGTGTCCGACTCTTAGCGACCCCATGGACTGTGGCCCACCAGGCTCCTCCGTCCATGGCATTTTCCAGGCAAGAGTACTGGAGTGGGGTGCCATTGCCTTCTCCGTTTAACCTGTACAGTTTCCCACAATCTGGATGTTTGTTTACCCCTACTGCAATTCAACACATCCTTCTGTCCTCTGTAATTCATGCAAACTAGCAGGTGACTGAGAGACGGATCAGTCTCAAGTTCAGTCCCTTTGGGAAAAACTACAAGTGGTAAAATCAAGACCACAAAGCAAGAGGCACGTGTTATCTGGTTGTCTCTTTCTGTAATGTTAATAGCCATTGATGCTTAATGCCCATCTTAAGTCACTGGGAGTTACAGAAGGGTGATATTCTAACTATCATTTCAGCTTCTTGGTTGAAATACTTAAAAAAAAAAAAAAGACATTTTCTCTCATTAATCACTTGGTTTCCTGGTGGTACAGATCATATGGATAGAATCAACCTGAGACATAAGGAGGAAGAATGACCCCACAGTGACCACGGGCATGATTTGAAGGAAGCACCCGCTGCTAAGGAAAAATGTACAGGTTACACTAAACTTTCCAGATCTTACCTTCAGGTTTGGAAATTTCTCAAGAATTTTCTTTCACTTTTTAAAGTCTGTGGCTTTTCAACACTAAGGCTGTTACGTTTTCTGCTTTGTAGGCAATACACACACGCACATACGCACATACACACACACACACATTTAGAAAAGTCCTGCAGTGTTATCCCGATAAGTTGAACTGG
Source organism: Bos taurus (assembly GCF_002263795.3). Taxonomy (NCBI): domain Eukaryota; kingdom Metazoa; phylum Chordata; class Mammalia; order Artiodactyla; family Bovidae; genus Bos; species Bos taurus. The sequence goes on from NC_037338.1 coordinate 25,837,614, forward strand.
TATCTTTGAAAGAAAAAGTATTAAAACCTTATAATCCAGGATCTTTCCGCACTTTGAAGGGTTGAGGGAAAGGAAGTTCTATTATCACAGCTAAGTATTGAATATCTCAAACCATTAGAAGTGAAAACAGATTAACAATTATAATCATCACTGTATGTTTTATACTTACCATCACTTAAAAAGTTGGTAAACATACTCAGCAGTCCACACATACTTTGCCAGGTAGGAGAATTCTTCAAATGAAGTCTCTGGAAACCCTGTACTTTCTGTACTAACATCACCGAAACTCTAATGCTCACCAACAAGTCATTCATCAACCGCGTTTGAACAATATGATTCCCAGCCAATTTTCTACAACAAAGAAAAGACAGTATTACAAAAGAAAAGTCAAAATGTCACCTCTTTTCTCACCAAAATAATTCCTCATCAAACAGCCAAAATCAATTTTAGATTATAATCCCTTTTTCTCAGCTAATGACTAACTTCATTTCTTCTTTTTAAGAGTAAAAATAACAAATCAAGAATAAATGACACAATTTTAACATCTGAATACTCCCTAACTTTAGAATTTCCTTGACCTAACTTCCAAAATGCTGTTAGATTTTCTCCTATTTCACTTTTTTCATGCTTCTGAGACAACACGGCTAATTCATCCTCTTCTCCCTGATGTCCTTACATTAGATTTCACCACAACTCAGTCTTTACCTCTTCTGTCCATCTAACTCACTCCCTTGATGCTAAGTTCATTTATCTCATAAGCTTTAAATTATAATCTATATGCTGACAGTTCCCCAATTTTCATCTCCAGCCCAGACCTCTCTTCCTAATTCCAGACTTGTATGTACAACTTTGTATTCAATATCTTCACCTGGATCTCTGACACACTTATCTGCAACTCCACACTCGCTCCACCTGCTAGAATCTCTATCCTACAGAAAATGCAATTATCCTTGACTCCTTTCCCACTCATCTTATCTGTAAGAAAATCCTGTGGTTCTACCTTCAAAACACATCCATTATCAGACCACCTCCACTGCTACTCCCAGCCACTCTCATCTCTCCCTCACTGTTACTGCCAGAGTCGGAACTAGTCTCCCAGCTTCCATGCCTGCCACTTGCAGTCTGTCCTCAACATAGCAGAATGCAAGAGTGATATTAAAAGAAAAAACAGGGAAAACGGTTTGGGGGTTCCTCAAATAGTTACACATAGAATATTTATATGATCCAGCAATTCTACTCCTAAGTATACACAGAGAAAACTAAAAGTAGAGACTCAAACTGTTATTTATATATCAATGTTTATAGCAGCATTATTCACATTAACCAAAAGACAGAAACAACCCAAATGTTTATCAACAATCAAGTGCATAAACAAAATATGGTCTATGCATACAATGGAATATGATTTCACCATAAAAAGGAGTGAAATTCTGAAACAAGCTACAACAAAGATTAACCTTTAAAACATTATAAGTCAGACAAAAAAGACAAATACTATATCCCACTTATTTGAGGTATCCAGAATTCAAAGAGACAGAAAGTAGAATAGAGGCTACCAGGGGATTTGGGAAGAGATAAAAAGACAGTGAATTTTCTTTTGGATACATTGAATCTGAGGCACCTGTAAAAGATGCAAGTTGAGATGTCCAGAAGACAACCACTAAAGCAGTCTACCACTTCAAGAAGAGATCTAACTTGGAGTGATAAATCTGGGCATCCTAAGTATAGCGATGTAGGTGACACCAAAGAAGTGGACAATACTAAGCAGTCAAAACAAACAGAATGGAAAGGACAGAACTCACACTGAAGAGATGAGCAGAGAAAGAGAAGCTTAAAGGGGACGAGACGGAGCTCCAGGTAAGGCAAAAGAGATCTTGGGTTAAAGATGGCACACAGGTGTTACTTTTACTCTCCCCTCAGAGCCTCCCTAAACCACAGCCAAGGGATTTACAACATTAAAAGATATAAATACACAAGGGCAACAAACAGACAACAAGACAATACTAAAATTTAAGTAGCAGATGGATGAATGATAACTGACTTAACAGGATCAAGAATGATTCTGAATCCTAAGTCAGAGAACACACCCAGAGCAACCTGATTTGCAGCCCCTAAAGGCTAAAAAATTGTTGCCACCAGGTGCTCCTTGACATGAAGGAAAATGTAGGGATGAAAACAGGAAGAGTGGTTATAAGTCTGTTGAAGAAGAATGCCAACTCTGGGCCATCCCTCCCAGCTAGCAAACAACATTCCTTGGTTTTACCTCTAGGGACGGTAAAACAGCAAGTGACTGGACAGGAAGAGAACACACAAAGTTAAGGCAATGATACCATATTGCAAGCAGGAGAATTAGGAAAACATCTGCACAATAAATGCTAAATGTCAAGATCTCAGCTTTATTCCCTCACTGAGCAACCAGAATATTAAGCCAATGGTCTGAAAGGTTCTTCCTTGGCAAATCCACTAGCCATGCAAAAAGACCTAAAGATACTGACATCAAGGGTTCCCCAAAGAAACAATCCAGCTAGACCAGACTTCAATAAAGCCTACAATCAACCCCATCCATACCTGTGTGTGTGCTTAGTCGTTCAGTCACGTCCAACTCTTTGCAACCCCAAGGACTGCAGCCCACCAGGCTCCTCTGTCCATGGGGTTCTCCAAGAAAGAATACTGGAGTGGGTTGCCATGCCCTCCTCCAGGGGATTTTCCCAACCCAGGGATCGAACCCAGATCTCCCACACTGCAGGTGGATTCTTTACTGTCTGAGCCACCAGGGAAGCCCCCATCCATATGTACAAAGGTTCAAATCAAGTCTCAGTGCCCCAGTCTTAAATGAGCACTCAGACAGGGATTACCAGACTTCCAAGGAAAGCTTCTGGCAACAAACATAGTGACCAAAAGCAGCAAACAAAAAAACAGCTTGAAAGAAACAGAGCCCTATGTAAAGATATGAAAACTTAAAAAAAAGAAAACTCTACTATTAATATCCTCAGAGAGATAACAGAGCATATGTCACCTATGAAATAACAACAGGATGCTATGAAAAAGAAACAGTAAAGAAAAGAACTCTTCCCTTTCTCATTTATTCCCATAACTTATTTGATTTTTTTTAATTAAATATCAAATCTCAAAAAATAAATTTAAATAATTACATCTAATATTAATGGAGAGGGATGGAAAGAAGTACACCCTAGACCCTTCTTAAAAATTTCCTTGTACAAAGACAAGGCGTGTGTGCATGCTAAGTCACAGCAGTCATGTCTGACTCTTTGCGACCCCATGGACTGTAGCCCACCAGGGTCCTCTGTCCATGGAATTCTCCAGGCAAGATTACTGGAGTGGGTTGCCACGCCCTCCTTCGGGGGGGGGGGTTTCCCGACCCAAGGATAGAACCCGGGTCTCCTGTGGCTCCCACACTGCAAGCAGACTCTTTACCACTCAGCCACCAGGGAAGCCCGTACAAAGATAAAGTACCACTGCAAATGTGCATACGCACATGCACAGGCATGAAGACATGTAACACTTGCCTGTTTTCTTCTGAGATTTCAATTAAACTCTTCTGCAGGAAATGAAGCACTGAAACAAAAAGGACATAAGAAAAAATCAGAGTTTAAAACTGTGAACTCTGACTTCAGCACAAGAAAATATTTAAAATCACTGCAACCTAAAACGATATCATAAAAGTATAAATTTAAAAGGAAGGAGCATAATATACCTTCATCATATGTAGTAATCCACCCACCGTCAAGAAACTTAAAAGAATCAGTTACAAAACGACTTATACAAGCAGTCACCTCTCAGAATAAAATAAAATAGAACTTACCATTTTCAAGAAGATTATTAACACTTGATCTACCTGTGGGGAGAAAATTAACACTGGTAAGGAGTTTCAGAACTAAAATTAACACCATTCAAAACACTGATGGAATGACAGATGTTAGCCAGAAAAAGTACCAGAAAAAAGCTAGCTTACCCAAGTCGAAGTTTTCCATACAGGAAGATATATTGTCAATAACTTTTCTGTAAGAGTACAGATCAGTACTTGTATTCAACTCTTCCTGAAGACGAGAAGTAAAACTTTGTGTAGCCTCAATTAGAAAAAATTCAGGTAGGCCATTTAGTGAGCTAGAAAAAGAACCAAATATTAAAAATTTGACAACCTTAGAGTATGTTCAAGGCAATGTTGGGAGGGAAGAGAATATTACAGATGAAGGAATATTGAACTATACCTTCAAAATACAGTCAGAGAATAACTGCATACCACTATCATTGGGACTCCTTGGTCTATCATCTCTCCTCTGGTCTTCCTGTTTCCAACCTGCTTTGCTCCCTTTCCAAGGACTAACCTCAACAGAGCAGCCAGACTGATATTACTAAAACACCATTTATTCCTCTGCCTAAAACCATCCAACAATGTCTTTCTCAGTCAATGCAGTAGCCAAAGTGCTTACAATGACTTATGAGACTTTACACAATATGGCCCCCCCATCATCTCTCTGGTTCATCTTGATCCTTGTTCACTTAGCTCTAGCTACACAGCCTTCCTCCATTCCAACAACATGCCAAAGTCTTTGTACTTGTTATTTCTTCCACCTGGAATTCTCTTCTCTCAAATATCCCAAAGATTATTCCCCATTCATCATTTCCTCATCCCTTCCGGGTCAATCTCAAAGATCACCCTGTCAATGACACTAAACAAAGATATCTGAAAAGACTACTATATTTTACACTGTGGCCCTCACCCCCATCCTTGGGACTCCCTTTCCTACTTCTCTGCTTTGTTTCTTTATCCATAGCACTCATTCCCTCCTATATATTTTGCTTATTTTTCTATTTCCTGTCTTCCTCTTAGAAATAACCTCTATTCTGTTTCATTCACTATGTCCCCAATGCCTAGAAGAACACTTGACACATAGTAGATAATCAATAAAAATCTACTGAATGGGTAAATTAAATATAATGCCAATTTTACCACAGTTTATCTAAATTAACTTTTTTTTAATTGACTCAACAATTCTAAAGTTTTTCTGGAAGGAAAAAACATTGAAAAATAGGAATATTGAGGAGTACAATTTAGCAATACCTATCAAAAATTTTGATAGGCATAAGTCTGGTCAAGAAATTTCACTTCTAGGAATTCATTTCAGAGAAATACACATATATAATTACATATACAACTAAGAATATCACTGTAGCATTAGTGGAATAATGAAAACTTGAAAGCAATCTATCAGTGGAGAAGAGATATGTAATATGGCACATATGAATTTCAGTGCATCCATATTATGGAGTATCTATAGCTGTTAGATAGAATGAGGACTTTTGGTGGAAATGTAAAATAGTGCAGCCATATGGAAAATTGCTTCCAAGTTCCTTGGAAAATTAAAAATAGAGTTACCATATTCAGCAATCCCACTTCTGCATATATATCCAAAAGAACTGAAAGCAGGATCTCTAAGAGATATTTGCACACCTGTGTCCAAAAAGCAGCACTACTCACAACAGTCAAGAGGAAGAAGCAACCCAAATCTCTATCAGCAGGAATGGATGGACAATGTGCTATATAAATACAACAGAGTATGAATCAGCTTTAAAAGGAAGGAACGCAGTCATGTGTTACAACACGGATGAATCTTGAGGACATTAAGTTAGTCACAGAAAGATAAGTTCAAATATTCCACTTATACAGGGTACTAAGGTAATCAAAACCATAGAAACAGAAAGAATAATGGTGGTTGCCAGGGACGAGGGGGAGAAGGAAATAAGGAGTTCTTGTTTAGCGAGTACAGTTTCAGTTTTATAAGATGAAAAAATTCTAGAGATCCACAGCATAATAATGTGAATACACTTAACACTACTGAACTGAACACTCAAAAATGGTTAGGATGGTAAATTTTATGTTATGTGGGGGATTTTTAACTACAACTAAAAAATAAAGACTATACTGACATGAAGATATCTCTAAGACATTCTTTAGTGAAGAATAACCTACGAAGAAACACCCAGAGTATAATCCCATTTATGTAAAAGCATGCATACACTAAATCCAGGAACAAGATCTAGAAAGAAACACCAAAGTGTTAAGTAATAACCTTTACCAAGAAAAAAGAGAGGCCAGAAATAGTGCAATGGAAAGCTCACTTTTTATTTTGTGTACTTCTATACAGCTTTAAGTTTTTACACTAAGCATATATTTCTATATTACCTATGTAATTAAAAACGTTTAAACAAAAACAGATAGGACAGAGAGAAAAAAAACAGTAGGGTGACAGGTTTAAATTTAACCAATAATTACATTACATGTAAATGTACTAAACCAGGAGTCTGCAATAGCCTACAGCCTATTTTTTTAAGGTCTGTGACCTAAGAAGCCTTTTACATTTTTAAAGAATTATGATAAATGAATAAACAAAACAAAACAAAGACAAAATTGTATGAATGAAATTGCTAAGTGATATATTTCATTTCAGTTTTACCAAAGAGGGAATCTTAAATACTAGTTACTTTCAGTCAAACTGAACATTTACAATGCCTAACTTTGCTTTCTTTTTTTTCTTACCTTGCCAAGACTTTCTTCAAGGGATTCTTTAGATTCAAAGAAAGATAAATGCCTGCTAAAATATCCAAACAACTTCGAATAGTGGGATCACATGTGCCATTTTTATTTGCCTTCTCCAGTAAGGGCACAATCTATAATCCAAAAAATTCAAAGTTATAGTAATTTTTTTCTAATATCAAGTATAGAAAAGTAACATGGATTCAAATACTTTGTCTCAATTTTAATGTGTAATATTTTCCACACTACACTGTTTTAAACACCTATTTCAATATTTATTAACTTTTTTAAACCATGCCCCCAACACTCACTTTACCCTCCAGACCCACCTTCACTGAAAATTACTGACTTGTTAATGGCTTACGGTACAGGAATTCTGTAGCATTACTGAAAACCAATGATACATTTAACTGCTTTCCAAAAAATACTATGCAGGTTCAAATGATAAATCCTAATATCAAAGGTAAGGACAATTTTTACATTTTGCGTTAACTTTTTAATGTATCTGCTAAAAAGTTTTGAAGATCCAGATAGATAAAAATATTTTTCTAATTTATCTCTACCAAAAAAGAATGCACTATTATCTCATAAGGACTTCCCTGGTGGCTCAGATGGTAAAGCGTCTGCCTA